>NC_143424.1:1954500-2288500 GCF_059467195.1 Physcomitrium patens
AATATAGTAGTATTTAATGTAATAAGATCTTCCTCTAATCCGGTTATTTTAGGATTATTGTGGCTAAAAAACTATAATCCTCAAATAGATTGGATTTCTCGTAACCTTAACTTTTTTGGTAGTATAATCCAAGATCGAATTAGTAAAATATAAGTACAAAAGTCTAGTACTTCCAAACCTTTACTGGTAGGTGCAAGAGCTTTCATGCATGCTCCAAAAGAAGGATCTTCTTTTTCTATATATGCTATGCCCATTTCTAATAGTGAAAAAATGTCAAGTGGTATTCTTAGCCAATATGAAGAATTTCAAGACGTTTTTGAAAAAAAAATGTAGATATTCTTCTAGAGTATTGACCTTATGATTATTCAATTGATTTGTAAGAAGGAGCTCAACTACCATTCGGACCAATCTATAGCTTATCGCAAAATGAATTGACTACATTAAAGGAGTACATTGATGAGAACTTGGCAAAGAACATACACCATTCTAAATTCCCAGTCGAAACTCCTATCTTATTTGTAAAGAAAAAAGTCAGATCTCTACAGATGTGTGTAGATTATCGAAGACTCAATAAGATCACTATTAAGAATAGAAATCCTTTGCCTTTGATTTTAGGACTTCTTGACCAACTCAATCAAGCAAACATCTATACCAAAATAGATCTATGATGAGCATACAACTTAGTTCGTATCAAAGAAAGAGAAGAATGGAAGTCTGCTTTTTGAATTAGATATGGATATTTTGAATATAATGTCATATCTTTTAGACTCACAAATACATCGATCGCTTTTCAATATCTATGAATGATATTTTTTGTGAGTTTGTAGATGATTTTGTCATTTGTTATTTAGACAACATTCTAATCTACTCTAAGAACACGGAAGAACATGAACTTCATGTTTGTTGTGTGCTACAGAAACTTAGAGATGCAGGATTATATACCAAGTTGGAAAAGTGTGTATTCTACACTACTCAAGTTGACTTTTTAGGGTACACCATTTCCAACGAAGGCCTTATGATGGATCCTAAAAAGGTCCAAACTATCATAGATTAGAAGATTCTAAAAAGAGTACGAGATGTATAATGCTTTTTAGGCTTTGCTAATTACTACCAAATCTTCATCAAGAACTTTTTCAAGTTATAACTCCACTTATAAGTTTGACTTGTAAAGACAAACTTAAGTGGAATAAAGAAGTAGAAGCAACATTTGATGCTTTAAAGAAAGAGTTTACTTCTGTACCAATCTTATATTGTGTCGACTTTATCAAGGCATTTTTTATGAAAATAGATGCATCAATCTTTGCTATGGATGTTGTATTGTCACAAATGGAAATAGATGATAAACTCCATCTAGTAGCTTTTCATTCTATGAAATTTTTAGCAGCTAAAATTAATTATGAGATCTATGACAAAGAACTCCTTACAATCATGGATTCATTTCAAGAATGGCATCATTATCTAGAAGGCACTTTAAGTCCAGTTACCATATATACAGATCATAAGAACCTCGAGTATTTCATATCAGCACGTGTTTTGAATCATCGTCAAGCCCGTTTGAGCATGTCTTTATCCAAAATCAATTTTAAGATCACTTATCAACTCGGAAAATAATAAGGTCTATTAGGTGTCCTTTCTAGACGTTCTTATCTTGCACCAAAAGAAGGAAATGCACCTTTTCATCAACAAACAATAATTTTCTTGAAGCTCAAGCATTTTTATCTTCAAGCAATAAAATCAACATTGATTGTTGATTCAACTTTTATCAAGCAAATCCAATTAAATATGTCTTCTAATCCTCTTTTTTATGATATCAAGCATCTTTCTTCTAAGTCTCATGATATTTCAAAGTTTGAATTCAAGAACAACCTTCTCTATTCTGAAGGACACCTATATGTTCCAGAAAGAGAAGCACGTTTACTTATTCTTCAAGCATGTCATGACTTTCTTACAACAGGACATTTTAGATACAACAAGATTTTACAACTTATATCTAGAGATTTTTGGTGGCCGCAAATGTGAAAAGCAATAAAAGACTTTGTACAATCATGTGATATTTATTCAAGATCCAAAACTCTTTGCCATCGACCTCATGGACTTCTTCAATTGTTACCAATTCAAAAACAATCATGGTCTTCTGTTTCTATGGATTTTATCATGGATCTTCCAAATTCATGTTTATATGACTCCATATTCATAATTGTAGATCACTTCACCAAAATGGCACATTTTGTACCATGTACAAAATCTGTTTCAAGTGAAGAAATAGGTAAGTTTTTTCTTGATAATATCTATCGCTATCATGGATTGCCAAAGGATATTATATTCAATAGAGGGACTCAATTTGTATCAAGATTTTGAAGAACTCTATTCAAGATTCTAAAGGTAGATATAAAGCTTTCTTCGGCTTTTCATCCTCAAACTGATGGGCAAACTGAATGAGTGAATTAAGTTTTTGAACAGTATTTGAAGTGTACAATCAACTATCATCAAGATGATTGGACAACTCTTTTGCAATTAGCAGAGTTTGCATACAATAATTCAATATATTCTTCTAGTCAACAAATGCCTTTCTTTGCAAATTATGGTTATCATCCATGACTTGACACTCTTGACTTTTCAAAAATTCATAATCCTGTGGCAGAAGATTTAGTAAATCATTTGTTAGAGCTACATGCAACAATAAAGATACAATTAAAAGAAGCTTAAGAATGGCAAAATGCCAATGTGGATGCCTATTGCAAGGAACAACTACAATTCAACGTAAGTAACAAGGTATGGTTACTTTGTCAAAATATCAAGATTACTTAACCTTGTTATAAGTTAGACTATCATAGGCTGGAACTTTTTTCTATTTGTGAACAAATCAATCCTATTGCTTATTGATTATATCTACTAGAGTCTATAAAGATCCACCATGTATTTCACGTATCCCTTCTCGAGCCGCATAAGAGAGTGAATATCTTGGAAAGAAGACAAATGCCACCTCCTCCTATAGAAGTGGACAATAATCAAGAATTCGAGGTAGAAGAAGTCTTAGATTCAATGCAACATCAAAATAGGTTAGAATATCTTATTCATTGGTGTGGATATGTTCTTAGCGAACACTCATGGGAGCTAACAAAGAATCTTACAAATGCAACAAAGAAAGTTGTGATCTTTCATCGACAATATCCATCAAATCCAAGATAAAGAACTGCAAAGATCCATAAAAGATGATGATTGCTCCTCAAGGAAAATTCATTCTTAGAAGACATGATAATATCATAAACATATACATTTACCTCAATAGTTACTTATATGATTAGGTAGAAGTAGGTAAATATAGATTAATTCCATAAAGTCTTTTAGAGAAACTTCTAGAAGCTTCATAGACGCAGTTTTGGCTTTAGATGTGTTTGTAGGTTAGAAACTTGGCCAACAAGCTAACCATGTGTTGGTAGCTTGTGGAACAAGCTAACTATGTGGCGCATATATAAATAACTTTTCTTGCAAGTTAAGACATGAGGTTAGCAAAGTCAACATGTTTTGGAGGTCTTATAGGACATCGCTAGGTAGCTTCTAGTTATAAGTATATAAGGAGGTAAGAGTGAAGCCTCCTTAACTCTTGTCAATGCCGTTCTAGTCTTTAGTCTTATTTCAAGACTTTCTAGTCTTCTTGTTTTTGGCAATAGCCATTCTAGTTAATATTACATTACCTTTTGAGTGACTTTCTAGTTTTCTTCAGTGACACTAGAGTGTATTGAGGATTCTCTTTCTTTGAGATTCATATCTTTGACAACAGATTGACATAGGAATATGGGCTGAAAGAGTGAAATAATAGTTAAGTTAGAGTGGGTCGCTTTAGTAAAAATTTGGATCACATTATCGCTTATAAGAAAATTGTTAATACTATATTCATATTTGATATTCCTATACCTCACGTGACCTCATTGTAGACAACTAGCTAATGATATTCATCTTCCTTTTGCACATTTTTTTTTTCTCTTTTACTTTAAGTAAAGGTAGTGATTGAAAAAAAAAAAAAAAACAATGAATATTTTATGAAAAGAAACAAGTTCCAAGCTATTTAAAAACAAAACAAAACAAAACAAAATATTTGCCTTAAGAAATATTTATGTCAATGTTTTTTATTTGGTTTCATAAAATATATATATATATATATATATATAAATGATTTATTTTAGTTTTTGGTTCAATAATGGGATTAAATATTGAAATGCCAAACATGCCTTAAGCACAAAAGCTCACTTTTTAGTCAATTTAAGTCATGTAGAGGTCTCATTAGGTGTAGCAATATCTATTGGAGATGTAGTGTTAAAAATTCTCTGTATATATATATATATATATATATAGATGTAAAATTTTTATATAAATAAAATATTAATGATATAATGTCAATCTAGAAGCCAATATTAATTGGTAGGCCAAATTGCATGAGAGCAGCCATGGCGACGTCGCGGTGCGTCTCGGGCTCGTCGTCATGGGGGGAGGTGACGATGCGGTCAACGCGGTGTGCCGCAGGGAGACCCCAACTCTTGAAATCGGTGGTGGAAGATCTCGCTCCGACCTCGCAAGTTGCAAACACAATTTGACCGAGGGCATCTTCGCAGACAACCACGAGTTGCTGGCACGCTAGCAGCCAAACGATGGCTTGCAACCGTTTCGTGCCTTCGCACAACGGACGGTGCCTGCGAGTCCAACAAACGGACACAGCGACGTACGCTGAGGTTGCAAAAATCTGTTGGCATCTCGCGATGGTCGAAGCGAAATCAATCGCCATGATATGCCCAGTGGGCCTGACTGTCCATGGCACCAGAGTAGCAGCTGAGAACAAATATCTTGCTGAACTGCATTGGCAAAAGGAAAGCCTAGCAGCGGATCTCCAACTCAGCGCATGGAACATTCTTGGCAAGATCTCTGCGGCCACTGGCAGAGCGCAACGCAGAGCACAAACCATCTGTTCAGCATGTTTGTTGGTTGGCCCCGAGTCGTAGAACTCTATGTGAAAGAAGCCTGGGATGCTCGTGCGCAGCATGCGTCCAAAGCGGTGACTGGAATCCAGATCCCTAGGGTATGAGCAACGATTAAACCGACGATTACTCAGCGTCGACTGGACGAACGAGGACGAGAAACGGCACTATATAGGGACACCCTTGAGCAATTGCGACTACCGATATTGCAGGTACTACGATTTGCTTCTGAGGTGTATGAATTCTAAGTGACTTGTGCTTCTTTTGGTCAAGGATTTGATGTATTGTGTGAGTTGCTTCGAGTGGGTTGGTGATTTCATGCTTGTAGGGGCTTTTTGAACATTGGATTGGAAGCTTGGAGTGCTTGGTGTGCGTGGAGTGGCCATGTTTAGCGTGCGTTGGTGTATGTGCACTTGGTTCGCAGTTTGATGAATCTGGGTCACTTGCAGTCACAATGTGGTGTGATCCCGTCGATTAGCGGCGTTCTAAGAAGGCTAGAAAGCTGTTACTTAGCGTTCCCTGCCTCAATCTCCTTTCTCCCATGCATTCAAAGTAACAAAGTTGGTTTACATCGAACAGGATCGTATGCATTACGCAAATTACAGCTTGACGATCGCAGCTGAGAGTCGAGGAGCGATTGTGGGTTGTTCGAACCCACTTTTCTTCCACAATGGCGGCGGTAGGATCAGCAAAGATGTGCACCACACCACTGCGCTCCTCTCTCTCATCGGGTTTGTCTCGTCCAAGTTCTGCTACCGTCAGAATTCCCGCAGCCTCCCCATCATCTCTTGCTTGGAGGAACTCCTTTTCAACTCAAACAACGCCGGCGAGGCCACTTCGACGTACAGAGAGCCACATTGTGCGAGCTGCGAGCAGCAAGACTGAGTTCCAAATCAAGAGTGTGCCGACCAAGCCTATTGAAGGGCAGAAGACTGGCACGAGTGGGTTGAGGAAGAAGGTGAAGGTGTTCATGCAAGAGAATTATCTCGCAAACTGGATTCAGGCATTGTTTGATTCCATCCCTGAAGAAGACGTGAAGGGCAGTACGATTGTACTGGGAGGAGATGGCCGATACTTCAACAAAGAAGCTGCCCAAATCATTATCAAAATTGCTGCTGCTAATGGAGTCGGCAAAATAATGGTGGGCAAAGATGGTCTGATCTCGACTCCTGCCGTCTCTGCTATAATTCGCAAGCAGAAGGCTGATGGAGGGTTCATCATGAGTGCCAGCCACAATCCCGCCGGCCCGGACGAAGATTGGGGCATTAAGTACAACTACAAAAGTGGACAACCAGCGCCAGAGTCAATCACAGACAAGATCTATTCGAACACTATGAGCATTAAGGAGATTAAGATGGCCGACCTCCCTGATATTGACCTTGCAGCTGTGGGCAGCACCGGCTTTGGTGATTTTGTTGTGGAAGTGATTGATCCCGTCGAGGACTACCTGGAGTTGCTGAAGGAGGTGTTCGACTTTGATCTGATCCGTGGCCTTCTTGCTAGGGATAACTTTAGGTTTAAGTTTGATGCCATGCACGCTGTGACCGGCGCCTATGCGAAAACTATCTTCGTCGACAATTTGGGTGCGTCGGAGGACTCCATCATCAACGGCATCCCTAAGGACGATTTCGGAGGAGGTCATCCTGACCCTAACCTGACATACGCCCATGAGCTTGTGGACATAATGTATGGCCCCGATGCCCCTGTTTTCGGTGCTGCAAGCGACGGAGACGGCGATCGTAACATGATCCTTGGAGACCACTTCTTCGTCACGCCTTCTGATTCAGTAGCTGTTATAGCTGCCAATGCGCAGCAGTCCATTCCCTATTTCAAGAGCGGATTGAAGGGTTTGGCGCGATCCATGCCCACAAGTGGTGCACTCGACGCAGTGGCGGAGAAGCTGGACTTGCCTTTCTTTGAGGTTCCAACAGGATGGAAATTCTTTGGGAATTTGATGGACGCTGGGAAGCTTTCTGTTTGCGGAGAAGAAAGCTTCGGCACAGGCTCCGACCACATTAGGGAGAAGGACGGCATCTGGGCCGTCTTAGCGTGGCTCAACATTCTCGCATACAAGAACAGGAACTCTCAACCCGACGACGCCCTTGTTTCAGTTGCCGACATCGTCAAGGAGCACTGGGCCACCTACGGCCGCAACTTCTTCGTCCGCTACGACTACGAGTCTTGCGAGACCGAGGGAGCCAACAAGATGGTTGCCCACCTCAGAGACATTCTCTCCAAAAGCAAGGAAGGAGACGTATACAGTGACTACACCCTCAAGGTCGCGGACGACTTCACCTACACTGACCCAGTAGATGGCAGCGTTGCGGCTAACCAAGGCATCAGATTCGTCTTCACGGACGGTTCCCGCATCATCTTCCGGCTCTCAGGCACGGGATCAGCAGGCGCAACCATCCGACTCTACGTCGAGAAGTTCGAGTCGGACGCCTCCAAACATGACGTAGATGCGCAGGAGGCCCTGAAGCCACTGATCGACATGGCTCTCTCATTGTCGAAACTGCAAGTATTCACTGACCGCGAGAAGCCCACCGTGATCACCTAGACGCTGTAAACTGCTTCAAGAGCTTCGAGTGGCTCGCATGGCGCGTCGGATGTGAGCTCTCGTGTTATGGTTCCCTTTGATGAGGTTTAGACGCAATCGTTGACGGTGGTGAAGATCTGGGTCCCTTGGGCTCGGTCCAGTTTTGTTAAGGATGTAAATTCTTAGGTCCATGTGTCGTTACGCTGAGCTCGCGGGATGCATGACGGCATGCGTGTGTAGGATTGAGGGGCAACAGAGTTTGTATGCTCTTTGCTTCAGCCTTGTAGAAACTTTGGCCGCTTCCAACTCAAGGCAAAGGACTTGTTGATGCTCTAGTGCCTTCAATCTGTCTTTTTGTTTATGGTACCACAACGTTACACCAAAAGGTTGGCGCATTCTTGGACAATGAGAGGGGGGTAAAATATATAACCGGAAGGGAATTCTATTAGGCTGGTTTGTTTTCATTTTATTAAAGTTTTTTTTCCTTTTTTTTCTTTTCTTTTCAACACTTTGTTGGGTGTAAAGTGTATTGTAATTAAGTAAGCCGATAATACAATGAATTAACTTTTGAGTATATCATTTACAGTTGATAAGTATTGACAACTAAGTTTTTTGATTAAAGAATATTTTTCAAGATATATATGTTGCCTATCTACATGGAGTATATATGTATTACTTTTAATCCATCACTTTGCAAAGACATTTTACAAAGTGATTATTTACTGCAATTTCCAACAAAATCTATCATATTTCTCTTCTGTAATGAAAAGGCATAATTAGCACAAGTAAATAGATTTTTCCGCTTGGGGAGAAAGACTATTCACAATTGAAAATGTTGACAATAAACAATATTTGTCTATCACACAATCTGCGTGAAAAGCATAAAAATGCAGTATCGATGTAATGAAAAGGTTTGTTTAACCATTAACATCATATAGTAAAACCACTGTCAACCGCAGAACAACCGATTGAGTGGTGGCGGTTGAAAAATATTTTTTATCCTCTACCATCTTCTCAAAGACAAGGATACGCACTTGTACACACAAATTTCACGTCCCATTTCTTTGTGCACCAACATGCTCTACTCAATTAGATGCAACCCCCGAGAACCCCACTCAAGCCTCAGGCCATGATTATGAGCAAGCCGTTAGTCTGATGAGTCCAAATCAAATACCTCTACAGTGTTCAGCTTCTGAAGTGCCGACTAAAAACTAACAGTACATCATTCTAACACCACGCATTGTGAGTAGAACTAAGTGTTTAACGTGTAATCCAAATGAGACTACAAAGCAGGCAGAGATTAGCAGAGAGCACAAATTCTCCGCCTCAAGTATCATCTCTAATATGAATCCATACACATGATCCAAGTACACTGTTATTACGGTCAAGATGATCTGGAAACTTGTAACCAATATATCACAATCAATAAGCTAAAAAAAACTCGAGACGGTATCATAAATACAGCATGACAAGTTGAATAGTTCACTACATGTTAATCACCTGCCAGTGTTGATTCAATTTTACAAAAAAATTGTTCACTTGAGCTATATCGTAGGGTCCAGTGTGTCAATTCACTCACATATCACTCAACTATCAAGGTTTCAAAAGGATTTTAAGTTAAGCACAAGCTGTGCAGTTGTAATATAGCCAAAAAAATAGATGTACAAAAATACATACGGAGTGCCATAAGAATGCCCAGCTTTAGAAAGAATATTCCTAAGGAGATGAAAATGAAAGAAATGTATAGACACGGAACTGCAGATCCAAAACCAAGTTCAGTTCCGACTCAGCTTCCTGTTCAAAAACAACCCCATCGCTTCCAAGTTCATCCAGATTGAACAGCTGGTCCTAGCCATGGCTTGGTGAACGAAATAAGGATCACAGACAGGCAGTAGCTCGTTCAAATGCCTGTGCAGTCCTTCGGCTAGAGAACTTGAAATGCTTTTCCCAGCATATTTGAAGCTTTCTTCCTTACATGCTTTCGCCAAATATTATCTTCCTTGAATGCTTTCCCCAGCATAAATGGAAACCATGGAGTAACTAGCTCCCGCAGCCAGAAACACGTTGTAAGAATGAAAGTGCAAGGAAGTAACTGGACCAATTCTTTGGCCTAAGAAGCTGTTGTGAGGTCGAACCACACTCAGTTGCTCCCCGCTTGTACTGAAGGTTTTGATCAACTGCTTGCCTGATCCTGTGGCAATCACAGGTGCGTATCGATGCACAGCTAAGGACGTCAAATGGCCCTTGTGTGCATCTACCTCCAGATAAGGTGCGCTGTTTCTCAAGTCCAACATTTTAAGGTCCCCAGCCTGTGATGCTGAGATCAACTGCAGGGTCATTTAAAATCCGTTAGGAGAGAAGTAACCAAAATTAAAAGAAGACAGAATATTTAGACTGATCACAGCTGATGTATTAACCTCGATGTTGCTATCCACTTGATGAGTAACCACATGAATTCATTAACCAGTTTTGATATACATACAACATCCATTCAAGATAGAGAATAGAATGACCTTGGTAAAATCTGCCCCAGGTTGAAAGTCAAGACCAACAACTTTCGTACCATGCGGTTTCATTGCACACACAAGCCTGCGTACACATGAATGAAGGCTTAGTAGCACATAAAAGGGACTTTAAGAGAATTTACAGCCAATTATACATCTAGTATACATTCTGAAATATAATGAAGCTTCTAGTAAAGTAGAAGCACTTACATTTCAGGCGACCGTACGTCATAAACCTTGACAGACCCATCTCCACAGCCAGTAATCACATGTGCATGGTGTGTCTGACAAGCAGCCTGTCCATCAACCAGCTGTAAACTTAGTATACCGAAAAAACTCTTCACAAAGTTCTGTAAAAAAACATTCATCTTCAGCACAGAATAGGCATGGCTTCCAAAGAAAATACTAAAACAGGAACTTGCATTCCGAGGATCTAATCCATCTAGAACATTAATTTATATTACAAAGTATGGTGGCCATATCAAGCTCACCATAGCAGACGCATAACTATCTGAACAAGGTATCCTGTAGGCTAACTGCTCTCGATCAAGATCCCACGCCATGATACAGGAAATTTGACCTGATGAATACTGCAATACATAACACGACACTAGTAAGCAAAAACATTCAATTTTTTGCGGCTTGGTTGAAATCACCAGTCTTTGTTTAGTCTGTGCTTCTAAGTATTAGGGAGTTGAAATTGTTTTTAAGAAAAGATCCAGAATAGTGTTCCTAAAAGGATTCCACCTTCAACTAACTCTAGACTCGAGACCTGACGACTAAACAACAGTAACGGAAAGAGGAGATAACAAACAACTCATGCTGAACAAGCTAAAAGACTAACAACTGAATGCTCGTGGAAGAGTTGGTATAGTGTATTACCAAGTAACCTGTCATTTGTTGCCAATCCACCACGCTACTGAGGCCTCGAGCGCCAGGTCTGTGCCTTTGCACAGACTGCCATGCTGTCACTAGACGTTGCTTATCCTTCTGCGTGTAATCTTTCCACACTCTTATGCTCCCATCACCTGGATGTACAGAATTATAATACGAGATATTCATAAATCAAGGCAAAACTCTTAAGTTCACACCTCAGCACTAGGAGCGCGTACAATCGTACACCATAAAATAGTTGGAAACCAGAAGAAGATGACAAACACTGAAGAATAGAATCCGAAGTGGTACAAGTTAAAGAAAAACGAATAGTTCACATGCATACATGAACTTGGGGGGAGTGTGTGTGTTCTTCTACAATTGAAATAATTGAGCATTGAACATTCGCAGCCAGGTCCCTCGTTAATGACTCAAACTACAAAAATTACTGATGTAGAACAAGCAGAAAATTGTCGCACTGAAAAACTTCGGTTGAATCAAAAGCAGCAACAAGCGGTATACGTGCCCAAAAAAAAAACAACTTACTTGAAGCAACAAGCAGGAAGCTATCATCCAACTCATTGAGCAAGCAAAGCTTGGAGATCCCTTTGTCTGGGGTATTATGATTCTCAAAAGTGTTCACTACTTCACCCGCATCATAATCCCATATCCTGCAAAAGAATATTCAAGCTAGGTTCATAACAAAGATGCACTAATCAACAAGAAAAAGAGTCTTGGATATGTACAGCATAATCGAGGCTCGTGTGCAGCGAAATTACCTAAGTAGAATTATTAAAAGTTAACGTCTACTGTTCTATCATGTTAAATACAGACGTCACGAGTGGACTTTAGACTCACGGTTAAATTTGAAAACTAAAAAATAAAACTCATGCAAGACATTACTAACATGTGTCGATATATGGACCGCTACATAAATAAACGTCGTTAAAAAAAAAATTAATTTCCAAAAGTCGAAATACCTGATAATCTCGTTGTCATCTACACTACAGACTAGGGGTTTGAATGGGTGCAATAGCACTGCTTTCGTGCCAACTTCAGATTGAGTATCCCAACTGCCGATCTGATCGACTACTTTGCTTACACCTGCTCCAGAAAAAACAAACCTCAAATAGACTGAAACAAGGATTATCCAATACTTTCAAAACAAAAGATGATCCCTACAGCGAGTGAGATTACGAAGAGGAAATAGGAGAACTAGAACAAATCGCAAAAACAAGAGGCTAAACCTCAGATGTTCAGATGTCAGAATTTGTTAGAAATAAACTTGATTCTGCATATACGAGAAAACGAATAAGTAATGCACCAAATAACTCACTTGAATGTTGACATCTGTCGATTCCTTTGAGTGCCTCCTTCTCTCTCATTTCCCGTCGAGCTAATATCTCCTCTTCATCATCGTGAGAGGGTTCCAACAATGGACGGGAGAAGTGACCACAACTCCACTTATAAAAAGTTGACTCTGGCAATGAAGTAGCAGTTGAAGCTGCTTCCAGATTCACTGCTGAAACCCCAGAGTTCATCATCCCAGCTGCATCAGCTAGACCAGATGTCAGTGTGTTCAGAACTGGAGATGAAGGATATGCAACAATATCACCAGCTATTCGTACTGCTGGTCTCGAAGGATCCCAAGCTCCGGCCAATGCCGCAGAAATATCCATAGATGCCACACGTCTAAGGCTACTGGTAGAACCTGCAAGAAATGCTGGTCGAGTGGGTGGGCTCGGGGGAGGTGTTGTGATACGCCAAGTGCTTGCCAGATTTCCTGTGCGAAGCAATACCACAGGGATCACACTACATTCCAAACTAAAACACCAGGTTGAAAAGCAAGAAACAATACACAGTGCTTCAAAATAACAAAAATGACAAAATTTAAGAAGTCATAAAAGTGACTGACCTGAAGAAGATGCTACCCAAGATGTAGACCTATGTAGCACCCCGGCCATAGGCGGGGTAGGAGGAAGTGCAACCACAGGTGGATTTCGTGGATAACCTACGACACCACCAGCTCTTGAAGGTACAACAACTTGAGCTGACTCAACTCCACCTATCCTCAAAACTTTCCGGCCCAGACTAGCCACACGAGGAAAAGGATCTCTAGCCAATGCATAAGCGGCCATAATACATTGCACATAGAAGCTGCTTTCTTCAGGACGTTTCCATTGCCGGTTGCCACCGTTGTTGGAAGCAATGCTACTGGAATCTCCAAGCACTGCATTATCAGATAAAGGCGAATTCCCAGAAGAGCCTGCAAACCAGTTGATAATGAGTAGAATAAAATAAGATTAAAAACTAAGACAGACAGCACCCTAACGATTTTTTAATCTTGAAAAAATATAATAGAAAGAATTCAAAAGCATAAAACTGGAGACTCTAGAAACCATAATCGTGCGATCCAGTACAGCTGACTAGCATAAAGACCGGGGATAAAAGCCACACAATTATTCATCCACAAAGATGGCTCCCGATAACCTGCGTCTTATAGGTACTCGAACCTTTCGCACATAGTATTAACACAATCTATCACATTTAATTCTTGCTACCGAAATCAAAGCGTCAACACAATACAAAATTGGATTGTCAAAGGTCCACTGCATGACTAGTACCTGGAGAGCCTGACAAAGACCCGCTGCTCCTAACAATGCGCATAAATGAATGGTAAGTCGCTCCTCCATCCAGAGTCTGAAGACCTTGATCTAGATCTTGTTGTGAACCAGCATAAATAAGTTGCGAAGCGTACGGATACCCTGGGTTTCTGTAGCCAGTTCCATAGTTCGGCACAACTGCTGATTGAGATGGCAATTTTAAGTACGCTGCAGCAGCTTGTCGGAACATCCTATTATGGCTGCATGCTATTCGTGCCATTGCTGGAACAATGACAAAGTTAGACAACTGCAAGTATTAGTGCAAACAGAAAACCAATTGGTGGCAAAAGTTTCAACCGAAAAATTTGAAGTGGAAGTACACAGATGTGTCAACATAAAACTTAAATGCTAGAGCTAGTGTCCTTGTCTAAATTACCAAGTACTCACACTTTTATGGATTCCAAGCCCACAATAGATACTGCACATAAATACGAAAACTAGACCAGAAATCAAGATGCTCCAGTCTTGGCATGGATGAAGAGAATGATCATCATGCGAAAAGTTGCAAGCTTCGTACGACGTAACTAAAGATGCTACTCTAAGAAGAAGAAAAAAATAATCTAGCTGATACTTCTACATTAACGTACAAACACACAGCAGATGTAACATAGAGGCAATATAAGACATGATTCTACATCAATACATATGTACATGCTTGATTCTCAGGCGGAACTAAAAAGGACTTACACACCTATAGCAAGCTCGGCTCGAACAAGTGGACTTCCATCACTTAAGACTGTCAGTAGTAGGGCTGCGATCCTTTGTTCCGCAACTTCCTGCACGTCAGAGTCAGCTCCTTCTATAGAAGGTTCATCCACTCCAACTTTCACCATAGTCCCAAGCGCAAATACAGCCGCGGCACGAACCTGAAAAAAAATCATTGCTCCACATAATCACACGCCTATAATATTCCACATTAGCAAGACCTCGGTCTTATGCACGAAAATCTGGACCCACGTCATTATCTTACTCTGAAAAGAAAAGACTCTAACGCCAACTTTCAACACAACAATCTGCATAAAGGTCTGAAAAGTAACACGAACAAACAGCAGAAAAGTGACCACTTTACTTGAAGTCCAGTTCCTTGATTAAAAGAACTTGACTCACAATTATCATCAGTTACCTCAGGATGCGGTTCTTTAAGGATTTTCTCAAGGATTGCAGGGGCATCCTCATGCAACGCAATACATATTCCCTCTGCAGCTCCATCCCAAACCTTTCCCAGACACAGACAAAGCCACTGAAGAAGCAAAGGTTCAGGCAGTCCATCCGAAGCATTTGGAGCTGCTTGTATATGAGAGAGACAAATGTTGATTAGGCCAGCTTGAATACAGGCTTGCTGACCATGTTGATAGCCATCAACAACGACGGTCAGAACAAATGCAGCCATGGCCCTTTGCTCTGCGTGAATGCCAGGACTCTCCAGGAAGTGGATGAAGTAAGAGTGACCACCATCTTTAACAAGGTCAACTTGGCATGACTGCATCGAACAACGGTGGCATTTCCCATTCTCAGACGTCAGCATCCACAACCGTCAAAAGAACAACCTTAACTTACAAAATCAGATTAATCCTGAGCAAGCTCAAATTCCAGGTTACAGGGACTTTAGGCATACTCAAGTGGTTCACAGGTTAACCAAAAATTGCAAACACGGAATTCACGAATGTACAGATAACGTCAAGGTTCTGAAGATGGAAGACATGACAGACAGAGAGCCAAAACAGTGCGTACTTGACGCGAACAGTAATCACTCCATGTCATGAAAGCCCCTCTCAAGGAAATTATCTCAAAACAGGACAACACGAGAACCTTAAGAATTTAAGTGATACCTTATCAAGAGCTAAAATCTTCGTCCAGATAAATACGAGAATCTGCCGTAAATCGTTAGCTGTTGTTTGTAGCAGCTTAAGAACGTAGGGAAATATTCCCACAGACAAAGCCTGACCAAACAAGTTCACAATACCACATTACTAGGATTTCAGCTCCCTTACAAACTCAACATCGTAAGACTGCCCTAAAAATGAGCGATGCAACGACAAAAACCGACATGACTTTTATCTGAAATTTAGATTGACTGACGTAAAGAGCTCCCTCAATAAGCTATCAAACAAGAGGAGATGGGAAAATAAACCAAAAAAACCAAAAAAAAACCAACAAACGAACGAACAAATAACAAAAATAACAACAAAATTGATTGTTACCAAATCTACAGCCCACGCTCCCATGTCCAAAAACCGGCCTAAGAGTACCAAAGCACGAAATCTATGAGACTGGCTTAGTAAAACCTGCACAAGCATGTCAGCAAGAATTTCTCATTAAAGAGCACGAAGAATAGATCCCAATAATAACATTAAAAACAGCACAATTCTTTAGATTCGGATCAAGATGAAAATCACAATATTAAGCCATACGACCATGAAAGAAAGATCTAGACCAAAGCATGATTGAACTACCAACCTCAACCACATACACGTATCCTACCGCAAATATGACACATGGTAGCCAAGGTTAGTCCTAAAGTGGCAAATACTGCATATCATACAGAACATCAGAAACGTCGCTAACTACGTTTTTCATGAGCATGCATCCATAGATACTCCAGTCTGAGCACTACTTAGATGGCTTGATCACACTATACTTGAAGAACGATAGGAAGTTGCTCAGGTGGCTTCTTCCTTTCAGAACCATGCTCCAGCCACACCTCGAAAGCTGTCAATTGCTCTGTGAAAAAAGGACTAGGCTGCAATAGAAAGGCTAAAAATCAAGTCTTGTTTTCAAATTTGCTACTGATTTCGACACAAATAATAATTAAATGATATAAAAATTTTAAAAACGAAAAATCAGTGACAGGAAACAAAGGTGCTTGTGAGAACACTATTTTCATGACCTCTGCAACTCAGTACGTAGAAGTCTCATGATAGTTACGACCAGAAGATCTAGAGTTCAGCTTAAACTCATATTTGGCTTACCCTAGCATATTGATGAAAACACTTGCACCGTCTTATTCACAACCCGCTAAACAAAATATTTGCAATAATACTAAACATGTAAAAGTTGCAAGACCTTCAACATACATGAAATTCAATAGTTGGATCCTCTAGCAATGCAGGCAGCTGCGAAAGACAAATTTCAGCAGCCATATCCCATGCGTGCCTGCGAAAAAAACATACAAAATGTGGTACATCAGGAAAATTTGGTGGAAAAGGTATTCTGTTGCATTAGATGACATTTTCAAGATGCTTCAATGAAGGAAATTTAACCGGCAAGTAGCCCTTTCACGATGTCCAGAAATTTCTAGTACACGAAGTAACCCAATTCAAACACTAAAATTTAAATGAGGAATTCCCACCTCAGAAACATAGGAAAATAATATGAGAGAAAACCAAACAAAAGAGTACGCAAGAGCTTACGTACCACATAGGATGTTGGTGTGTAGGAGGTAGGCGAGGGTATGATTGTGGACAGCAGTTCACAGCCCTCATGATGCGTTCGGCCAACAAGAAATTACGAAACAAGCTGGCCACAAGAAGATCTTGCCGAAACAAACGCTGAAATAGCTCTGCGTCATTGAATTGCCAAAGAATACCTAAGATTACATTACTCATATCACATCCTAAGAGTGAACTTTATGGTCCAAGTAATCGCAACTAAGTCTTCATAACATTATCCCTCACAGAATATCACGGGGAAAAAATAGGTTCAAACGTCAAGAGTAGCTGCTCACCTCGTGGCAACACATTCCACGCAATTGTATCTGTGATAGCTGTAAATATCCAGTTCAGTTCCCCCAAGGGAGTCTTCCGATCATTTTGACGCCCAGGTATTTTGTCTATGAGCTCGGGATCCAAAGAAAGTAAAGAACGTGGACAGAACCTAAATCAACAGGAACTTGCCACTTGTGACGGATGAACATATTCAATTATGGGGACCATTGCGATTTGTAGCCTAGGAAATACATTCTACCAACTACAAGCCAAACATTTTTTCTAAGCTTCCCTTCCACAATTCTTTCAAAAAACCAAAACTAACTCACTACGTCAAAAGCATTTGAGAAATAGGAATCAGGTTCACAATGAAGAAAAACGAAAAATTCTACTTAAGACACTAGTGGGTTGCAAAAGACAACCATACCTATGAATGGACAAGCCTTTAAGAGAAAATATCCAAATTTCAGATATGAAAGATACCATCTTAACGCGATTTTGATTGGAGTTGTAAGACAGGACGTAAAGACATCAGCTGGCAGCTCCATACCCTGAGGGAGTGTTTCATTTGCTCCACAAGCAGCTAACAATATGCAGTCCTTCGTTGCAGAAGTTA
Source organism: Physcomitrium patens (assembly GCF_059467195.1). Classification (NCBI taxonomy): domain Eukaryota; kingdom Viridiplantae; phylum Streptophyta; class Bryopsida; order Funariales; family Funariaceae; genus Physcomitrium; species Physcomitrium patens. The sequence continues at coordinate 1,972,370 of NC_143424.1, forward strand.
GAGAACTCGAGGGTGTTTCTCCAAGGCCCCACTCAGGCCGCTGTACAATTGAATGCGAGTACACATAAGATCACTTCTGGCAGCATGAAGCCCTCATAAAGTGGCTAGCAATCCTCAAAATTGAAATCTAAAGACAAATTCAAAAACTTAACAGAAAGAATTGCTTGTGGACAGTTGACCCGAGGAAATTACCAAATTTAAGCATGGAAATTCGACGATACAATTTACACAACCACATGACCAAAAAAATACTAATTCCTTGTGGAATCACAAATCACGCAAATGACGAATTATTTCTGACGATCACTCAGATGCTGAACATTGATGAAACATCAATTGCATACCTCACAGAACGCTTTCACAATCATGCCAGCTGCTGAGCAATCCAACACATAAATAGATGGGTTCCCAAGCCATGATTCCAGTTCGTAAACTGAAAGTGGTATGTATTGAGTAAAAGTCTGCAATAGATGGAATATAAATTAGCTGCAGTACACAACTGAGTTCTTTTGACATCCTTTAGACTAATGAACCATGGTATCAGTATACAAAATTACACGGATCTACCTAGTTATGTCACCGGAGTTTCACTTCACAAGACCATCCATAATCTCACTAAAAAATAGATCGAAAAATTAACCACAATGTAAAAAGATAAGGACACAATGTAGCATGATTTTTCAAAACGTAGGACCACATGTGAAAACCTTCATATCGACGTCCCTCACTAACAAAAAAAACGTTTACACTACACCTCGATGTTCAAGGCTTCTAACGATATTATCATACTCTATTAACCAACTCCATCAAACTAAAGTACAACAATACGCTAAATATCCACCTTATTGAACACCCAGATTTCACCATTAGCTGTTGGTCTTGGTACACCATGGCCGTTGTAATGAAACAGCACCCTTTCGCTCTTCGCACTTTTTCGGCAACCTACACACAACTTTCTAATGTCTTCAACAGTAGGATCTAAACAGACCTTGTACCGAGCCTGCAAACACGATAAAATAAATAAATAAATAAATAAAAACAAGTAATAATAAATATGATAGCATGAAAGAGAAGCAGCCGGCACCACCGTAAATGCACCAGGAAACGAAACTAAGCAGATCTACAACCCACACTGTTTTGGTAATGAGGGTTCTATCATAAATTATAATACTTACCTTTCTTAATCAAAACAAGGAATATTACACAAGCATCAGAACAAAGTTTGCCACTGACCATGCCTTGGTACCAGTATTCTTACAGCTAGAATTTGAGAAATTATACAACCTACCTTATGGTTTCTATTTATATTTATATATCCAAATTTTTTAAAATAAAGTAATTAAAATAAACAGTGCAAATTAACACAATGCGTTAACGAAATGCATCAAACGACACAAAAATGTAATGCTCGACTTCCAGCAGCTCAGGTCATCCATGCCTATGCACGTTTTCTGAGAACATGTGAGTTCAAATTACAGAGGCGGAAATGTCGAAGCACAGTGCTTACTCTAGGCTGCCATCGCTCGTACTGTGTTAGCAGGTTTTTTCCGATTGCTTCTAAAGCTTTGACAGATGCAGACGAGAATGGGTCTGTCATGGAAAAGGGAAAGTTAACAAGCGGCATTCACAAACCTTACTTTCATGTTCCTATACCTCACGCTCGAAGTAACAAAAACAGATCAGCGATATGCATCCTGTAACTTGAACAACTACTCAAGGGACGGTAACCAAATATGAGATCGAAGATGGTGCATAAAAATCTGATGACAACAAAAACCTAGCGTATGATCAATCATCATAATTACCTATCCAGCATTCCAATCGAGCGCATGGCGAAATCTTGATAACGTCAGGCGGATCCACCCCAATATTTAGGCACATGCATAATGCCACCCATCCCGTTTTCATCTGTAGATCAATACAGTAAAACGTCTTTAATCCGTCCAACTGCTGCAGCTTCAAATGTTCAACCAACATCACTTGAAAACAGTGTCAACAAAGAGTGTAACTGGCGGCAAGGACTCGTTGTACATATCATAATGCAAGCATATAACCTAGTCATTTCAGTCGAACCCCAAAAAGCATCCAAAAATAGGTTCTAAGAACTACGTTGATCCTTGAGGCAGAAAGAGAGGAAAAGTACAAATGTTTTGTATAAATATGATTCAAGAGTGTAAGGGTCAATTCCGATTAATGGCATTGCAAAATACTGTCAATGAGAGATCTTAAATCAAACCGGAAGTATTTCGCTACAATCAACTAAGCACCGACGAACAAGTTGCTACTCTGTCTATTGTGGCTTGATTTCGACGTAATGGGTATTACGTCAAAATGATTGAAAACTTATCGAACAAAGTAAGGCTTACTTGCAATTGTAATGAGCCTCATGCAATCAATTCTTGAAAGAAACGCAAACTATCAACATGGCAAGAGGTGCGTATCTTACTCTGTCTTTCATCCTCCACCTTGAAACAAAGCCAGATTCAGCCGCAGGAACGATGGCACCATCAGCACCATGACGCAAGTCACAAAGGTACGAAGTACTCGGTAGAAACGACGCCCCAGGTTCACCACCACAGAGACTCTCCTTTTCTTCTGCAAGGTGATTCGCATCCTCGACCTTGTTCCTTCTACTTAAATCATCAATCAGCTCTTGGGGGAGGGTTGAAGCAAGAAGCGGATGACCAGGTGGCCCTAAGTGTCCTCCTGCCATGCTATCCATGGACCGCTGTCTACAAGGTACTGTATCCACCAACGCCATTTTCTTTTGCGAAAAACACCATGTCACACTTCTTTTGCACCTACGTCGAGTATTCAGTTCATTCTCACAATCTGCCACGTTCCAAAAATCACACAGCTATAACTCCTCTTCTCTGAGCAGCGCAACAGATGTACACACTTAGATCTTCTGGAAAGGTCATTCACCTCGCTGAGAGGAATTAGGAGGGCTTAAACTCCCTCCAATCCGTGAATAATGACTTTCTCACCGGGGAACCATGAAATCAGGCGGGCGCCATTGAACAAACGAACAGGAGACACAAGGCGCCCGTAACTCTCGAGGTTCAAACATTTCTACGTTCAAGCATTAAAGATGAACAATCACTTCCCTCTCAGCTTTGATACAAGTTCCCCCAAAGAAAGTCAATTGCTCTCGGATGAATCCAAAGAGTTGGAATCAATAGCTACAGTTATGGATAATTTCAAAAAAAGAGAGAATTGCAAGAGGAACAAACGTCAACGAAGCACCTTCGGCTTGTGCACTACCTAACCGGACAACATTTCATTGTGAAAAGAAAGAATGCAGTCCCGTTAGGATTACCAGAACAACGAGCGCAAGTGGCCACTAAATTTCAAATCCCAAAACAACATCCGATTCGCGACAGCTTCCACCAGAGATGCAGATGCCGAAACCACTACTTCCGAACCTCAACTCTGAACGACACCAAGAGTCAACTGAATACCAAGTATTCACTTCTCCAGCCTGAAATGCAGGCTCCTCATGGAAGTTTGCGGTAACACTATTCCTTCATTGACAGCAATCACACTCAAACTTGGAAATAGCTTCACAAAGCCACGTGGTAGAGAAGACAAATTCCATGCACACTAAAAGCAAGCCACACTGAACATGCCCGCCAATCAAATTCTAGGGTAGACGAATCAAAAATCGGAGGAGCGTTACTAAATCCTCTTTAACTATCCTAGCAAACTTCTCTAGGGCTCCCACTTCCCTCACCACAGCCTCACCGACTTGCAAAATTAGTCTCCACTGAAGCTCAAACCTGACTGACAGCCCTAGCTCCCATCCAGCTGAGCGCTGCGGCGGTAAACACAGAAGAATCACAAAGAACCTACAGACTCAACACCATGAATAATAAAAACTCGTCAAAAACTGCAAGAGAAACCAGCTCCTACGAGCTACGAAAGAAGCTGTAGGTCGACCGAGCGAGAGGAACCAAGTACGAGGCTTAAGGGTTTGAACGCGCAGGAGTTTGGGAGGCACCATAGCCAGAACGTGCGCGAAGGGAGACAGAGAGAGAGCTTCAGGCATGGACCTTGCGGGGCGGCGGGGCGGGGCGGATGGAAAGACGAATACGGACGGCAGTCGACGACGAAGACAATTAACGGCGCAGTAACTGCCTCAGTGCGCAGTCGGAAGTGGGACAGCGCCACCCAATCTCCCGCGCGCCTGTCTCTTCTGCGGCGACAATGCACCGACACCCGCGGGGCCGACTGGAAAAAAGCCGCGACCCGTCGCACCGCTCCCACAGCAGGGAGCAGCGTCTCCCCGCGGCATCTCCCCGCGCGCGGTTGCGGCTACAGCTGCGGCTGCGGCCTCCCTTCGAAGCTCCCCAATAAACTTCCTTCAAACCCTTTTCAGCCCCACGTCACAATAATTGCTTTGGCAAAACAACCCCCAGACCAGTACCATTTTATGGTGAACGTTATTTTTTATGGGTTATCATTCATAGGGTGACATTTGGGTAGAAGGTATTATTCTTCTGTGTTGCCCCTATTGAAGAAGATAGCTGGTATAGGCATGTCTCTTTGTTGCATATTTGTTTCAAAAACTTTGGAGCAGTGTGCACGAAATAGAGGTTGTAGTTTATGTATGAAATAGGAGCCTTGTTATTGTTAAGTTCATGGATTTGAGCATGGGTTCTGATGAAGGGCCCTCTATAGTTTACTTCTATTCATTATTTTGATGTAGAGGGTCTTCTTTACTTAGACACATCACCTTTACCACCCTTTGGTAACTAAAATAAGTGAATATACCTTTAAAAGAAAGCTGGAACTGTGTAAATTCATGATTTGGGTAAGAATGTACTTAAAATATATATTAATGAATATAAGCTTAGTAGTATTTTCTTGCTTCCACAAAAACATGGTGGCTATGTGGAGTCGTCTTCCATCCTTTTGTCCAACATTCTTATTATAGTCAATATTAACAAGGTCCATGGCATTTGTACACATCTTCATTTCAAATTTACTTCACTTCCTTATTTTTTAAAAAATACGTTGATTTGGATTTTCAAACTCTCATTACCAAATTGTTGCAGGTTGTGGGTGTTCACATTGCACATGAATATCTCAGAGAGTTTTTGGAACACAGGGAACACAAGGAACATATAAAAATTTTGTTTTCAGAGGACATAGAGCTCAAGAAGCAATTGCTTGAAAAGTCCTATTATGTATAATGTATGTATATATACATATATATATATATATATATATATATCTGTGTAGATTAAACAATTTGGACCTTCCTTTTTAGGAAAATAATTTATCAAAAGAATAAAACATGAAGCCTTCTTTTCAAAAATGTGATGTTAACAGAACCAACAACATTTGATAAAATCTTATTTCAGTTTTTTGTAAACATGTGGAATACCCATTTTCTAGATTGTAACGTAACAACATCTAAAAAAAAAAAAAAAAAAAAAAAAAAGACACACACACACATAAGCCCAAATAACTCGTTTCTGAAAATCCACAACCAATGTTTCAATAGCAATAAATTATTTGATAGCTAAATGATTTTGACAATCATTTCGATTATTAAATGGATTTCCTCTAATATATACATTTAAATCATGAATACAAAAATAATACCAACTGTTTTTGTAGAAGATTATCAATGATTATTAGAAAGAATTTCTATTGCTCAAGTAAAAAATAATGATAATAAATAACTAAAATTAATCACATAAAAATTAAAGTAACAAAAAATCTCTAAATCTAAATGTTATTTCAAAAGAAGTTTAGCAATATCTATAAGAGATTCTTCTTTAAAAAAATTATACAAAACATTTAATGGAAATTACAAAAATCAACATGTGTAAGGTAGTTTATATTTAAACCATCATCTTTATTAAGTTTTAAATGATACAAACATGTAAGTTGAATTTTTTTATAAGAAATTCATTAAACACAATGTCTTAAATCAAACTTGCAAATTTATTACTATATTTTAATATTATTTCTATGATTTTAATATAATTATATCATTTTAAATTTTATTTTAATAATTATGTAGCAAAAAAATTTAAAGCAGGAATTTTATATCACAACTAAATAAGATGAGTCTATATCTAAAGAGGTTCTACTTTAATTACCCACTAAAATGTTATTTAGCTAAGTTCATTTTAAAATATTGAATTGTATAATAGAAAAATTATTAAAATTACAATATTGTTCACAGATTCAATAAAATATCTCTTTTTACAGATAAAATAACATATCCAATGAGCTTGTTCATTAAAGGCATTTCAAATATTTCTAATAAAAACAATTTTACTTAAAATGATTATATATATATATATATTTTTTTTATTATTAAATATAATAAGAGTATTTATTAAAAGAAAATTACAAAGTGCATAAAAAAAATAAAAAATTAAAATGATTACAATATAATATTCAATATGTAACATGACAAAACTAAGATTTATAAATAGACAGATTACTTTTAACACTTATGCTTTTAAAATTATTTTAGTCAATTGAAATTCATAAGAATATAATCTAATTACAAATAAATAAATATTTTTTTCTAAATAATTGAAATTATATAAGAGATTTCGGTTTTAAATTTAAATTGAATATAGTTTAATTCTTAAGTTAGACACTAAAATATATTATAATATTTTAATTTAATTTTAAAAAATTATAATTAAAATATCAAGATTATTTGAATACATAATTTCACCATAAAATAGGAAAATAATTAATTTTGAAATAATAAAATAAAATTTGATGTGCTTCAATTTAAGTTTAAATACTATTAGTTCAAATTTTATTTTTATTTATTTTAAATTAATTATAAACTAATATATTACTATAATTTCATTATTTAATTTATTTTTTATTTAATAAAAACAATAATCTTTTTACATGTATTGTAGAAGAAATATATTGGAATTTGCTACCATTGAGATGTTTTAAAAAATCGTCTTTATTATAGATATTTAATTGGTCTTCTTTATAATGATATAATTAATTAAAAGAATTTATCATCTCACATCACTATTTAGTAATATAAGTAAAAAATATATATAAAATATAATTAATTAAATATTAAAGATATTATATATTATTTAAAAAATATTTCTTAAAATTTTCAAGGATGTCAAAAAAACAAAACAAAACAAAACACAACTAGATATGAGACCAGTTACAAAGAAGCCCTTTGCTTGTTTTTATCTATAATTTGATAAGACTAAGATATCTATTTTCTAGTCTATTTGTATATACTATTGAAAGAAGGTTATTCAGAGACTTTGAAGGAAAATTTAAGAAATGATCATTATTTATATAGATTAAAATTCATTTTATAGAAGGTTTAATAAATTTTCATAATAATAATTCAAGAATTTTCAGATTATATGTTTTTATATTATGAAAATTCATAAAAAATTCATCAAAATTCTCAAATATTCTTATAAATTTTAAAATAATCCTCTAAACTATTAACAATAATCTTGTAAAGAAAGAAAAATAGTTTTTTATTTTTATTTTTTTATAAATTGTTAAAGTATTTTAACTATTCACATTCTCATTTTGAATGTATATGGATATATACTTTCAATCATAAAATGAAATATATATATATATATTTGATATTATATAATTATTATAAAATAATTTATTAATATTTTTTTGATGGTTATATACATATATATATATATATATACAATGACAATTTTTGATATTGTCACCACAATTTGCCATCCATCACATGTCACTATAGCTTTTGCTACTACCACTATAGTTTTTGCTCTCGCTATTATAACTTATTTATATTAAAAAATAATTATTATTTAATTAAAGTTATTTTTTTATAATTTTGAAAAATAAAATTTATGTATATATAGGATAAAAATATATAATCTTAATATTTGATAAAATCAGTAAAATATATACACAAAAAGTTTCTATTAGTAATTAAAATTAGTGTCTACATTTTAAATTTCATATATATATATATATGTATGTATGTATATATATATATATATATATATATATGTACATATTAATTTTTTTGCATTATATTTAAGCATATTTTTATATATATTTAAATAATATGATTTAATTCAAATTTTATTTAAAATATCATAAAGATCAAAGTATGATTACTTTACATATTTTTAAATTTTATTTATTTTAATAAGATTTATTTATTATTAGATATTATTAAGCAAAAGATCCTTAAAATATTTATAATAATTATAGAATTATAAAATTATCTATCTTTACGTATATATATATATATATATATATATATATATATGGTTTTTTCGTAAAATATTGTTATAAAGTTAATATATAAAGTTAAAATAATAATCAAAGTATTATATATTTTCTTAAGTGCATTAATATTACAACAATCAATTGTATAAAATACAAATCACGTCTTCTAGTGCATTGATTTTTTATGGCTATTTTCAAAATCAAATTGTCATTACATCTTAATTTTAAAATAATAATTAATGCTCTATATTAATCTAATTGTCTATTTTGTGCACTTTCATTAAATATGGTTTAATATTATAGAATTTAATATACACAACCTCTTAAAGATCATACAAGGATAAAATTTGAATATAATACAAATGTACATTTATTTTCAAAAATTACAAATGGAAGTGCATGAACAAAAAAATTAGTGTAAGTGAGTCTACTATGTTAAAAATGGTTTAGAATTTGTTTTTTGTGTTAAAAACATTTTTAGTTTATCCTTACTTTAAAGAAAGAATACACCAATTATATTTTTGTAATATTGTCACAAAATATTTTTGTGTAGACTTACTGTTGATAGGCTTGTAGGCTAATAAGGCAAACAAGCAATCCAAATGATTTCAAACTTGCTAAAATTCTTACATTAAATAAAGAAGAATGTTAAATAGTCCCAGATTTTTACTAAATCGATCTACCCATGATAAAGAATATGATAATCATGATGAATGTGATTGATTTTCATTGATTTTGGATCTGTAGTGGAGAAAATTAAACTAGAAGCAATTTATTTTTCATGATGGATGGATAAATTTAGTAAAAGTCTGGGTCTATTTAACATTCCCCTAAATAAATACCCACTGCTAATATTCATCCACAACACGTTCCTGTTCGTTTGAGCTCTAATGTTGTTTCTCTCTAGCCCATTTTGACGGCTGAGTGTGAAAGCAAAGTGAACACGTAACATATCCATTTTCCGCAGAATGTGAACGATTAGGACCTCTCCGGTGTGAAAGAGGTTCTAGAGCCAGGATCTGTTGGAGCCAGCAAGGCACGAAGCGGGGGTCTCCAGATCGCCACGCTGGCAGCTGAGTCAGATTCCAACGAGCTCTCATTGGGTAGGACCTAAAAGCATATTGCCACGTCGTCCAAGCGCGTCCGACACGTCACTATCGCCGTGGCAATGTTTCATTGGCTGCGTGAGAGCATCAGCTTGAGGTGGGCAGCCTACATTATGTGTTGGATCCTGGCCAATGAGGCGAGGCTCTGGAAAGCCAGTTTGAACTGACATCGAAGGTACACACACGGATTCTTGTTTCTGGTTTACGTGTCCGACGGATGTAACATCTACGTGGATGAAAATAAGTTTCATCGATTATAGTACCGGTTTCCATCACTGCTATTTCATTCATGACGTGTATGTTGGATGTGAATTAATGAAAACATATATATATATATACACACACACATACACATCCCATGCACGTGAAATATAAATAAATTATTCCTATGATTAGTTTAAGTTCATTAATATATTAGTGTGACTTATGAAAGAGTGGTATGATATAACAACCAAATGTTGAAGCTGTTCATGTACAGATGTAGGAACAATTTCCATACAATCAAACTTTTCAAATATAATACATCCCTGTGAAGACACATTTCGTGAAGCACAAAAAAATTAAAAGTTTGCATATATATATATATATATATATATAGATAGATACTGTAATACTTGCTTGATTCATTCATTGCCAAAGTAAGAAATTCCAGGATGAAAAAATAGAAATAAAAATAAAATATACATACAATAAAAAAGGAAAGTGACTAAAAGGTAGAAAAAATCCCACAAAGTCCAGTCTCGGTTAAAATTTTAAAATAAGGGGGGGGACAAAATAGAAAGAAAAAGAGGGAAAGGAAGAAAGAAAAAGAATAAGAAAAAGTGACATGGACATGAATTTGAAATTGAAATGGACATGAAAGAGGCCAAAGTTCAACATCAGTAATGGGCACAAGCCCACCAACAAAGATCCCGACACGGTATCCAATGCACTAGTAGTAGCGTAGCCGTGGTGATGCCTGTCACCACACCAAACGGACGATTCCGATTCCGTGGTCATAGGATCTCACTGAATCCGTACCCAAGAATCCCCCTTTCATTAACGCAGGTGTGAAATGTTTCGAACCCTCCACGCTGGAATCCTTCACTGCCACGTGTCATACTTTTATTGATCTCGACTCGTGGACGAGTTTGCATACGGAGTACATCGACGGGACCCGAACGAAGTTTGCAGACCGCGGTGGAATTTCGTTAGGTTTTCGTTAGGTTCTCGACGGTGCAGTGGTTATGGCCACGTCAGGCGACGTGTGGAGAGCGGTTTCCGAGGCCTCTCCACTCACTTCGCACGTCGACCGTTGTTGCTGTTGTTTTTGTGTGTATTTCGTTGATAAACGACAGAATACTAACGACACAGCCATGTCTCGTTCAGAATTCGGGTTGTGGAGCCTTGTTGCCGTGTTTTTTGTGCATGTAGTGAGTCCTATCGGCGTGTAGGCTGTAATCTGACAGCCACTCTTGAGCAAAGATTCTCCCCGAATTTCTCCACAAAGTCTTTAGTTTCTGACTTCTGCAGGAGTTGAGGTTTGCTGAATTTGTCAACAATGAGCCTGGATCTCTTGACATACATTTACGACTTGGCGATGTTATCATTGGGGGGGGGGGGTTCTAAGTGGAGACAACGAGGTTTCTGAATCATGCCGCGGTCGGAGGTGTAGGCAGTATGGCTGTCGCTTCTGACGGGTGGACAAAAGTTTGTCAAATTCCTGCCATCAGATAACTGATTCGAAAGTTTGCTGGGAATCTTCACAATCGTGGCATCAGAGGATAAACTAGTTTACGGGTCCAGTCCTGTTTCCTCTTCCTTTGTTTTGTTCTGTTTTCTCGGCCGCCACGTGTTTCTATATCTCCAAAACTTCCTGCATTGATGCATCATGTTCATGATGCTGTTGGGGTCGTGTTACATGTCTAACACACTTTGGACGATGTCAGCGACGGAGAGCGCATACTAGCGTTTTGCAGCGGGAGGTACTTCATCTGAGGGGAGCCTTTGGTGCAGCAAGCCGAGGTGAATCAAAAGGAGAATTAGCAGTAATTCGGCTACTTCTACTGGCGACGATTGTTGCCTGTTTGAATACTCATTTCCTGAGAAATTGTTTCGGTTTCTTAGTTGATTTGCTCACTCGTTGATTTAAGCGGTTTATCCTCGCATTTAAGACCTGAGTGCAATAAGTGCTCGTAATTTTTTTTTTTAATTCTTTGAGAGCTTCTTGCGACTTCAACTGTGTGGCACCTACACATGAGTGAGTGACACAATCGGTCCATGGACGTAATCACCTGGACAAGTTTGGGAAGGCTGAAACAAAAGGTATGGAGTGATCAACGGATCATGGTAATGATAGGCAGTTGTACTCGAACATTGTCAGTTTGAGGACGGGAAGAGAAAAGCCATGTCTCCTTTCACGGTGGACCTTCTGGTTTCTTCGAATGGTTATTATGAGTAGTATGGAAACTTGAGGCATCTCCGAAGTGCAGGACCTTAGCCGATTCGGTTGGTAAAGAAATGTTTCACTGTCTAGTAACGTGAAGAAGAATCCTGTGATCAAGCTGGTCTAGAGGAGTGATCCAGGTACTTGTTTTCTACTATAGTAGTCTAGTATCCTTTCTGCTCTGTTATGACAACTCCTCATGACAACTCCTCACTCTCCCTCTACAAGTTTCTCTGATGCTTCCACACGTGAGAGTGGACTCCCTCTACAAGTTTCTCTAATGCTTCAGCTAGTCAGAGAGTGAGAGAGTGGAGGACAGTGTACACCATTCGAACTCGTAATTTAAGTTTCATGATGTAGGTAGATTGTTGGTCTCTTGGTATAATATAGTTGGTTGTAGGATATTAAGAGTATCACACTGACTGAAAGTTATTGAATAACAAGCACTTTGAAGTCACAACACTTAGCATCAGCAAGGTTGCTCACAAAAGTGAGTATGGAGTAAGATAATTCTTACTTCTAACTCTTGTTACTTATAGATGGTGGTTGTCAACCAATGAGGCAACTTCCATCAACATTACATCTATTTCTACTTCATCCAATTAAACCTTAGGTTCTTTCTTAACCTAGTCGCCACCTACAAACTCAAGCTGCCACCTACAAATCTTACAAGCTACCATAATAACTTCTTTAGAATTTTTTGTTGCCTTTTGATTACTAGCAACTTACATAAGGTAATATCTTTTACTAAGTGACTTATTTCAATATTCCCACTTTGTTATTAGTCAAAAGACTTCAATCCTAAAGCCTTTGTCAACATATGATGTCTATCCTTTAGTAATGCTTTTGTCAACAAATCAGCAAGCATGTCTTCCGTTGCACAATACTTCATATCAATCACTCTCATTTTAATCTTTTCTCTTATGAAGTGATGTTGAATGTCAATGTGTTTTGTCCTTGAATGATGCTTGGGATTTTTTGCAAATGTAAGACATCTTTGATTGTTACACTTTATTGGAGTTGCTTCCATTTGCACATCTCCAATGCCTTCCAAAAGTTGTCTTAGCCATATTACCTCTATTACACCATGGCTTGTTGCCATGTACTCTGCCTCTATTGTTGACCTTACAATTGTTGGTTGTTTCTTGCAATTCCATGATATAGCTCCCACTCCAATAAAAAATACATATTCCGTTGTTGATCTTCTATCATTTGCATCTCCAGCCTAATCCGCATCACAATAACTATGCAAAGTAATGTTATCATCTCTAAGGCACAATTTGAAGTTCAAAGTATCTTTTAAGTACCTCATGATCCTTTTAATGGTTGCCCAATGGATTGGTCCAATCTTTGACATGTGTTGGCTCACAACACTCACCGCATATGCAAGATCTACCTTTGTGCCAACTATTGCATACATTAGTGAACCCATTGCTACCTTATATGAAATTCCTTGCATTTGACCTTCAACTTTAGCAAATTCTTCATCTATGAGCTTCATCAACTTCAAATTTGCCTCCAAAGATGTTTCAATAGGCTTACACTCCTCCATGTTGAATCGTTTCAACACCTCTTCAATATACTTGCTTTGGCTCATTCTAATGGTCTTGTTAGTATGATCTCTTATAAACTCCACTCCTAAACAATAGTGAAGCTCTTCCAAATCACTCATCTCATACTCTTTTTTTAACTTTGCCTTCAATCAATCCATCATCTTCATAGTATTGGTTAAGATAATTAAATCATCAACATATAAGATGACAGTCAATATGAATTCATTTGATTACATCACATACAAGGAATGATCAGCCTCACTCCTTACAAATCCTTCAATCACAAAGAAAGTATCAATGCATTGGTACCATATCCTTGGAGATTGTTTTAGTCCATACAAAGATTTTTTCAACTTACAAACAAGATGTTGATTGCCATCTTCAACAAATCCTTGAGGTTAATCCATGTAGATGTCTTCTTTCAAGCTTCCATTTAAGAATGCCATCTTCACATCCATTTGATGCATCTCCGAATTTATTGTTGTCCCAATTGCTACAATGGTTATAATGGTCGTGAATTTGGCCACAAGACCAAATGTCTCATTAAAATCAACACTAGCAACTTGTGAGTAGCCTTTGGTAACCAATGTAGCCTTGTATCTCACAATATTACCCATTGCATCTCTTTTTGTTCTAAACACCCACTTACAACCAATTGAAGATCGATTTGGTAGAAGTTGAGTCAATTCCCATGTTCTATTATCCATGACTGATTTGTATTCTTCTTCTATAGCATTTTCCCACTTGATAGCATTCGTGGATTTTATTGAATTTTACAAACTTAATGGATCAATAAGAAGAGCAATATTGACATGTTCTTCACTTACTTGAGGAAATATGTCGTCTTTCCACCATTCACCACATGGTTTTTTTTCTCTCAAAAGATATCTTCTTTCATTTAGAGAGGCTTCATCTTCTTGCACTTCATGCTCTCTTCCAAGCTTCTTCTTCCTTAAAGCTTGTCTTTTCTCTTTTAAAAGTTAATATTCCTCATCATCATCATTATCATCAATATCTTCATAGTATTCATTGCTGGTTCTAACAATTGAAGGCATACTATGGTCTACGTTCTTTGGTACATCACATTGATTTGTATTTCTTCTATCTTCATTGTCACCATCATCTTCTTCTTCTTCTTCTTCTTCTTCTTCTTTCTTTGCTGAATTTGATGATGTGTCCACAAACACACCATTACTTCCACTTGGATACATCTCTAAATGCTCAAAAAAACTCTTATTCTCCAAAAACTCAACATTATGACTTTTGATGATCTTCTTGGTTTCTTAACACATTAGTCTGTATATCTTTGTACTTTCACAATATCCAACAAATACACATTTTGTACTCTTTGCATCAAGTTTGGACCTCATGCAATCTGATATCTTTGCATAAGCAATGCATCTAAAGATCCTCATGTGTGAAACACAAGGTTTCTTGCCACTCCAAGCTTTTTGTGGAGTCATTGATGTGAGTGCACTTATAGGGCACGTATTCCTTGTGTACACTGAAGTAATCATGGCTTCAGCCCAATATTCATATCCAAGATATTGTGCATGAAACATATTCCTTACCATCTCCACAATGGTGCGATTTTCTCTTTCAACAACTCCATTTTGTTGTCGAGTGTAAGGGATAGAGGTTTGTCTTGCAAAACCTTGAAGCTTCAAGAATTTATCAAAATGCTTTGACATGTATTCACCTCCATTGTCTGTGTGCAATACTTTGATCTTGCACTCACATTGTTTCTCTACAAGAGCTTTAAACTCCTTAAACCTTGAAAAGCATTCACTCTTAGCTTTTATGATGTAAATCCATACTTTTCTTGAAAAATCATCAATGAATGTGACAAAGTACCTTGTTCCTC
This sequence comes from Physcomitrium patens, assembly GCF_059467195.1. Lineage (NCBI taxonomy): Eukaryota > Viridiplantae > Streptophyta > Bryopsida > Funariales > Funariaceae > Physcomitrium > Physcomitrium patens. The sequence continues at coordinate 1,987,565 of NC_143424.1, forward strand.
CTATTGATGGAGTCTTCATTGGTCCACAAACATCAGAATGCACAATCTCCAATAATTTGGTTGCACGTGTTGCAATTCTATTTGGAAATGAACTCCTTTGTTGTTTGCCTTGTATACAATCTTCACAAGTAAGTGTCATGGCATTGTGGCTGAAATGACTAAGTTCCAAGCCACTTACCATGGATTGAAGCTCCTTCATGCATTTGGCATTCAAATGACCAAGTCGTTGATGCTAGATTCCAAACTTGACTTGGTCTTGTAGAAAATCAGCAAATGTAGCCACTTCAACTCCATTCACCTTCTTATAATTGATGAAGTAGAGATTTCCATCCCTAAGGCCTTTGGCAACATGTTATCCACCCATTGTCTTCACAAAGCATCTTTTTATATCAAATTAAATCTTACAACCATGTAATACAAGTTTGTTCACTGAAAGAAGGTTCTTTTTCATCTTTGGCACATGTAAGACTTCCTTCAATCTGATTCTCTTGATTTGGCCCTTCACAATGATCTCCACAACAATTGAGTCAATTCCAATGGCTTGTACCATGCCATTATCTCCCAACCAAACTTTGGTTGTTGGAATTTCTTCATAAGTATCAAATGAACACTTATATGGTGTCATGTGCTTAATAGCACCTAAATCTATAATCCACTTAGACATCACAGCTATAGAGGCTCTTTTACTTGCCATGAAAGCATAGTCATTTTTACCAAAGTTATCACAAGCATTGTTTGCATTCTCTCTATCTCTTTTCTTGGCTTTATAGCAATTCCTAGCAAAGTAATATGGTTTTCTATAAATATAGCAATTTCTCATGTTATTCTTTGAAGTATCACATTGATGAGAAAAGCTACCTTTTCCTTGTCTTAAGAATAGAGCCAAATCCTCACTTTGATTCTCTTTTTCTTTTCTCTTGGTTACTTCATGGGCAAGTCTTGACGTGACATAATTCATAGTAAGCTCCTTCATATTGATGGATTCCAATGCCATAATGAAGTAGTTGCAATCATGCCAAAAGCCTTCCTTTCACATCAACATTGTCACTTGGAGGATCTTCACTTTCATCAACAATGTCTCAAAGGTCTAATGAAGCCAACAACAGCTATATTTTCTTCTTCCAATGGTAGAAGTTGTCACCCCTAAACTTCTCAATTACTCTCAAACCTTCACCATCACTTGCAGCCATGTCTAAGAAAGGAATGTATCAAAGTAAATCAATAAAAAGGAAGAATGAACTCTCAAAATCAACAAGAAGATGTTGTTGCCTTGGAAACCCAGAATGCCGTCTTAATGAGTAAACTATTGTTTACACTCTTCAATCTCTCTCAAATTTACTTATAAGAATTTTCACAAGTCTGATAACCTCTTGAATAAGCTTTGCCTCTCTTTAATCACCTCTCTTCTTTCACAAAACACTTCTAACCTCACAAAGCACAAAGTTAAAGCACCAATGATGAAATTCAACAAGAAAACACAACACAAGTGTCTTTAAAGACACTTGTGTCGATTAAATCCATCGATATTACATCCATTTCTACTTCATCCAACTAAACCCTAGGTTCTTTCTTAACCTAGCCGCTACCTACAAATCCTAGCTGCCACCTACAAATCACCATAATAACTTCCTTATAATTTTTTGCTGCATTTTGATCACTAGCAACTTACCTAAGATAATACCTTTTACTAAGTAACTTACTTCAACAAAAACATACATAATTCTTAAGGTCACAAAATAGGGGCATTAGCACGATGAAGTTAGGAGATGATTTGAAAATAATGGCTTGAGAATAATAAGGATAGGAGGCATTTAAAGTGTCAAAGCTAAGAGATGATTTGGGAGATAATATTCAAAGTACATTGTGACAAACAAGAAAGAAATGAGCTTATTTTTCAAGTAAAGGTAAGATTGAAATGATGTAGGAGAAAGATGTTATACTTATCACAAAAAGTTCAATAATTATAAGAAGTAGGAACATGATAGTGTCAATGATATGTAAGTTTTATAATAAGTATGAATTTTATTTTATAAATTTTTGTTTTTCATTAACAAAGGATCTTGCTTTGGATACATTAATATTAAGTGAATTCAAAAGAAGTGATAAAATTAAAGTTATGATTGTCAAAAAACAACAGAATAGAATGATCTAATTATAAAAATGATAAAATTAGAGAATATTTTTATAAATTATAATTTTATAAATATATATAACAAAAAGTGACAATATTTATTTATAGAGTTACGAAATATAATAGCATCTTATAAAACATGTTCTAAAACAAGTATTTACAAAATTTATTAAAATAATATGAATCTGTTTATTCAAAAATTAAAACTAAAAAAATATATATATTTATAGTAGATCTATTAATAATCATAAAATTAATAGAAAGTTCCATATTTTAAATTTGAATACAAAACAAATATTCACAAGACTAGAGACAGTTTGACTTTTTTCACTATACATACGTCAATGAAAAACCATGTGATATTTTCTTTACAAGTATTAGGTTTGCAAGATAAATGTATAAGGTGTAGAACTCTTATCCAGCTACTTTCCAAATTCCAAGTTATTTGATAAATTGATGAGGCTTAAAATATGTCAAATACTATATGTAAAGAAACTCCAATTTTTTTATAAACAAATAAATGATTAAGAGGGTCTTAATGGCATTTATTTATTTATTTGATTCCTAAGTATAAAAGTTACATAAATTTATATTCAAATAACATTCTAAAATAGTTTTGGATGTAACTTCTATGTCTAATTATATCACTAATCATTAGGAATTATTTCTAAGGTCATGGTATCAAATATTTTATATTTTATTATTTGATAAAAAAAAAAAAAAAAAAAGATTCAAAAATCTTAAAGATTAATATTTTCATTTTTATGTCTTGATGTTGAAGACTTTGACAACCTAAATAATTGATTTAATAATTATACAAATAAAATTTATAAAAATAAATAAATTAATTAATATACATAAAATAATACAAAAATAGAAAAAAATTATAACTATTATTATTTTTTTATATCAAATTTTTATTATAAACAATGATCAATTTTTATTTTTATTTTATTTTTTCCAAAAAAATGACAAGAACTATATTTGGTGCATTTCAAAGATTCTTACCTGGGTTCTACATGCATTTACTAATATTATATCTCCACTAATATATAAGATATTTTAGTTTGTAAAAATATTCTTATGTTATTTAAATATTTTAAATTTTAAATTATTTTCTATTATCTATTCTAACAAAAATATTTATTTATTTATTTGTTTACTTATATAAAGAAAGAAATATCAAAAATTAGATTGCAAAAAATTATAAAGTTGGATTAGAAATGGTCCAAGTCTTTAGTATTCTTATTATTCACAAAATCAATCACTCTTAATATTATATCACAAGATAAAGACCAAATTACTAACTTTAAATAAGTAAAAAATTGAATGATGATAATAATTGAATCTTAAATTATTAATTTTGTAATGTTACTATATTCTAATTGTTTTAGAAGTGAAACATATAAATGAATCAATAAGTCAAAACATAATCATAAATTTAATAAAATTTAGAAAGTTCTAAAACATATTGATTGTCTTGTATAATTCTTAAATTTGTTGAACATATAATAGTTTTTATCTTTTTTAAATCTATGTAAAGAAAAATATTTATAATACCACCATATAAAATCTCTAATTAAGTTGTATAAAATATACATGTGTTCATCTATCTAATTATATAATCTTCAATTTTTAAACCTTTTGTAAACAAAGAAAGAAAAAAGAAAAAAATACTTATGCTTTGTATTGTTTCAATTTTTTAATAAATATTTGTAGTTTTTTATTTATAAAAAAATAAAAAGAGAATTGATACACAAAAGATAATTTATGTGTAAAAGTAGCCAGATTATTTTGAATTGGATTGTAGATTAATCTAAATTACAATTAAGTCATTTAAAAAGTTAATTTCACAATTATTAGAACAATTACAGAAAAAGAAAAGAAAAAAGAAAAAAGAAAAAAAATCTAATCTACAATACACCTTTATAATTCTTCTATTACTTTTGAATGTAACTAGTTATTGGTCTATTATGGATTAATAAAAAAAATGATATCCTTTTCTTTGCTTAGATACATTAAACCAAAAAGAATAATATCATTCATATTTACCTACTTGCTTTTAGATTCCACTTTCACCATATATCAATTTATCTAACATACTTTCTTTAAAACATATTAATTTTATTTATAATTTTTCCTTGTCATTTTTTTATATCTTTGTTTTTTTTATGATTTTTACTTAATTTTTGCCTAATAAGTGAACAAGTTCAAAATCCAAGTACTTGTTGTATATTAAATAAAATAAAATAAACAAACCTTGTGCATTTCATATTACCAATTGTAGATATGCAAGAATTGTATCAAAGATGCATATACACGTAATGTTTCAGACATGTTTTATGTACAAAAAAATGATTGTTTGTTGTAACTTCTCTAAAATTGCTTACAATTTGCAGAAGTTTTTCAAAAGCATATAGATATGATTAATAATTGATAGATGAACTAATTTCATGTGTGTGTACATGTATACTCACATCATATTATTATCTATTTTGGATTTTTTGTTGCTATATATATATATATATATATATATGTGTGTGTGTGTGTGTTACATTGCTTGAAAAAATATATTTGAATCATATTTGAAACAATAAGAGTGTTAAATATATAACCTAAATTAGATTTGGTTACACAAACTTGAATAGGAGTCATAAAAATAGTCATGGAATATAAATAGGTTATGATATATATATATATATATATATATATATATATACTGGTTTCTTACTAATAAAAATAAATAGTTATTATAATAATATTTCTTTTTGTGATTGTAATTTTAATTACCCTGATCACATTTATAATTAAACCTGTAGTTAAATTTATAAAATAGAATTTATTGAATATGTTTAATGTGTTAACTATAAATACCACTGTAAAATAATTTTATGTTTATCAAATTTTAATATTGGAATAGAATGATAATGATAAAACAATAATTATAAGAAAATTTAAAAGTATTAAAATTTAACAACTAATCTGTCACTTAACATGTATATATGTATGTATATATATATATTTATATTTAAAGATTATTCTATGTTTGTTTTTATCATTGTCACTATCTTATGACAAAAACTGAATCTCTAAGAAAAATTTGAAATTATCAAATACAAGCTATAGATGATTTTATGTTAAAATTTTGAAATTTTACAGTACAGAAAATAGTATTTCAAGAGAAACACTTTTTTCTTTATATTATTATTATTATTATTATTATTTTTAATTAGTGTTATTGATTTATCACAAAAAAAAAATATAAGTTAGATGACTTCATTTCAAGTAAAAGTTGCAAGTACATTTTAAAATTTATATAATGTTATATATATACAACTAAAATAATTTAAGAATTATGTATAAAAATATATATATTAAAGTAATAACAATACTTGGCATGATTCCAAAAATAAAATGTTAACAATAATAGCGGACAGTAATATTGATTTTTATATATATATATATATATATATATATATATACATATTTTTGAAAGTATATATATCATATATCGAATTGATACATTATAATCCTTTTAGTTACGTTTTGTTTCTTTTAATATTTTGGCTACCAGAGAACAACATAAGATAAAAAAAATCAATACATTTTTAAAGTTCTTTATTTATTTACAAATAATTTGTAACATCATAATCAAAAAACTTTAATAAAAATATTTGAAGATGTTCAAACACTGCTAGTATAAGATATTATTGTGAAGTTCAAAAAAATAACAAAATATTCGAATATTACTATCATTTTAATTTTCTTGCACAGCTTACTATTTTATGTAAAAAATTAACATTTCAAACATTTAGGTAAAGTTTTAAGATTCTTCGCAATTACATTATCTACATCATGATATGTCTTCAACCTATCATTTTTATTGTTGATGCTTACAGTTTACTTGAAAACACATATTTTTGAGTCATGATTTTACAGGGACTTGGGGGTTTTGTATAGTGATAAAGTCTCACGGAAATAGTTGCAGATTGTTTGTTTTGCTAGTTCTGTTGGAAAAGGAATAATGCAATAAATAGTGAATTACCGAACTTCACATTCACACAGTCAAGTGGTTAGATATTACACAACTAGAAAGAAGTTTGCTAGATTTGCTGAACATTTGAAGGTACTACAGAAGGCGAATTTCCACCCTGTTGCAAAATATTTCTTTGGGTCATGTAGTAAAGGACAAGTAAAAGGGTTTGGGTTGTGGCGCCTTGTCAGTTTGTGCATTGCAGTGCCCACTTTGAATCAAACGTAACACCTATATCTGCACATACTAAACTGTACAAAAGAAAGGCCAGTGATGAGGACCGGTCCAAAAGCGAAGTAAAATGACCAAGCCAAGAATAGTTAGGGCTGATGTCCCACCTATTAATGCCGGTTTGAGTACCACGGACCGTTGCCTACAATAGATCCCATACCATGCAGTTACTTGTCTGTCAACTTACAAAAGGCATTCTATACACTTCGTGAGCAAGTTGTTAGCTGGCAAAGCATGTGTAATACATTGATTGGATGAGGCGAGTTGGGTGACAGTAGGACTTTCAAGCCTGAGGTTGACCATTGAGTCTCAGGGTACTCATCACCTGGTTAGTGGGTAGCAGGAAAACTAGCTGTGCTTACCCCATTCCAGGCTAGAATCAGTACAATGCCTTGAATGCTATCGATTCACACTTCAGCCTCCTTTGAAGAAAACAGAACGTGGCGCAATCAGGAGCTGTTGCCACATTCAGAAGCCTCCCGTTACTGGTGCCAGCTACCATGTCCGGGTGACCCAGTCAGATCACACATCATGCTACCTGGACATCAATGCATGGATTTGAAACCCTTACCAATCGCAGGTACAATGGTTTTCACAAGATTACAAGCCAACAGACGCTGAGAAGAATCCGCCAGTTTGTACTCCATATACCCGAATGTACATTGAAGAGAACAAGTACGGAGTTGTGAAATGAGCTAACAGCGTTGAGGAAGCATCGCCAAAGACAGACTGCACCTACTCAGTCGAAAACCATGACCAGATTAAGGAGAGATCTTCACAATTCGAGGTTGAATTCTACGGTATCGACTAGCTTTTAGATATTGAGACCTTGAACTGATGCAAGCCAGATGGAAGGTTTCGACAACGATCCTTGATGAAACTGACGTTGAATAGGTTGCAGGGAGAATCTGCACTAACTATTTGTTAGAATCGGAGGAGAAAGGAGCGGCAAAAGTGACATTAAGAGGAAAAAAAATTGCTCGTAAGTGTCCTACTTAATTCAAGAGGACATGGCCTTGGAGCTGGTGCCACCACGGGATACTCGGAAGCAATCACCGAAGGAGCTTATGACTCCAGAGCAGCATCTGCAACGAGAACTAATTATTCATCGGGTTCAATCGAAGGCACCGATCAATTAACGGAACTGATCATTGGAGTGCATTCCTCGAAAGTGGATTCCAATTGCCCATATCGACTGCTCCGGTGGATCGGTGGAGCGCGGAAATTCCACAGGATGAAAGAGTATTCCGGAGCTGATCTTGGCCTTCGAAAGCCCAGCCCAGGCTATGGCACCATAAGCTACACCTTCATTGAAGAGACCATCACAGCTCCGGAAAAGAAACACCACAGATTCTTCCGCTTGTAAATCAGGGGCTGGTCCATCGGATATGCTCATCTAGGTACTGTAACTACCTGAATCATATGCCAAAGATGGTGAAGTCAATACATCCCACAGTGGAACACCCGTTGGGTTTAGTTTCTGCGCACGTCATCTAACACCAACTTCGACACTTTGCGTACCCCATATGTGATAGTAGGTAAACGTCAGGATTGTGCCAACATCTGCAATCAAAATATGAAATGAGAGACGTGAGAATGACAAAAAATGTAAAGAAGTTGGTGAATATAGAAGGAAGAAAAAAATGATTTCAAATATTATTGAAGCTACTTTAGGACGAAAAAAATATTTTCAAATTCTAAGTGACCTCTCGATACGATTTCATCCCTGATTATAACCATTATTCCAATTCTTCGTGTCCAGTTGTGGACCCTTTCGACATGGGGGTTGTGTCAATATTTAGTTAACTTCCAGATTCGAGTAATTATATTTTGAAAAAGAGACTGTAATGTGACCTTCAGATACCAAAATACATTGATAATCAACAGAGTATGATGGTTTATTTGGCGACTGCCGCTAATGGAAGGAAAATCACACAACTAGGATCAGTTAGTGCCTACATGAATTGTTTACATGGACTTCATGCTTGTTATGTGAATTTTCTTCATTCATTACATTGATGTTGACAAACAAACTGTACTCAAAACTTAAGATTACTTGTTTGAAGTAAATTTATATCAGGAAATGACCACAGGTGCCGTGCCAAAGCATGAAGGTATATCGAAAATATTCATCAAGATACCCATATCGAATACTGAACCTCTAACCTGATGACAAAACACGGACGTGTAAAAAGCACTCACCAAGTACAGACCTTGCTGATTCCAACGGTGGCAAAACGAACTGATCATCCAGAGTGAATAGTGGACCAATACTCGGGCAGAATGGAAAGGCTACACGTCCAAATCTTCAAAGTCAGGCTGTGACGTCTTTGCCAAGCTTTTCTCAAGACTAGCAAGCACTTTATGGTAACTGTCTACCTCCTCCTGTGGGAAAAGGCCTTGTCGCAGAGCTGCTGAAATAAAAACTTGTAGTACATCTTGAGCACTCTCTCGCCACAGCAGGCTATCTTCCTCAGGCATAGACAGCAACTGTTGCGTAGCTACTTCAAAAGTGCGTTTCTTGGCCCCATCCTTACCTAGCTCACGACGCCACTTTTCAAATGCAATGGTCCAGCATTTGAGAACTACATTCCGGCACTCCCTAGTCCAACGATCCTCCAGTTGCTGCTTGACTCTCATAGTTTGCGCTCGCTTTCTTGCTAGCGCTCTGGTTAAGGAAGAGCTGACCTCGGGTACCTCCTTAGGATCAAGAACACGGATAAATGCACCCAAAAAGAGTGTTCTATCAGAAACTGCATGAGCAAGGCGAGTGTTTTCTGAATCCACCTGAAGCTGCAGATTGGATTGAAGGAACGTCATTAGTCTCTTCATGATTTTGGACGCCGTGGCCTTGCTTCCAGAAAGACCGAGAAGAAAATCATCCCCGAATCTTACATATTGCACTCTAGTGAAATTGGGATCTTTGTAGTTGTTGCGACTGATTGCCAGTTTCCTTGCCATGGCCAAGCGATGCTGCTTCTCACGCCTCATCTGTTCAGCATTACCCCCTAACCTAGCCAGTGTCCTCTTGTCAAAATTCATTAGCCTGCTGTATGCGGGATTTATGCTACGTTTTCTGGCCTCTGTGTTCCACTCTTTCTTGATCACCTCAACCTCTTCGTCAAGTTTCTGAAAATATATGTTGCTCAAGATGGAAGAAAGGATTCCCCCTTCCTCAATTTTATTTTGTCCCAACCCTATTATTCCTGCATTGAACATTTGAAACAACGTATCGAGAAATCGCTTGTCCTCTATCTTCTCCGAGAGGATGTTCTTCAGCCTTTTTTGATTTGTATCCTCATAGCTCTTCTCGACATGAAAATCCATAAACCATGACGTCCCCCTCCAACCATACTTCACTGACTCGAGTGCTGTATGTTTGCAAAAGTGCACATGAGGGGAAAACGATGTAGAATATATCTTCTCTAAAGCAGCCCTAAAAGCCTCCAGTATAATCTGGTCCTTGGGACTGACAATCCTAATTGACCTCATCTTCTCATTCTGGCCAAGTACAGGGATATTGACAAGTCTCACCGGTCTAAACGCATACGTCCCTGCCCGCAACTCATCGGCGGTTTTCTCGCACCATCTCCAATCAATGCTCTCATGAGACCGAAAGATGATTTTTCCATATTTCTGTTTTATGCTTTCGAAAGCGGATGCTAAAGCCTCAGGGCTAGCAATTGACTCGATAACCTTCCGATACAATCCATCCGCATGCGGTTTTAACCTCGAAATCACACTCCATTCCCCAGTCGAACCTACATCCAAATTACTAAACGTCTCATGAGCTTCGTCATTTTCTACTTCTTCGCCAGAGGACTCGTCACTCTCATCCTCGACTCCTTCCAAGTATCTCACAATATCCAAGGCATCATTTACCGCTCCTCTCACCGTGACCCTGCAATGATCCATTCCACTAACAGGATGCAATCCTCCCTGCGCCTTCCCCTCCAATCTCGTGGTGATCTTCCATCCCCAGTCACTCACGATCCGCCCTCTCCTGTCCACCCACCTCGTCTTCCCGACATGAACCCCGCAACCGGCAGTTCGCATCAGGATTTTCAAGTACCGAAACGCCATACCTGCACCACCCAAAAGAATCCAGACCAGCCCTTCATCCTTCCAGCACCTAACCCTTAAACCCTACTTAGACGAAACCATCCTCATATCAACAAAACCCAAAAAAACAACAAAAAAATTCTGCATTTCGTTTCGTGCAATTCAACTCTAATGTAAAAGCAAAACCACCCTACAACTCTTCCAGAATTCTACGTTTATCACTAGAAAAAACACATCGAAAAATAGCTCGTCACCTGACCGCTCCAATTTCAACTGGGATTCAGTTGGCAGTTAGCTGTTGTTGCACAGTTCCTATGAAGCATGTGAACTAAATCTGTTTCAACAATGCCGCGTTACGGAATCCTGATGCTCCCACGACTACATCCGGAAGCCAGAGAATCGTAACTCTACTCTCAAATTCACTGTGAATTCCACTTTGCTCGATAGTTGTTCATAGAACGACTGTAACCCTAACCCTGACCCTAACCCTAATTCTAAAAATGTTTGTTATGACAATCCACATGTTGTACACCCTACATTTTGGGCCCCTTGCTTCAAGATCATCACAAAGATCAAATTCACTGTATCATAATTCAAATGCTTAAACCGAATAATTTTGGGTGATTGATATTTGGTGTATGGAAACTATATGAATATTTTGAAAGCTGTTTGTCTCCAATTGTGCTTCCCTTTAGCATATCATAGATGTAAATTTGATATGATGGTCATAATTTACATGGTATTTTTTTATCTTCATGGATTGTTGTCAATTTTTTATATAAAATGGTAGTAGTAAAAATAAAAATAAAGTATCATCTTAAATACGAGACTTCAAATGAAACATTCAAAAATTATGTATATTTTTGTGATACAAAGTAATATTTATCTTATTTTACTTTTATTTATGATGTTAAAGAAATGTAAAAAACATTGTCTAATTGTAGATTAAACATAAGGTTGTAGACTTATAGGATGTAAATGTTTCTCACAAAACAAAACAAATGAATGAATATATCAAATCATATACATTTTAAAATATATATATGTAGTTTTAAAAAACATCATAAAAAGTATTATAAAACTTTGTTAATTAAAATATTGTGTATTGATAACAAATTAATGTTTATAATTTGGTTGCTTATGTCAATTTAAAAGACAAAAACCTTTAGATTATATCAAGTGTATCTTATATGTTGGAATAATAACTTTCTATTTACACATATAAAAATAAACAAAGTCAAAATTGCAAAACTTTCAAAACAAATCCATGTACAAAGATTCTGAAATCTTTTAATAGAAGTATATTCTTCATTGCTAAATTAACAATACATATTTGTGTCGAGTTCTACAAAGTCCTCTCATGCAAATGGATAGATTGAGTTAAAATCATTAAGAAAATAAATCATTGAGAAAATATTTAGTCAACTGATAAGTTCACAAATTATCAATTTTCACATTTGGCTTTGATGTTTTTAATAGTACTTAATTGTAATTTCGAAATAATTAAACTGATCGTTTTATATTTAATCAAAATCCCTCTTTACAAAATATTAATAACAGTAACAAGGTGAATTTTTATATATATATATATATATATGTGTGTGTGTGTGTGTGTGTGAGAGAGATTCAATTGTAATTATTAATGATTTTTATTGATGTATCATCATTAAATTAATTTTTTTATTTTTGTTATTTAAAAAATTGGTTTGAAAATTTGAATTAGTGAGATAATATTTAAAGTTGCTCTAAGGCATAATAATTTTATTTACATAATCATAAAATAACAAAATGAAAATACACTGTTGTATTTGATATATATATATCTATATATATAGATTGGGATCCATTATTTTAAGGCCTGTATTTTGGAATCTGTAATAATAATAATAATAATAAAATAAAACACACACACGCTTACATGATTTTATTTGAAAAAAAAAAAACATTTATAATATAAATCAATTGAAATGCCTAATTGTCATAAAATGCAATGTGTTGATATTACTGTTTCTTAAGATTGTTTCAAAAATAAATTCTATTGTGTGTTAATGAAATTTATATTTGAAAAAACCTTTATGACAACATATTTGTTTCAAAAAAGTGTATTTGTGTGTGGGTGAATGAATATATACATAGATATTGCATTTATAAAATCTAAACAATGATTTGTAATGTTACAACAAGTCATTATAATTGCAATAGTAAAACAAAGAAAAAAAATTGTGGCAACTCTTAATATTCAATTTTTATATTTTAAAACAAAGTGATATTTCAAAGAAATAATAAAATATATTAATTTCTAAACATATATATATTTCAAAGTATTTAAAAACTTATAACCATAAGATTAACATAGTTGCAGTTTAAGTCTTTTTCCAACACACTTTCACAATTACATGTATAAGTCTAGACTTCTTTAAAATCATTTTTTTGTTATTATTATTATTATTTTGTATGGGCGTGTGTGTTTTTTCTTTTTCTGCTTTGATTATTGTTTTGCATGGTATACATATTTGTGTAATTTTTGGTTACATTGTTTTGTGGTTTATCATTGTGTTATGTATTAGTATACATCAATGAGTTGTTTGAACATATTACTCCCAAAGTAAAACAAAGGTCTCCAATGTTGATTTAAAGTATCAAAGTATATAATATAAATCAATAAAATACTATTATAAACATAAAATTGAAAAGAATAAAATATATGTTTAAATGAGTCATTTTATTGGCCAAAATATTAATTTCTCTTCATCACTCAATTTGTAATAAATTAAAATAAATTAAAATTACACATGGGAATCAAAATTTCGAAACAATACTAACTATTGGTCAACACATAAAACATTTCAGTATGTAACATTGATCAACTTATCATGAAAACATATATCAAGATAAATATGTGTATTTAATTACAACAGAGACAAATAATTATTAATTACAAAAAAAAAAAAAGGGATCCACAAGAATTATTTTTTGAGAGGCATTTTGTGTAATCTCTTTAAGACATGTACATGATATTTCATGTCACACGGACAAATTTTATGACAACATAGGTACATATTTTCTTTTGATATGAAAGACATATAATTTATGTTAAATTAAGTAAATATAAATCTTAAAACCACAAGTTTATACAAATATGAAGTTTATCAAAATTTTATAATTAATGTTTACTTTTAAAAAAACTAAAAACATGATTGAAGACCTATTTTTGAGTATGCATTGTTTTATTTTGTATTATGAAGATAAAACTACTATTGAACTAAGATAATGTAACATGTATTATTTAATAATGCACATATTTAATAACTTTTTTAAAAATCTAGATGAATTTTTTTGCATGATAGATTAATACAATACCACCACTTGGGATGTAAATCGTATTTTAAAATTTTGGCCACTAATAATATCACAAGGATATACTTTTTAGTAAATATATATTTAAAAATATGTCAATTTTAGTAAGTTAAAATTGTTAAAACATACAAAAGTATTGTTAAAAAATGATTGTTTATTTTTAAAAGATTTTTATTATAAAAGAAACAAACCTTGTCGTAGATAGAAAATAATAATACAATGTTATTGCAAAGATTGTGAAAAAATTATATGTTATTCAATGACTATGTTGAAATTTTCTTGTTCAAGAAATTTTCCAAACATTTCAAAATATTCTTTGCAATTTATATTTATATTAATATTTTTTTTTCTTTCAATTGAACCAATAAAGTATTGGTTGAAATTTAATCAATCAAGGAATTGATTCAAGTTTAAAAATCACTTTTTATTGATTAGAATTGAGTCAATTAGGGAATTTTTGAGGAGACATACCAATTCTTTTGAATTCTTAATTTTTGCAAATGAGATTTTTTAGTTTGGTATGATTAAAGCATGCATATGAATTAAATCTTCTTGATTAAATTGTTTTGTATTATTGTTTACTATATATGAATATATATATATATATATATATATACCCAATAGGTCAGTTACTAGAATATTCACAATATAGATTCTATTTACTTAATAATAGAATTAAAATATGGAGGTTTGGTAACAACTTCAATTTATTTTATTTTTTACTGCTCATTAGCAAATTACATGTGTTTTAATCTTTCAACTTAAAATCTCATCAAAATATGGTGATTACATGTTTTCACAATATAAAATGTTTATTTGGTTTTTAAATTTAAGATACACTATAGAAAAACTTATTAAAATTACACATACATGATACATTGTTTTACTCATTATATATTTTTATTTAAATTATTTGAAATAATACAGAGTTATAATTGTTCACTTAAGCCTATACAATTTAAATTTAACTTATTCTTATACTATATATTAATTAAATTGTGTATATTAATTTTTAAATGTATAAATATTTTTGTTTTTTATTTATAGAATTATTTGTACCGGTTGCACATGAGAGACATTACACATTGATTTGTAATTAAAATTTAAAAATACACTATTAATGCTTATTGTAAGTTTTTTACTAAATAAGTCAATACGGCCTCTATTGTATTTTGGGAAGTAATTTTAAAAATAAAAATAGAATGTCAACACATATGATAAATTTTGTAATTGACAACATGTTTTAACTTAAAACAAGCTTGTGATACTTTTAAAGCATTTGGAATAAGTATAATTATAGTTTAAGTATTGCTATTTAAATTCGAAGTTCAGCTACACAACAGTAATTTTAGATTTACATCAGAACATTGATATAAATAATATCTTTTTGGAAAAAAAACCACATCTTCTAATTTACCAGATGAGTAGCAAAAATAAAAAATTAAACCAAAAAAAAAAAAAAAAAATCACGTCACTTAAGCAATTGACTTTTACAAAACCTCAAGCTTGAAAAAATATTTAAATAGTAGGCATGAAAAGAGAACAAACTAGAAGACTAAAAACACTAAAAAGGAAACACATGATCCAATCCCCTTTTAATCCCTTTCAACGAGTTGGGCTATCATTTATGTCCTTTTTTGACATTCTACAACTTTTAAAAATCATGGATAAAAAAGTGGCCAATATGTAAAACACACATATATATATCACAAGATGCTTTACAACTTATATTAAATACCAAATATTCCTAAAAAAAAGAAAAAAAAAAGAAAAATTTCAAAGGTGCTTTCTCTTTGTTGAGAAGATGAATTCTCCAATTTATTACAAACAAAAAAACTCAACCCAATGATCCCAAAATGTATTAACCTACCCAAGACACAGCTATAAAAACTAAACACACGTTGACACAATGGCGGGTATGAGCCCAAGAGGGGCGGGCATCCATGCCCGTGGACCTCTGACATCACAGGCCGGGTGTGACCCCGCCGGCCGCCGGTTCCCAGCCCCTGCCCGAGATTTTCCGCGACGACCTGCTCCGAAGCTTCAGCCTCTGAGGGCCTTACCCTTCCCTCCCCCCGAAGCAAGGAAGGAAGCACACAATTACTGAGAGAAGGAAGGAAGGAAGACATTGCTAAAGCGTTGTTAAGGGAGAAAGCGGAGGAGGAGAAGGAGATTTTGCAAGCAAGCAAGCAAGCAAGCAAGCAAGCAAGCAAGCAAGCAAACAGCCTTGAAGACGACGCCGTGCCATGCCCTAGAAAGTGACCTTTGTTTGATATCCATCATCCCTCCCACATTTGCTTGCTTTCCTGCCAGATTCTTCTGCATTCGTTCGTGTTTATGGTGATGGTCGCTGCTTAGGCTTTGTTCAGGACATTGTGTGAAGGGGACCAAGGATTTTGGTATGGGACTGAGGGGCTGTGACTCGGGTTTCAATTCGAACTCGAGAAACAAGAAGTGGGTGGGCTGATTAGGAGGGTTTTTGAACAAGGTGTGGGTTGGAGTTTGTAGGTAATGTATAGGTACAAGATCATCAGGTTGCAGACCGGCTTTTGCTTAAGGACTTTCGGGCAAGTGATACTGGAGTGTAGATGGTGTAATCCGTTGAGCTCGCAAGGTACGTTATTGAGGGTGGAGTGGGGATTTTGGGTGTTGCGTTCGGGGTTTGTGGGTGAGGTGCGCTGGGGATGTGCGGAAGCTGAATTTTGGAAAGGGGGTGAGTGGGGTTTGTCGGTGATAGGATGGAATAAGCGATTCTTGATGTGGAGGGTGGTATTTCGGGAGTTGTTGGGACTGGGAAGAGAAGCTAAAGCCTTGTGGGGATTTAAAGAAGAAATTAGGGTCGCTGGAATAGCTTGCTCTTATTCCGGAAGACAGGCCTTATTTTGAACTCTTTTCCATTTTTGACTCTCTGTATTTAAGATCTTTGTAGTACCCTGGTCCTCGTAGTCCATCCTCTTTTAATTATTTATTTTTCTTGGAACTGTGCAGTCAAACGCAGTAATATCCCAGTGTGTAGAGAGTGAGTGCAATCTACCCTTCCCATCTTAATGTCGTTGCCAGATGCTCAGTTGTTGCTAAGACATTGTGTGTCCTCAGAACTAAACACGTTAAGGTACGCTGCGAGTATCCATTGTCGACCTTTGCGTTCTCTTTCAAAAGAGTAACTGTATCTGGTGATATTTACACGTTCGCGAAAAAATAAATACCTTAATGGGTCTAAACGCAAATTGATAGACACCTAATAGGTGCAACCTAATGTGGTAGGGATGGCTGTAGCAAGTTCCGTTACAAAAATCATTCATATGATAGTTGCGTACCTTCCATTTCTTACAAAACCTGTCCATTAGCATCTTCCTCTCCACGTTCTACCCAGCAACTCCTGCTCAAGTGCATATTTTTTTTTTTTTTTCTGATTTCGACACCACGCACACTCAGCACTCTGAAAACCATACGAACCCTTCTCAATAACTAGTTATAACTTCACGTAGCCAAATTTAACCCAATTTCTGCAATCTACAGTTCGTATGCAGAGGAGTTTGTCGGATTTGATTGTGGGATGCTCATCCAATCTAGACTATACTCTCTTTGGGCACGAACTTATGATGTTGGCTTTCGTTATGATTTGCGCCCTTCGGGTTTATCGTTCCGTAGTTTGATGCCACAGGCTTTTGTTGGTTGTGGATGCCAGAAACGAAAGTGTGAAAGGTCCAGAAGTTTTATAGTGGAACAAGAACATAATGGGCGCCACAGGACCGTCGGGAGGTTTCGACATCCATAATTTCTTCAACAATCCACCTCCGAGCCCATATCCTCCTCCCCAGTACTCATCTCACCCTCCTTATCCCGCTGCTCAATTCCCTCAGAATTCAGGACCTTTTCCCACCAACTCGGGCTCTTTTCCCAGCATGCCTCCTCAGAATTTTCAGTACAGTTCGTCACAACAGCAGCAGGAGCAGACTCAAGTATTCCATCCTTACATGCACTATCAGCAGGAGCATGGACAGCGGCCGTCAAGCTATACCACCGCGCCCTACAACCAGCATCAGCAGCAGCAACAGGTTCAGTTTCCCCCTCCGGGTGCTCTGAACTCCCTCCATGGGAACCCTCCTCTTTCATCTCTTCCTTTGTCTTCTTTGTCTCAAGGCAGTGGCGGCCCAAACCAGGCACCATCCTCTCCTTTGGATGGCGCCCGCCTTATGGCTCTTTTGACAACACATGGCGGAGCTGAGGCTCCTAGCAGCGACGACGGTTCCCTGGTGTCAGGGGTCCAGCAAAGCGGCGGTGAACGACCTCGATCGACTCAGGATGGTAGCCAGGATGTTTCTATCCCTCCACCTGCGCTGGCTCCGGCATTGCCCACAGCACCTCCCGCCCCAGCTGCTCAAATGACTCCCACCGCGTCTGGTAGAGCGTCGAGCGGCAAGCAACCACGCGGTCGGCATTTGTGGGGAGATCACGTCGTGTACGACGTGGATGTTCGTAAACCCGGAGAGGCGCAGCCCCAGTTGGAAGTGAGTCCTATTACAGTTTATGGATCCGATCCACAGCTGGTGGTCGGACGGCAAATTGCGGTGAACAAAAAGTACATATGTTATGGATTGCGGCAAGGGACGATTCGCATCCTGAACATCAACACGGCATTGAGAGCGCTACTTCGAGGCCATACGCAGGTAATCGATGCTCGCGGAAGGAAATGACGGGTGAAGAGATTTGGGCTGAGTTTGCTGTGGACAGCGAGGTTGGTTACAAGCTGGCTGTGAGGTTGTTTTTGTGTTTACGATACTTACAGTTTCATCCGATGATGACAGAGAGTGACGGACATGGCGTTTTTGTCGGAAGATCAGCACCTTCTTGCAAGGTTTGTACTCCGTTCTTGACCCGGTTGTATGTGGTGCACGAGCATGCGGGAGGGGTTTTACGCGGCTTGACGTTGCACATGATGAAATACCGTGTTGTCAGCAAGGTTAGAGGAGCGGAATTGATGACTCCGAGCGAGAAACATCACCGTCCAACTCAACCGCGGCCTATGCAGCTACAGCATGCTGGTCTGCCAGAGTTTGGGAGTCTACGGATGGGCCCCAAAGAGAAGTGGGCTAGCAAATAGACACGCAGTGAGTACAGGAATTGTCGGATTGAGTTCGAGGCTGATCGTTTGTACCGGGTGGTTGTGTGTATTGCAGCGCAAGTGTGGACGGTCGCATTTATGTGCGACGGATTTTGGAGGGACAATCCGCCGAGGGCAGCAAGGTACTCATCACAGAGCAGATATTGCTAGCCATCCAATTCGTCGGGGGCTGGGAATCGTGCCATCCGCGCGTATGCTGGAATCTGCAAACGGAGGTAAATCTTGGGTCTTATTTTGGACGAGAGTCTGCCTGGAGGTGTCGCATGTTTGGGGGCTATTTGTTTCTATGTGGCGTGTAGAAGCTGGGCGATTTGTTTTTAAATATTTCGATCGGCATTCGCGTGCGGTGGAATTCCCGTTGCCCGCTGTATTGGGGAAGAATGGCTTGGGTCGCTCGGGAGTGCTTGTGTAGCGTTTTCGTGGATGTGAACCTGAAGGTGGGATGGCGCGCATGTTCGATGCAGGATGTGTTGGAGGTGGCGATCGGGCCGTATGTCCTGAGCATAGATGTTGGGAAGGTGCAGCAGGCTGCACCTCCAGGGGGGTTTTTGGTGGACCAACCTCTCCAATGTCAGGTGGAGAATCCAGTGGAAGGAGTATGTGTGGTGGGTGGTCACGATGGGACTGTGACGGATTTGGCAGTGCCATCGTTTTCTACCTCCAGGGTGGCATCGGCCTCACAAGATGGCACGGTACGTGGGTATCCTGTCCCACTTTTCGAGGTTCCGAGCACTACCGCAGTGGCTGTTGTTGTGATTTCCGAGGCAGGAGAATTCAGGCGGTATGGCGTGCAATGTGGATTGTACACGCGTGTTGAATGTTGTGCTAACAACGGATTTTGTTGATCGGATAACATGGGTCAGGTGCGCATATGGGGGGACACCAGCGGCATCCCATTGCTGAGTATCATGCCCCATGGTGGAGATGCAGTGTGTGCAGTGGCCTTTTTGTCAGCACCACGGCGTCCTGACCATCATGTTTTGCTCACTGCGGTATACCTCACCCTGCCTTGTCCGTTTCCGTTCAGTTGAAAGCGTCGCAACTTGCGAGTTTAGCATCAGACGATACGGTGAACGTTGTGAAAGCTTGGCGTGGACGTGTTTAGCGTCTAATGAGTGCGGCGAGTGGTCGATGTTCTGGACTAGTTCTTATTTGTGATATCCTGTTTTTATGCGTCATAACCAGGGACCATTGAATAGAGAGTTGAAACTGTGGGCACCCTCGAGTGGTCCGGAGGAGTCACCGTCAAAGGTAGGTACAGGTACAGGAGCGTGGCGCTGCATACAGACGCTGGAGTTTCAGAGCTCGGATGTTGCTGATGGGTATTATGAGGATACGATTTTTAACCAGTTGGTCGTAGCCTCCCGTGCTAGCCTGATTTTGCTGGCAAATGCGAAGAAGAACGCCATATATGCGGTCCACGTGGAATTTGGGCACAACCCAGCGGCTGCACGAATGAACTACCTGGCGGAGTTTTCTGTGAAAATGCCGATTCTGAGCTTGACAGTTGCCGAAGACAGCGTGACGGAGGCTGGAGAAGGCAAGGTTCAGATCTACTGTGTCCAGACACAGGCCATTCAACAGTATGGTCTGGACGTGTCACAGTGTTTGCCGCCCGTGGAGGGCAGCATGACGGAAACTCCAGGAACTCCCGAACGCTCAGTTTTGCCTGGTGCACAGGATTCTGGGCGATCCGATCAAACCGGCGTCCCCGACTTGATAGACATGGGACCTGCATCCGGTGTGAGCACGGGGGCGTCCAGTACACCCAACGTGAGCGTTCCTGCAAGGAACCCAGCTGTGTCTTCCGCTTTCGGAAGTCCAGTGGAAGTTGGTCGGTTGGAGGTGCCATCCGCACATCACGTGGAGAAGAGTATAGCAGTAGACTTCAATGCGTTGTTGCAAAGTTCCACAAAGGCGCAGAATAAGGAAAGCGGGAAAGCTAGTTCGGGGTTCTCATCAAGCGCAGAGCTCCGGACGCAAATGTCCGGCAAAGCCGAGTCGACACCTGCAGGCAATACAAAGCCTCCCACTTCTAGGCGATCGCGATCAAGGAGTCCAACCAGGGCTCCCGATTCGCACCACGTCTCGATGGGGTCTAAGCAGAAGGGAGAGGATATTCAGGAGATGAGACCAGAGGCACCACCTTTGATGCCACCCCTTGATGTGTCGAATCTGGACAGGGCGCAGTCCAATTCAAGCAGCACTTCTGCAGAGGAGGTTTTGGACAGAGTACAGGAGAAGGGCGCTCTTGCAGACAGCGCCAGTGTGAAGTCTTCCAATTCATCGCAGCAAGGAGGTCAGCATCAAGGTCTTCATTTGATAACTCCTTCGGAGTTGATGAACTTGGCAGCCGGGTCTAAGCATGGTGAAGCCTACGGTGCGCCTCTTTCAGTTCCCGGGCAAGAACAAAGTAGTAGGGATGGAAAGGCACCGCTATCCAAGGGTAGTGGCAGTACCGACGGGTTTATTGGCATGGACTCCAACGTGGACATGGAGAAGGAGGTAGTGGAGTCGAAAGTCTCGGTCGTTGAGGATGACATCAGTGGAAAGGAGGTTCTGGTGTCTTCCTTATTGGAGTCTCTAGAGACAACTCAAATGATGGGGAATGATTACGTGGACAAGGAGCCCTCAGTGCCCCAGGATAGCATGGATCGATATGCAGGAGAGAACTCGCAGGTGGAAGAGGGCGAGGTTTCAGAAGATAAGGAGAGACCCTTGATTGGTACGGAGGACGTGAACGACAGGCTGAGGGACCTGAGTTTCAGGGATGGTGGCGGCGAGGCGGCTCTACCCCCTCCTCAGGCAGCAATTGCAAAGGGGAGAAAGAACAAAAATAAGACGAGCGCGGGTGGGATTGGGTCTAGCTCCGTATTATCCTCACAGATGCCAAGCATGATGGCGTCTGGATTAAAGCCAGTAGGCGAAGCCAGCCATGGCATGAATCCGGTTCCAGCGTCGACGCCGACATCAGCAGTAGCACCTGCTCCCACTCCCATCGACCCTGCTTTTCTTGCTCAGGTGGCTTCAATGCAAGAGTCGCTGAACCAGGTATGTGTCTTGTGTTGATCGTTAACGCGGGAGTTATTCGCTCAGTTTATCGGACACCTGGATGGTTTATAGTCTTGCATCTTTTCGTAGCGTTGGAGGAGGGTTCAGCAGTGTGGAGCGCACATGTTAATTTTGACGAGTTGGTGTGGGCTTGCTGCAGTTGGTGAGCATGCAGAAGGAGATCCAGAAGCAGATGACTGTGATGGTGGCTGTGCCTGTTGCGAAGGAGGGCAAACGGATGGAAGGTACGCACGTTTTTGTGGCGGCGCAGGACATTTTGGATTGAGTGTCCTCGTCGGGGGACATCGCTTTCTTCATTTCGATGGGAGATTGAGACGAAGTTGTATTCGTGGGTGAACCGAGTGTGCATGGTTGTGGGGACTTTCAACCTTCAGTTTTTGAGTTCGGGGAGAGGTCAGAGTTCGTACTTGCTGCTATCTGCAGCTTGTATGTTAGTTGCAGTTGCATTGAAAAGTAGAGGTGGTTGTGAACATGCGAGCCTCGGGTTTTGTTTTCAGGGGCGTTAGGGCAGCGGATGGAGAAGGTGTTGAAAGCACATGTGGATGCCATGTGGGCACGGTTGGCGGAGGAGAATGCGCGGAGGGAGAAGCAGGAGCGCGAGAGAGTGCAGCAGGTGACGACGATGCTCACGAATTTTGTGAGCAAAGACATGCCGGTCGCTTTGGAGCGCGGAGTCAAGAAGGAATTCGCCGCGATCGGTCCAGTTGTGGCGCAGGCGGTTCTCCCTCCCCTTCACAAAGCGGTTTCGACAACCGTGGCCGAGTCGTTTCAGGTGGCTATGCTAGAAACCTGATGGTGGGACTTGGTTGTTATGTTTTGTGTGCATCTTGAGCTGTTGCTATTTGTGGTCGTAAGAGTTGCCTTGCGTCCTGTGGTGCATGAGTAGAGTGAGTTCTGAACGTTTGTAGTAGCAGGGCAACGTTATGCTTGTGCGTGAAATGGTGAAGTGAGGAAAACCTGAGAGTCCGTCGAGTTTGAGTTAGGCAGCGCGTTGTAATAGAAGGCTTGGGTGGTGGGGCGGGTTTGTGGACTGTAGGGTTTTACAGAGAAAATGTTGCCCCAGCTGGAGAAATCGGTGGGCGCGAAGCTGGAGGGGACAGTGACGCGGCAGATACAGACCCAGTTTCAAACGATTGGTCGACAAGTTTTGCAGGTGATTGGCCAGCTGTATGACACGCGTGGACAGGGAGACCGAGCAGCTTGTTGGCATAATTTTGGTGTCTTCGTACCATGTGTGACTTTGATGTGTGGTATGACAATGTAGGGTTGGGCTTTGTGTGTTTGCTGCAGGAGGCATTGCGTAGTTGCTTTGAAAGCACAGTACTTCCGGCTTTCGAGCGGACATGCAGAACCATGCTCGACCATGTGGAGTCGTCGTTCCAGCATGGCATGTCGGAGTATACTCAGCATGCTCAGGAGCAACTTCTGTCGTCTCACTCTGATCTTGCTTCCACGTTGAAGGTTTGTCCGAGTCTTCCTTGACGCTGAAAGGGTTTATTCCATTTCAAATTTGGGCAACCGTGAGAATCGCAGTTTCAGAACGAGTTGCAAGTAGCGCAATGAAGGATCGGGGGCTTATGAGTGGCCTTGATTTGACGTTCTGTGCAGGACACCGTGGCATCGGCAACCGTGCTTGCGGACTCGTTGAAGGGCGAATTAGCAGAGGGTCAGAAGAAACTTATGGCACTTGCAGAGAGCGCGAGTGCAAATGCAGCTCGCGCTCTGCCTGCTAACAACCAGATCAATGGCGGCCTTCCTGACAAGGTCCGCATCCATGTACGAACTGAAGTCACGAGGGATAAGACTTGATTGGTGGAGTCCGGGTGTCGTGTTTGGGAGGAAACTTCGTTTTGACACGTTTGGTTTTTCTTACAGGTGCTTTCGTTGCAGCATCTGGAGGAGTCGCTGGATCCTACAATCGAGCTTTCAAGACTTTTGAAGGAGAACAAGCTCGAAGAGGCGTTCAACAAGGCTCTGTCTTTGAGCGACGTAGCAGTCGTGTCGTGGCTTTGCATGCAGGTATGACTTCAATTTTGGTGCAGCGTTTTGGTGATGCATGCGAAAGAGATGAGGTGCTGAGCGGTGTGGAGCCATCTAGTTGGTATGTAGTTGGCACGGTGCAAGGGTGAGGGTGAGAACACATATAATGCGTGTTGTGAGACTGACGTGTGTGTACTCTGGACAATTGTGGCAGTTGGACGAGGATCATCTTTTCAGAAAAGTGCCACTACCTCTGAGTCAAGGAGTGCTGCTGTCGTTAGTACAGCAGCTGGGCTGCGATCTGGGCAAAGATACAGACCGGAAGTTATCTTGGATCCGGGAGGCGGCACTGGCACTGAACCCGGAGGACCCGTTGTTGGCTCCACACATGCGACCCTTTTTACAACAGCTGTACCAGAGCTTGCACCGGCAATTGTCGCTGAGTTCGGTTCCAGGAGAGCAGGTGAATTTGAGACTTGTCATGCACGTGGTTCACTCGTTGTTAACATCTTGCAAGCAATGAGGTAGATGCGGGCACACACCTGCCAGCTGAAGTGAGGGATCATGGTTGAACCCAGTAGGGAGAGATCCACCGGGGCCAAGTGGAAAGATGAAGGACTAGACACCCACGCATTCGGAGCTTTCTGGTCGATTTAGTGATGGTTCCAAATTTTTGATTGCGAGGGTTTTTGATTATCGTTGGAGTGGTTGTGTTTGAAAGCGTTGGTGGTGGTGGAGGTAGAGGTTACGTGGAAGATGTGGAATGCTAGTCACTACATTGGTTTCTGATGGTTAAACCTTGGAAACTAATTCCAAATTCTTGGCCAGAGGGGTGACAATGTCGAAATTTGTACAAACACATGGGTTGCATTTTGGACAATCTAAGCTACATGGTTGTATGTGGTCTGAAATTTGTTTTCGCCTCCTCAAGTGATGCATTTTTATATCTGATAGGTGGTGTGGCAAGTTTGCATTTGTATGGCTGCTAATTACGTTGAGGGTGTAAAATTGGATAGTTTTATGGGTTTGACAAATGTCATGCCAACGTAGGTACAACATTTGTACTTTTTCGATCCTGTAAAGTGTTTTCTTGCAGAACTTTGTAGTGTGAGCATGACTGAACGTCTGCTTTGTATCCCAACCACCTATTGATGTCAAATTTTGGTTCACAAAAATATTTTAAACATTTCGATAGCACGTAAAAAAGGGCGTTGCTATTCGGTTATGCTTGTGCCTGCATTTTATACATGTTTGTATTGCCGATTCAGTTTGGCACATGTGATTCCTTGCTAGTACTTTTGCAATTCAGGCACTGTTTCAAACAGCAGTTTCTGAAACTTCATGTGTGTTGTAGGTGTGTCCACAATTGGTTCTAGAGGTACATTTGATGCATATTAGATTGTGGGATGATTTTATAACCCCAAATCCAGAATTTAAATGAAATTATGACAAAGTTTCATTTGTATTTTTTGACAAATGCTTTGTGGGTGTTGCAATTACAACAAATTCAATAAGAGTTCTTAAAAAAAGCTATTTCGTTTTAATCAGGTAATTTAAAATCCATGTAGTACTATGGAAATTGGATTAAATAATAAAGTTTTGGAATCAAATTTTTTTGTATTGGTTATTATTATGATTATCCAATCTATATATATGTATATATTTTTGCTCTTTACATCTATTTTGTTTTGAATGTATGGTTTTAATTTGTTTTGTTTTGAAATATTGTAATTAATGTCTTTTTTTAATTAAAAATTTTAAACTAATGACTAGCTTATATTAGTTTTTATTTTATTTTATTTTGTGCATATTAATGACATTTGTGGTATCATGAAATTTTATTTGATTTTTATGATAATAAAAAATCTTTCAAAATAAGTAAGTAGAGGTTGAACAAAGCATTTTGTTGCTCAAATGAAGAGGGTCTTAGTTTTTGGATATGATAGAATGATCTATTTTTATTATATATGTTAATATCTGAGTCTTATTTGATGAATGATACCTCTTAGGATTAAAAGTGAATTAATTTATAAGACTATAGAGAAATTTAATGTTTTCATCTCTAAAATACTTAGGCATAGTTTTTGAAGCAATTCTAGAAAGTTTTATACAACCTTCTACTTTTTATTTTGGTTGATTCAAATGAAGATATTCTTAATTGACTAATGAATTTTCATTATAATAAAGTATTTTTAATTATAAATCAACTCATAAAAATTGATTGTGATTAATTTTTTAAATAAGAACTATGCATGTTTTTTCATTCTTTTGTATTAAATGCAACATTCAAAAATAATTGTAAGAAGACTATCAATTTTAAGAATATATAAACCTATTCCATTGTAAAATTTTAGAGATTAAGTTTCTTTTTGTATTATTTGAATTCAAGGTCTTGGAAGATTGTAGTTCAGATAGATCTAAAAATTTGTATCATTTGAGTATAATTCAATTTTTACTTGGCTTTTTTTTTTTCTTTCTTTCTTTCAATGATAGAGGTTAATTGGATTTATGAAATACATATTTGATTCTTTAGAATCTTTTGGTATAGAGCAAGATATTACTAATTTTAGAAATATAACTATTTAAAAAATTATTAAATTCTATTATATAGATCTATGTTAAAATAAATAGTATAAGTCTTTGGTATAAATAGTATAGGCCTGTGAGAGAAGCCAACAGTAAAGTTTATAGTCTATACCAAGAAGTTATGCAATTGAGAATAATTAGTAGATCAACTTCATAATTGAATTTGAAAAGTCGTGCTACCACAAGTATGAGTGAGGCAAGGATTAATATGCCAAAAAAGTTAGATGGAATTAGATTAAAATTTTAAAAATTTATACAATAAGTCAAATTTTATCAAAGGTTCTATCCTTCTCAATACCATAATGGATTTACTTAAGTTAGATTTATAGTTGCATTTTTTTTTGGAATTTAGAATTTTAAGTAGACAATTTATGAATAGAGTATAAACACATATAAAGTCAAATCTACAACTATGAAGCTTTTAAGAAGCTAATCTACAAGATATTATCAATTTTTTTTTTTTTTTATAATAAATAACAAAGAATTTGATGTACTTTTCTGAATTAAGAGTATTCAAGAATTTAACATTATTTGTGATTTTGAAATAAATTGGTCAAAATTAGTCTAAATTGGTTGCATATTAGTAATATAAGAAAATAATAAGCCTTGCATAGACTTAATGACTTGGATGGACATAAGCATCTTCTAACATGCTAAATAAAATCTTAATCAATGAATTCTAATTAAAAATTGAGAACTAGTGCTCTACAAGTTTTAATTTGGTAAAGAAAGTTGTTATTGGCAATACCATCCTACTTTAATCCTATATTTCAATTCTTTAAAAATGTTGTATATTGATAATATCTTGTAGAGTAGCTTCTTAAAAGCTTCATAGTTGTAGATTTGACTTTATATGTGTTTATACTCTATTCATAAATTGTCTACTTAAAATTCTAAATTCCAAAAAAAAATGCAACTATAAATCTAACTTAAGTAAATCCATTATGGTATTGAGAAGGATAGAACCTTTGATAAAATTTGACTTATTGTATAAATTTTTAAAATTTTAATCTAATTCCATCTAACTTTTTTGGCATATTAATCCTTGCCTCACTCATACTTGTGGTAGCACGACTTTTCAAATTCAATTATGAAGTTGATCTACTAATTATTCTCAATTGCATAACTTCTTGGTATAGACTATAAACTTTACTGTTGGCTTCTCTCACAGGCCTATACTATTTATACCAAAGACTTATACTATTTATTTTAACATAGATCTATATAATAGAATTTAATAATTTTTTAAATAGTTATATTTCTAAAATTAGTAATATCTTGCTCTATACCAAAAGATTCTAAAGAATCAAATATGTATTTCATAAATCCAATTAACCTCTATCATTGAAAGAAAGAAAGAAAAAAAAAAAGCCAAGTAAAAATTGAATTATACTCAAATGATACAAATTTTTAGATCTATCTGAACTACAATCTTCCAAGACCTTGAATTCAAATAATACAAAAAGAAACTTAATCTCTAAAATTTTACAATGGAATAGGTTTATATATTCTTAAAATTGATAGTCTTCTTACAATTATTTTTGAATGTTGCATTTAATACAAAAGAATGAAAAAACATGCATAGTTCTTATTTAAAAAATTAATCACAATCAATTTTTATGAGTTGATTTATAATTAAAAATACTTTATTATAATGAAAATTCATTAGTCAATTAAGAATATCTTCATTTGAATCAACCAAAATAAAAAGTAGAAGGTTGTATAAAACTTTCTAGAATTGCTTCAAAAACTATGCCTAAGTATTTTAGAGATGAAAACATTAAATTTCTCTATAGTCTTATAAATTAATTCACTTTTAATCCTAAGAGGTATCATTCATCAAATAAGACTCAGATATTAACATATATAATAAAAATAGATCATTCTATCATATCCAAAAACTAAGACCCTCTTCATTTGAGCAACAAAATGCTTTGTTCAACCTCTACTTACTTATTTTGAAAGATTTTTTATTATCATAAAAATCAAATAAAATTTCATGATACCACAAATGTCATTAATATGCACAAAATAAAATAAAATAAAAACTAATATAAGCTAGTCATTAGTTTAAAATTTTTAATTAAAAAAAGACATTAATTACAATATTTCAAAACAAAACAAATTAAAACCATACATTCAAAACAAAATAGATGTAAAGAGCAAAAATATATACATATATATAGATTGGATAATCATAATAATAACCAATACAAAAAAATTTGATTCCAAAACTTTATTATTTAATCCAATTTCCATAGTACTACATGGATTTTAAATTACCTGATTAAAACGAAATAGCTTTTTTTAAGAACTCTTATTGAATTTGTTGTAATTGCAACACCCACAAAGCATTTGTCAAAAAATACAAATGAAACTTTGTCATAATTTCATTTAAATTCTGGATTTGGGGTTATAAAATCATCCCACAATCTAATATGCATCAAATGTACCTCTAGAACCAATTGTGGACACACCTACAACACACATGAAGTTTCAGAAACTGCTGTTTGAAACAGTGCCTGAATTGCAAAAGTACTAGCAAGGAATCACATGTGCCAAACTGAATCGGCAATACAAACATGTATAAAATGCAGGCACAAGCATAACCGAATAGCAACGCCCTTTTTTACGTGCTATCGAAATGTTTAAAATATTTTTGTGAACCAAAATTTGACATCAATAGGTGGTTGGGATACAAAGCAGACGTTCAGTCATGCTCACACTACAAAGTTCTGCAAGAAAACACTTTACAGGATCGAAAAAGTACAAATGTTGTACCTACGTTGGCATGACATTTGTCAAACCCATAAAACTATCCAATTTTACACCCTCAACGTAATTAGCAGCCATACAAATGCAAACTTGCCACACCACCTATCAGATATAAAAATGCATCACTTGAGGAGGCGAAAACAAATTTCAGACCACATACAACCATGTAGCTTAGATTGTCCAAAATGCAACCCATGTGTTTGTACAAATTTCGACATTGTCACCCCTCTGGCCAAGAATTTGGAATTAGTTTCCAAGGTTTAACCATCAGAAACCAATGTAGTGACTAGCATTCCACATCTTCCACGTAACCTCTACCTCCACCACCACCAACGCTTTCAAACACAACCACTCCAACGATAATCAAAAACCCTCGCAATCAAAAATTTGGAACCATCACTAAATCGACCAGAAAGCTCCGAATGCGTGGGTGTCTAGTCCTTCATCTTTCCACTTGGCCCCGGTGGATCTCTCCCTACTGGGTTCAACCATGATCCCTCACTTCAGCTGGCAGGTGTGTGCCCGCATCTACCTCATTGCTTGCAAGATGTTAACAACGAGTGAACCACGTGCATGACAAGTCTCAAATTCACCTGCTCTCCTGGAACCGAACTCAGCGACAATTGCCGGTGCAAGCTCTGGTACAGCTGTTGTAAAAAGGGTCGCATGTGTGGAGCCAACAACGGGTCCTCCGGGTTCAGTGCCAGTGCCGCCTCCCGGATCCAAGATAACTTCCGGTCTGTATCTTTGCCCAGATCGCAGCCCAGCTGCTGTACTAACGACAGCAGCACTCCTTGACTCAGAGGTAGTGGCACTTTTCTGAAAAGATGATCCTCGTCCAACTGCCACAATTGTCCAGAGTACACACACGTCAGTCTCACAACACGCATTATATGTGTTCTCACCCTCACCCTTGCACCGTGCCAACTACATACCAACTAGATGGCTCCACACCGCTCAGCACCTCATCTCTTTCGCATGCATCACCAAAACGCTGCACCAAAATTGAAGTCATACCTGCATGCAAAGCCACGACACGACTGCTACGTCGCTCAAAGACAGAGCCTTGTTGAACGCCTCTTCGAGCTTGTTCTCCTTCAAAAGTCTTGAAAGCTCGATTGTAGGATCCAGCGACTCCTCCAGATGCTGCAACGAAAGCACCTGTAAGAAAAACCAAACGTGTCAAAACGAAGTTTCCTCCCAAACACGACACCCGGACTCCACCAATCAAGTCTTATCCCTCGTGACTTCAGTTCGTACATGGATGCGGACCTTGTCAGGAAGGCCGCCATTGATCTGGTTGTTAGCAGGCAGAGCGCGAGCTGCATTTGCACTCGCGCTCTCTGCAAGTGCCATAAGTTTCTTCTGACCCTCTGCTAATTCGCCCTTCAACGAGTCCGCAAGCACGGTTGCCGATGCCACGGTGTCCTGCACAGAACGTCAAATCAAGGCCACTCATAAGCCCCCGATCCTTCATTGCGCTACTTGCAACTCGTTCTGAAACTGCGATTCTCACGGTTGCCCAAATTTGAAATGGAATAAACCCTTTCAGCGTCAAGGAAGACTCGGACAAACCTTCAACGTGGAAGCAAGATCAGAGTGAGACGACAGAAGTTGCTCCTGAGCATGCTGAGTATACTCCGACATGCCATGCTGGAACGACGACTCCACATGGTCGAGCATGGTTCTGCATGTCCGCTCGAAAGCCGGAAGTACTGTGCTTTCAAAGCAACTACGCAATGCCTCCTGCAGCAAACACACAAAGCCCAACCCTACATTGTCATACCACACATCAAAGTCACACATGGTACGAAGACACCAAAATTATGCCAACAAGCTGCTCGGTCTCCCTGTCCACGCGTGTCATACAGCTGGCCAATCACCTGCAAAACTTGTCGACCAATCGTTTGAAACTGGGTCTGTATCTGCCGCGTCACTGTCCCCTCCAGCTTCGCGCCCACCGATTTCTCCAGCTGGGGCAACATTTTCTCTGTAAAACCCTACAGTCCACAAACCCGCCCCACCACCCAAGCCTTCTATTACAACGCGCTGCCTAACTCAAACTCGACGGACTCTCAGGTTTTCCTCACTTCACCATTTCACGCACAAGCATAACGTTGCCCTGCTACTACAAACGTTCAGAACTCACTCTACTCATGCACCACAGGACGCAAGGCAACTCTTACGACCACAAATAGCAACAGCTCAAGATGCACACAAAACATAACAACCAAGTCCCACCATCAGGTTTCTAGCATAGCCACCTGAAACGACTCGGCCACGGTTGTCGAAACCGCTTTGTGAAGGGGAGGGAGAACCGCCTGCGCCACAACTGGACCGATCGCGGCGAATTCCTTCTTGACTCCGCGCTCCAAAGCGACCGGCATGTCTTTGCTCACAAAATTCGTGAGCATCGTCGTCACCTGCTGCACTCTCTCGCGCTCCTGCTTCTCCCTCCGCGCATTCTCCTCCGCCAACCGTGCCCACATGGCATCCACATGTGCTTTCAACACCTTCTCCATCCGCTGCCCTAACGCCCCTGAAAACAAAACCCGAGGCTCGCATGTTCACAACCACCTCTACTTTTCAATGCAACTGCAACTAACATACAAGCTGCAGATAGCAGCAAGTACGAACTCTGACCTCTCCCCGAACTCAAAAACTGAAGGTTGAAAGTCCCCACAACCATGCACACTCGGTTCACCCACGAATACAACTTCGTCTCAATCTCCCATCGAAATGAAGAAAGCGATGTCCCCCGACGAGGACACTCAATCCAAAATGTCCTGCGCCGCCACAAAAACGTGCGTACCTTCCATCCGTTTGCCCTCCTTCGCAACAGGCACAGCCACCATCACAGTCATCTGCTTCTGGATCTCCTTCTGCATGCTCACCAACTGCAGCAAGCCCACACCAACTCGTCAAAATTAACATGTGCGCTCCACACTGCTGAACCCTCCTCCAACGCTACGAAAAGATGCAAGACTATAAACCATCCAGGTGTCCGATAAACTGAGCGAATAACTCCCGCGTTAACGATCAACACAAGACACATACCTGGTTCAGCGACTCTTGCATTGAAGCCACCTGAGCAAGAAAAGCAGGGTCGATGGGAGTGGGAGCAGGTGCTACTGCTGATGTCGGCGTCGACGCTGGAACCGGATTCATGCCATGGCTGGCTTCGCCTACTGGCTTTAATCCAGACGCCATCATGCTTGGCATCTGTGAGGATAATACGGAGCTAGACCCAATCCCACCCGCGCTCGTCTTATTTTTGTTCTTTCTCCCCTTTGCAATTGCTGCCTGAGGAGGGGGTAGAGCCGCCTCGCCGCCACCATCCCTGAAACTCAGGTCCCTCAGCCTGTCGTTCACGTCCTCCGTACCAATCAAGGGTCTCTCCTTATCTTCTGAAACCTCGCCCTCTTCCACCTGCGAGTTCTCTCCTGCATATCGATCCATGCTATCCTGGGGCACTGAGGGCTCCTTGTCCACGTAATCATTCCCCATCATTTGAGTTGTCTCTAGAGACTCCAATAAGGAAGACACCAGAACCTCCTTTCCACTGATGTCATCCTCAACGACCGAGACTTTCGACTCCACTACCTCCTTCTCCATGTCCACGTTGGAGTCCATGCCAATAAACCCGTCGGTACTGCCACTACCCTTGGATAGCGGTGCCTTTCCATCCCTACTACTTTGTTCTTGCCCGGGAACTGAAAGAGGCGCACCGTAGGCTTCACCATGCTTAGACCCGGCTGCCAAGTTCATCAACTCCGAAGGAGTTATCAAATGAAGACCTTGATGCTGACCTCCTTGCTGCGATGAATTGGAAGACTTCACACTGGCGCTGTCTGCAAGAGCGCCCTTCTCCTGTACTCTGTCCAAAACCTCCTCTGCAGAAGTGCTGCTTGAATTGGACTGCGCCCTGTCCAGATTCGACACATCAAGGGGTGGCATCAAAGGTGGTGCCTCTGGTCTCATCTCCTGAATATCCTCTCCCTTCTGCTTAGACCCCATCGAGACGTGGTGCGAATCGGGAGCCCTGGTTGGACTCCTTGATCGCGATCGCCTAGAAGTGGGAGGCTTTGTATTGCCTGCAGGTGTCGACTCGGCTTTGCCGGACATTTGCGTCCGGAGCTCTGCGCTTGATGAGAACCCCGAACTAGCTTTCCCGCTTTCCTTATTCTGCGCCTTTGTGGAACTTTGCAACAACGCATTGAAGTCTACTGCTATACTCTTCTCCACGTGATGTGCGGATGGCACCTCCAACCGACCAACTTCCACTGGACTTCCGAAAGCGGAAGACACAGCTGGGTTCCTTGCAGGAACGCTCACGTTGGGTGTACTGGACGCCCCCGTGCTCACACCGGATGCAGGTCCCATGTCTATCAAGTCGGGGACGCCGGTTTGATCGGATCGCCCAGAATCCTGTGCACCAGGCAAAACTGAGCGTTCGGGAGTTCCTGGAGTTTCCGTCATGCTGCCCTCCACGGGCGGCAAACACTGTGACACGTCCAGACCATACTGTTGAATGGCCTGTGTCTGGACACAGTAGATCTGAACCTTGCCTTCTCCAGCCTCCGTCACGCTGTCTTCGGCAACTGTCAAGCTCAGAATCGGCATTTTCACAGAAAACTCCGCCAGGTAGTTCATTCGTGCAGCCGCTGGGTTGTGCCCAAATTCCACGTGGACCGCATATATGGCGTTCTTCTTCGCATTTGCCAGCAAAATCAGGCTAGCACGGGAGGCTACGACCAACTGGTTAAAAATCGTATCCTCATAATACCCATCAGCAACATCCGAGCTCTGAAACTCCAGCGTCTGTATGCAGCGCCACGCTCCTGTACCTGTACCTACCTTTGACGGTGACTCCTCCGGACCACTCGAGGGTGCCCACAGTTTCAACTCTCTATTCAATGGTCCCTGGTTATGACGCATAAAAACAGGATATCACAAATAAGAACTAGTCCAGAACATCGACCACTCGCCGCACTCATTAGACGCTAAACACGTCCACGCCAAGCTTTCACAACGTTCACCGTATCGTCTGATGCTAAACTCGCAAGTTGCGACGCTTTCAACTGAACGGAAACGGACAAGGCAGGGTGAGGTATACCGCAGTGAGCAAAACATGATGGTCAGGACGCCGTGGTGCTGACAAAAAGGCCACTGCACACACTGCATCTCCACCATGGGGCATGATACTCAGCAATGGGATGCCGCTGGTGTCCCCCCATATGCGCACCTGACCCATGTTATCCGATCAACAAAATCCGTTGTTAGCACAACATTCAACACGCGTGTACAATCCACATTGCACGCCATACCGCCTGAATTCTCCTGCCTCGGAAATCACAACAACAGCCACTGCGGTAGTGCTCGGAACCTCGAAAAGTGGGACAGGATACCCACGTACCGTGCCATCTTGTGAGGCCGATGCCACCCTGGAGGTAGAAAACGATGGCACTGCCAAATCCGTCACAGTCCCATCGTGACCACCCACCACACATACTCCTTCCACTGGATTCTCCACCTGACATTGGAGAGGTTGGTCCACCAAAAACCCCCCTGGAGGTGCAGCCTGCTGCACCTTCCCAACATCTATGCTCAGGACATACGGCCCGATCGCCACCTCCAACACATCCTGCATCGAACATGCGCGCCATCCCACCTTCAGGTTCACATCCACGAAAACGCTACACAAGCACTCCCGAGCGACCCAAGCCATTCTTCCCCAATACAGCGGGCAACGGGAATTCCACCGCACGCGAATGCCGATCGAAATATTTAAAAACAAATCGCCCAGCTTCTACACGCCACATAGAAACAAATAGCCCCCAAACATGCGACACCTCCAGGCAGACTCTCGTCCAAAATAAGACCCAAGATTTACCTCCGTTTGCAGATTCCAGCATACGCGCGGATGGCACGATTCCCAGCCCCCGACGAATTGGATGGCTAGCAATATCTGCTCTGTGATGAGTACCTTGCTGCCCTCGGCGGATTGTCCCTCCAAAATCCGTCGCACATAAATGCGACCGTCCACACTTGCGCTGCAATACACACAACCACCCGGTACAAACGATCAGCCTCGAACTCAATCCGACAATTCCTGTACTCACTGCGTGTCTATTTGCTAGCCCACTTCTCTTTGGGGCCCATCCGTAGACTCCCAAACTCTGGCAGACCAGCATGCTGTAGCTGCATAGGCCGCGGTTGAGTTGGACGGTGATGTTTCTCGCTCGGAGTCATCAATTCCGCTCCTCTAACCTTGCTGACAACACGGTATTTCATCATGTGCAACGTCAAGCCGCGTAAAACCCCTCCCGCATGCTCGTGCACCACATACAACCGGGTCAAGAACGGAGTACAAACCTTGCAAGAAGGTGCTGATCTTCCGACAAAAACGCCATGTCCGTCACTCTCTGTCATCATCGGATGAAACTGTAAGTATCGTAAACACAAAAACAACCTCACAGCCAGCTTGTAACCAACCTCGCTGTCCACAGCAAACTCAGCCCAAATCTCTTCACCCGTCATTTCCTTCCGCGAGCATCGATTACCTGCGTATGGCCTCGAAGTAGCGCTCTCAATGCCGTGTTGATGTTCAGGATGCGAATCGTCCCTTGCCGCAATCCATAACATATGTACTTTTTGTTCACCGCAATTTGCCGTCCGACCACCAGCTGTGGATCGGATCCATAAACTGTAATAGGACTCACTTCCAACTGGGGCTGCGCCTCTCCGGGTTTACGAACATCCACGTCGTACACGACGTGATCTCCCCACAAATGCCGACCGCGTGGTTGCTTGCCGCTCGACGCTCTACCAGACGCGGTGGGAGTCATTTGAGCAGCTGGGGCGGGAGGTGCTGTGGGCAATGCCGGAGCCAGCGCAGGTGGAGGGATAGAAACATCCTGGCTACCATCCTGAGTCGATCGAGGTCGTTCACCGCCGCTTTGCTGGACCCCTGACACCAGGGAACCGTCGTCGCTGCTAGGAGCCTCAGCTCCGCCATGTGTTGTCAAAAGAGCCATAAGGCGGGCGCCATCCAAAGGAGAGGATGGTGCCTGGTTTGGGCCGCCACTGCCTTGAGACAAAGAAGACAAAGGAAGAGATGAAAGAGGAGGGTTCCCATGGAGGGAGTTCAGAGCACCCGGAGGGGGAAACTGAACCTGTTGCTGCTGCTGATGCTGGTTGTAGGGCGCGGTGGTATAGCTTGACGGCCGCTGTCCATGCTCCTGCTGATAGTGCATGTAAGGATGGAATACTTGAGTCTGCTCCTGCTGCTGTTGTGACGAACTGTACTGAAAATTCTGAGGAGGCATGCTGGGAAAAGAGCCCGAGTTGGTGGGAAAAGGTCCTGAATTCTGAGGGAATTGAGCAGCGGGATAAGGAGGGTGAGATGAGTACTGGGGAGGAGGATATGGGCTCGGAGGTGGATTGTTGAAGAAATTATGGATGTCGAAACCTCCCGACGGTCCTGTGGCGCCCATTATGTTCTTGTTCCACTATAAAACTTCTGGACCTTTCACACTTTCGTTTCTGGCATCCACAACCAACAAAAGCCTGTGGCATCAAACTACGGAACGATAAACCCGAAGGGCGCAAATCATAACGAAAGCCAACATCATAAGTTCGTGCCCAAAGAGAGTATAGTCTAGATTGGATGAGCATCCCACAATCAAATCCGACAAACTCCTCTGCATACGAATTGCAGATTGGTGAATCAGGCTATTGTTTGGGAACGCTGTTGTCAATATCTGGGAATGTGTGCTGGGTATAGAAATGATTTGTTATCATCTAACTCGTGAACCTCTCGTGAAGCGCGTATGGGTAGATTTCAGCTGAGACATGCTTGGAATGAAGGAACCGATTCTGAGAACTGTTGATCTGGCATTGTTTTGGTTTGACGTAGTTTCAGGTAGTGCTAAGGGGTGTCGGGGATCGGGTCCTGGGGATCTAGCTGGAGATGCAGTGAACTAGGATGGGCTCGGTTGCAGTAGATAATCGCTAGTTTATCCTCGGATTAGTCAGCAAGGTACACATTTCTATCAGCTGCCTGGAATACTAAAATCTCCACTGTTAGAAATGGTTGCTGTCTAGTGGCCTGTGACAACTGTCGAGGGCTCTTCTTCCTTATTTGAATGTAGCGAACTAGACGATTATATTTGCTATGTCAATGACAACGTGCTGGGTAAATCCATTTTGTAGAACAGCGAGAGAAGGCATGGCGGAAACGTGGAGAAGCGAAGTGATCAGGAAATCAAGAATACGATGGAATCATTCTACTCATACCTACAGCACTGCACACTTTACTTACCGCACAAAACTGTTATCTACAAAGAAATGAACAAAGCTCACTCAAATAGAAGCTACTCGAAACAAGTACAAAAATTGAAGTAATAACACTGCTAAAAATGTTGCGACCATTCGATTCCAAGCCCGCCTCTGTCATGAACACAGCAAGCCCTCTTACCGTCCTAAATTACTGCTCAAAGTTCGTTCGCGAAGGATCGATCAACATCACTTGCGATATACAAGACCCAGAACCTCATCCTACCACCGACCTAAACCTCGTAAACCGAAAGTCAGCGTGAGCAAGTCTTGAGTCACGCCCCGCCCTCGACCCCAAATTCAAAATATTCCCAAGCCTTGTCAACCACGTACCTTGCAAGTTCAACGGAGGCCACCATCCAAGCCATACGTTCGTTCTCACTACCCCAAAACTTCGCGAAGCTTAGAACCGCTTCTGCTAGCTGAGGATCCTGTGCGCGTGCAACACCGACAAACTTGGTGCACAACCTCGCTCGAAACCGCACAATCTGCGACCCATCTGCACGCCAGGGCGAGTAAAGACCTAATTCACCGACATCGGTCGCGGAAGAAAACTTGGGCTTCGTCTGCGAATTTGGCTGAGCGATTCCTACGAGAGCATTGGCACCGCTACTACCTGAACCTGCGATTGGATCAATCCCTGCCCTCCTCCGCCCGACCCCAGAATTCACCTCCAGGGAAAGCCTCGAAACGAGGTCCTCGACAGTGAAATTCCCGATGCACGCACATCGCGCTCGCTCTTCTTCTTCACCGCACAGACTAAAATTACATTTATTTTTTCCTCCTCCTCGTCTGCCATTGAAACGGATGTTGCCGAGGGAAAAGGCAAAGCACGATATGGATGAATGATAAATATTCAGCTGACTGGGATGGATGAGATTGATAAATGGATTAGATGGATGGATAGATGGATGAGAAGTCTACCTGGCACCCCAGCTCGGTTGTCAAAGCTTAGACTTGGTCGTGGCCAATCACAAGTTCCCGCCACATTTTTTTGGAGTTGTCGGTGAATGGTTTATTCCTTGTATAAATAAATAGCATCCTTTATTTTCACCCCCCTTCTTTGTGTGAGTTTGTATCAAGGGTAGTTGTGTTCCACAATTTGGTTCTCTAGTGCCACAATGTGATTTTATTGTGGTGAATTGAAGAATTTGCTACTAATATTGAAGTTTGGTGTTTGGGTTCTTTGAAATTTTGGTTTTTGGGTATGAATACATCTATTGAAAAGACTATTTAATTGCTTGATTATTAATTATTAATTTTTTTATTCAATTTTGGATGCATATTTAGGTTAAAATGCAATTTAAATCGTCTTTCAATTGCACGATTTTTTTTTCATATACCATAAATTTTTATTAATTTTATTGAATAATAAAATTGAACAAAATTGAACAAAAATCTGGAAATGCTAGAATTTTCCAATAAAATAATTTTATTTTTTTAGATATGGCTTGATGTAGAGCAAACCTTGTTTCATTAAAAATTTATATAAACGTTTAAAAAAAAATGATACATAGAGAGTGTTCTTAACACACAAAAGTTTTGTTATAACTTGG
Source organism: Physcomitrium patens (assembly GCF_059467195.1). Taxonomy (NCBI): domain Eukaryota; kingdom Viridiplantae; phylum Streptophyta; class Bryopsida; order Funariales; family Funariaceae; genus Physcomitrium; species Physcomitrium patens. The sequence continues at coordinate 2,026,810 of NC_143424.1, forward strand.
AATTTGATTTTCATCTTCTTTATAAAATTAATCACTTTCAGGCAAACTACAGATATATAAAGATTTTTTTTTTGAATACAACATCAACTTCTGTGACTTACAGGTTGATCAATACTATCACTCTTCTTTATCCCTTTTTTTTTTTTTTTTTTTTTTTTTTTTTTCCTTTTTTGTGGAACATCATTCAATTTATAATATCTCAATTATTTTGTGGTTTTCAAACTTACTAAATAATGGATGTATAACAAGTTATGATTACATGAGGAATAGATTTAATTTGAAAATATTATTTATCAAAATTTGTATTTTAAATGTCACATCTAATTATTAATATGAATTTTAGTACATCATAATAAAAGGTCTACAATTTTAAAAATAAAAATCATATAGTTTTATTCAACATGTTTTATTTCACTGATTAAGATGTCTTGAGTTCCTATAAATAACGTGATTATTGATTTTTTTAAAGTTTTTTTAAAAGATCCAAAATGTGATCACTTTCATTTCTCAAAAATTTTAAATACTCAATACTAAGAAATCAAAGAGCCTCAAATCAGTCTAAATTTTGTCTGTTGGTGGTCACAATTGTGAAAACTCTTTATTTACTTCATTCAATTGTAAGATATGTTTGCAAGACTTAAAGTACGGTGTTGCAAATCACATGGGCTTCTACACTTAATGTCAATGCCCAATTAAATGAGGTTCTTGGTTTTTATACATTATAAAAGTCCTATCTTTTCATGCACAAAAATAAAGGTTAATTCTCAGTCTTAAAATCAAGTTTTTAACATTGTTTAGTTTAACTACAGAGAAGAGTGTAAGACATTATTTTTTTCATTTTTCATTTTTCATTTCCTCAGTATTGTTGCTAGTTGATTAAGAATATATATATATATATATATATATATATATATCAGTTATAACATATGTATTTTTATCTAATAATTAAAATTTGAGTAATAAGTTAAAAGACTGTTTATTGATAAAGTTTAATGTTGTAGTTATTATTCTTGTATCAGTTACTTGATATTTTAATTTAATAGAACATAAATATTAATTAATTGATTTATATTTTTCAATGCAATATTTTATGATATATTTTTTAATATTAAACACATTGAATTTTCTTGATATAAATATATACACAAAATCATATAAATTTTTATCTAGAAACATTGTAGAAAATACAAAAATATACAAAAATTATTTCATTTTTTCTACATGATTTGCTTCTATAAAAGACCCAAGTGTTTTGGAAGTGAAAAGTAAAGGAACATTGGGTGGAAATTTTTTTTTGAAAGAAGCACTGTGACCCTAAGTATATAAATGTAAATCACTATGACACCACCCACAACACACTTGGACAAAGAAAACTTTAATAATATTCATTCTCAATCAATCAAATTTAGATGAAAAGTGGCAACGAGTTGACAAGCAACGTCACAAGCATAAGTGTAGCCAATTCTGTCATGATCAGAACCTGAGAAATGACGAAGTAGCAGCTCATGGTGTAGCCACAAATGCCAAGCAAAATTTAGAAGAATGGCCCAAGAGAAAACATCAGTTTTCTCAACAGCATCGGATTACCAAACCGTGTGAGCGATATTGCTATAAAGATACCAGCTCTTCAGTTAAGTTTCATGAGTAGCTGCCGAACGTTGCAGAATTCTCATCGGGTGGAACATGATGATTGAGTTCATGAATATGAAGAAACGTCCAAGATCTTGGTGAATTGTATAAGTGGGTAGTTACCTGGTTGATGGTCCAAAATTTCTAAAACTAAGGGGCAACTTGCACATGCATAGAGCTCATTAGTTATGATAGTTCTTTTTGTTATTCTATTGGATAATGCTGAACAATAAATTGTTGTGTTGAGCAAGTGTGACGATGTCCTTAAGCCACTTCATGGCCTTAGAGTTGCAGCTAATTTTAGTATCGATGCAAAGAGATATGTTACTTTATTATAGTTCCATCAATATATTAGTTGCTCAATACGCTGGAATCTGGGAAATTTCTAGAATTCAGATACAACTTTCTCTTTTAACATCAGCTGGTGAAAAGTGGGTATGACATGACATCGATTTGCTAGTTTCGCAAAATGAGAAAAATTTCCATGAGATTCAATCACAAAGAGACTAACCATTTCAGTTTACGAAGTATTCTGGGCTAAGGATACCGGATGCATTTCTAATTCCACACGTTTACACTCAAAGGATTCGACAGCAAAGATTCATCAAAATGTAAGCATAATGATATTTTATATTAAAAATATAAGGTACTGTTTTGCTCACTGCTGGTCTCTGGGGCACATACAGCCTTAAGTCAAATTGAATTGCCGGAATCGCCTGTAACAGGCACCTATTACGACACATGTGGCAAACTTCAATACTGTTCTTACTTCCAAGCAAGCTCTTTTTTTAGTTTCACTGAAAAGAATAAGACCAAGTTTGCGAGGACGTCTGGTAGAGTCGAGCTGCTAACCCATCGCTTGATCAATCATCTGCTTACGTGAGTGGGGGCGAAGATCAAGTTACTCATGCCTGACCCAAATTTGAATTTGTATCCGGCTCCTTGACCACAAACCCATGTCGCCAATTACTCTGGCCTTTGGCTCTCTTCTCCCACATTTGCTCCACTTCTTGAAATGATAATCCTTTCGTCTCAGGCACAAACCAAAGAACAAAAAGAATTGCAACAACAGTGATGCACCCAAAGAATAAAAACGTCATTGATGTACCGATGCCTTTGACAAGCGACAGAAATGATTGCGTGATGACTAGATTGGCAACCCAGTTGGCCGTTGCTGCAATTCCCCCGCAAAGACCTCGATATTTAAGTGGATAAATCTCAGAGTTAATAGCCCATGGAACAGGGCCCATGCCGGGGGAGAATGTAATTATATACAAGGCAAGTCCCCCGAGGGCTAACCATCCATAATGACTGGGACAGCCTTTGGTAAACCAAGTATTTTCACCACAAAGATCCCCAACTGTCTTATTTAACACCAAGCACATGCCTGGCAGATTCTGTGATGAAACAGGAAATATTCATCAGTATAATTTGCATGAATCACAAGATTTTCACATAAAAGAAGTGTGAACAAGACTTTAGTAAGGTGGTCAAGTTTTACCTCATCTCTAGAATCAGCACAAAATCCGCATCCAGCTTGTAAGCACCCTGTGCAATGACTCCTAGACACGACAGTCTGTTTAGTACAAATTAAGGAAGAGAATGAGTTGTCCATTGAAAAGTTGACAGACGGGGAGTCATGTGCTGCGACATGAAAGGCTGAAGTTAGAACGGCGAGGGCGATGATAACCCCAGTCAAACTCAGTAACAGTAGCCGACGCCTTCCGAAGCGGTCAATGACCACCATCCCTGAAGCGTATGCAATGAATACGTAACTTAAATTTTGTTTTGCATATGTAATCATGATGCAGTCACTACCACGAAAATATATCGATTATGCACTAAAAGTACAACATAAAGAATATACAACATATATTTCCTATCCAGACAAGATGGTGAACAAGCATTGTCTTAAAGATTCCGTCTAGAAATTTCCACCTGTTGGGACACTAATGGGAAAGACTTTAGTATTATGCTGGCCGGTCCAGATGTCATTCAGTTCACGAGGGAATCTACACTTACCAGCAATTGTTCCAATCGCATTTAAACCGGACACAATGAGAGAGAGGAGAAGTGCCATCTGGTGGGATGCGAAGCCTGAGAGCTCAACGATAGATGGGCTGTAGTACATTACTGTATTGATGCCAACGAGTTGCTGAAATACCTGAAAGATAAGTTATTTCAGTAAACACAAGTTCAGACGTTCACAACTGTTCAAAGTTGAAACCTTATGTTGGTGCTAAGAAACCCTCCCAGATTTCCTGTCACCTATGGTGAAAAATCGTTGTTTGCGAAATGAGCCAATTTGAGAGGATGTCATGCACCACATAATATGCACGAGGAAGAATTCGTAATGTGTTTTATCAATCCGTAAGTAGACAAAAATTCCAAGAACAACTATGTAGATCTACCTGCAGACCAACTCCTGCAGTGAGCGCTAGCCGAGTTGGTTTGTGAGAGAATAATTGCCATATTGCTCGTATGGATGAAACCGGCCTTTCTACATCAGCTGAAACAGCAGCTTCCAGCTCTTCCACTTCTTGTTGCAAGTCCTCAGGTTTTGGGTATATTTTTCGCAACACGTCGATTGCTTCCCCTCGTCTTTCCTGAAACCAAATACGAGAAGTTGCAGAATTTGATTCAAAGTTCTGGTGGAATAGTCACATTTCGAAAACATTAGAAAATTAGCAATAATCACAACATACCGTCTTTCAGGACGTGTTGTGGAGCGAACAAGATACTATTAAGGGTAAATAAAGCATGGGAATACACTAACCTGTCGAAATAGCCATCGTGGAGATTCCGGTAAAAGCATCATCAGAACACCTTGAAGTACTGCAGGAATTCCAGCCACACCCAGCATCCACCGCCACGTTCCTGGTGTCTGGAACACATGTGTCAAGCATAGATCTAAAAATGATCTCTCAAGTAAAAGCAACATCTAGCGCAACTGTTCTTTTCAGTTAAATCGGTGGCATTTTCAATTGCAGTTATTTTCAACATAGCCCTGACCTTTGTGAAGGCGAGGTTGATAAGGTAGGAGAGAAATTGTCCGCCAGTAATGAAGAGTACATTCAAGGTAACTAGAGCACCACGAATCTGTGCAGGAGAAGCTTCAGCAATGTAGAGGGGGGCAGTCATGGAAGCCACACCCACACCTAAACCTACTAATATGCGGCCTGCAATGAGCATGGCCACATTCGGTGCAGCTGCCATGAAAACAGCCCCAATTGCAAATACGGTATCTGCAGCTAATATCGCTGGTTTGCGACCGAATTTGTCGTTAATGCGACCTCCGTAGGCAGCACCAATTATAGCTCCCGCTACCGCCATGCTCACGATAGTTTCCTGCATTTTAGTGTCACATTGTTGATCACACATACCGATATCGACGGACACAACTGAAGAAGACCATCTTGTAGGATGATCTTGTGCTGACAAAGGAAGGCTTCTTGTGGAATCTATGTCAATATTTTTGAAGAGAACCTGTAGAACTGTGCTTTTTTCGACATCCGGGAAATCATCGCGAATGTACAGCAGGGCTCCTGAAATTACACCTGAAATGCCAGTACCAAAAGCTACCATCATTCTCAAAATACAAAAGTAATCGAGAGCATCGTTCAAGACTGTCTCCAATCCTGACTAATTGCCGTACACACCAAAAATTGATCCAATTGGTAAAACCTCCCATCGCGATCAAATACTAGAACCTGAATTAGATAGAGATTTGCAAGAACAAATAACGTGGTTATTAAAACTTGCTACTGAATACGAAGGATTTTATTACCTGTGTCATAGCCAAAGAGTAGGCCACCAATACCTGCTGCAAGAGTTAATTTTACAATGTACCAGTTTAATTTCGATTCAGCTGATGGTGCATACTGTGTCTCGTCCTTCACATTTTTCCCCAAGCTCTCCATAGGACCTGCATCGATTTTATTTGGTCGATCGGGCAGATTCGAGGGTGTGGTCATCACGGGCAGCTTGCCAGAATATGAAGTAGAAGCGCCACCAGCAGCCTGAGCTTGCTCTTGGGTTGGATTCAAATGTGATTCTGCTAAAGGAGATGGATCACTCTCCTTCTCCATTGCTGATCACTTGTTTAGAGCCTACATCAATCAGTCAAGTATGCCAGGAGATTGAGTACACGAGGCTTGTGCAAGTAAGGGTTTACCTTTCCCTTACAAGATTTACGAAATAGCTTTGAAAAATCAGCTGATAAATCAGAACAGCCACTTAAATACTCATCAACTTTATATGGTAGGAGCGGGTGTTATCAATTCACTATTATTGAGAAAAGGCCATGACAACACGGAGGTTGTCTACCTCAACGTCAGCTGGCGACTGTATGAGATCTAAGAAATATAGCAGTACTTAGGCCATAGAACGAGTTTAAAATCTTTGGTTCAATAATATGCTTGCTTCTTCTCGGAATCCTGAACTGACACCACCCAGACATCCTGGTAACCCTGTAATCGGGCAACCCATCATCAACTGAATTTGCTTTTAAAATGAAATTCCAAGTGCTTGAAAGAAAAGTTAAAACTCATACCATGAACTTATCTAGTTTCTCACAAACTGCAGCAATCTCGAATGATCACAAGCACGTAATTTAACAGTTAACAAACCATCTTTAAGGATGTTTTCGCTTCTAAGTTTAATTCCCAGGCGAAAGAAAATCTACGACTACCTTTTTCCATCCTCGAAACTATCCGTGAGTAGATGAACAAGATAGTTCTAAGCTTTCAGAATCAACTATTAGAACAACCTATAAAGGCTCTGGTTGTGATCGATAAACCACTCACCGTGAAGTCCTAGTTACCCAAGAAACAGGAACGTACTTGGGGTCTAAGCAAACGCCACCTACTCGGCGAACCATACGAACCAAGAAACTGTCTGAAATTAGATGCAGCGGGAAGAATATGTGCAGACTTGTGCCGACTATCACAGCAGAAATCAAGAAGCGAGTGTGTAAAGTTCTGAAAGTAGACGCTGCTGAAGTGACTTAGAAACGCATTCCTAAAGCGACATTCTCAGTACTACAGCACAACAGTGTAGCAGAATGAAAGAACGCTCAGTTCATTGGGGTTCTCTGTCTGTATGTAACAAGCTACACAACTGAACAGAGGAACTGCTGTCGAGCGGAACACCTATCGGAGCAGATGTTTCAAGTCGAACAAGACAAGAAATTCTCCAAGCAAGAAATTTCTCTGCGATCGGTGGTATTATTTTTGTCTAAGCATTTAAAATCTCGCACTTTCTCTTCAAGTGTTTCTTATCTGACCATATCTACGACCGAAAATTACGGGTGTGTGAGTTTCTGGGAGCTGCTCTGGAAACGAAAGCTCAACTCAGGTAATATTGTCGGAAACCCGACTTGAATAAGCTCTCTTGGGTGTGAAAAACCGTGACCCAACCCACTGCGGCATCGTCTCAAACATTCGAACCCAAAATCAAATTAAAAATCTACTGGTATTTATGGACATTATCCCACTGGCTACAACTCACTGCTCCACTTTCCCTTACATTAAACTCCAACCCCGCGCACACATTTCAGCACGAATAATTTGCATTCTAAAGCCAATACAGCGTCATTGTCTCTCTGCCGGCCGAAGGCACAAGACAACTACCGGTGAAGTATCCAAAAATTACACGATACGGAGCTGGATGGGATCAGGTAGCTGAAGCAATCGAAAAAAGCACCGAAAAGGCATCTTATCATCAAGTCACCATACCAAGATTCCTGGAACTTAATATCAAGCTCACATACAGAGTACCACAGCACCTGCAGAATTAATAGTCTTGCACGAACGAAACAAGTAACGCTGGATTCCACTCGGTGCTTGAATTCAGAGAAAGCTGCAGCCCAGAGTCTGGAACGTACGACGGTTCAAGCAATCCCATGAAGACACAAATCAGCACCTCACCTTGATCATGTCCAGGCACATGAAGAGGAGGACATCGCACGGCATGTTGAAACCAAAAGATGAGGCATCGTACAAGGGCCATGCACTGATCTGACAAGAAATCAGTCCGCAGACGCAACCCACAAGGGGACCTCTCACCAAACTAAAAATACTTAGACTTATCAAGAAGGGCTTGTGCAGTGGCGATAGAGCCAAGTGGGGAGGGGAAAGGTGGCGGGTGGACGAACCCGACGAGGGAGGGAGGGGCCACAGTGCTGCGGCTTTATGACAGTGCAGCCCAGTGCAGGCTCTGAGATCCTCCTGCCACACCGCAGCACAGACAACACCACCACCAACAACAACAACGCTGCAGTTGTGCTGCTGCTTCATATCATGGCCACGATATTCCGCCATCGTCGAGCTCAAGTGCAAATTCGAAACAATTCGAAATCGAAACTTGAAAATGAGCTAGAACTCAAGTAGAAGTCAAGATCAACGGTGGCCGGGGCGCTAGCACGCTGCAGCTTGATGGTGGCTGGGGAAAAGCAAGCAAGCGAGAGATTTGGTCTGCAATTGGAAGCACAGTGAGGTGGAATACAACAAGACTGTAGTAGAAACAAAAGGTCTTTAGGGGCAATAAACAATTATTGCTGTATGGGAAGAATAGAAACAATATTCTTCTGCAACTTCTACACCCACCGCTGACGTTGCTTTGATGATTTTGTGTGTGTGAATGTGCATAATGTTTTCATGCCGCTCATACTCGAAACTTTTCAAAAAGTCTTCTTGTATGTATGTATTTATATTATATGTGTTGGTTTATTTGTATAATTGTTTAATTGATTGCTATATATATATATATATATATATATATATAATGGTTTATTTTGATTGTTTTTGTTATATTCCAATTTTATTTTTCCCTTTTTCTGACTGCCTGTAGCAAAGGTTGTTGTATATGTGAAAACTTGGATGTATATATATATATATATATATATGTGTGTGTGTGTGTGTTTCAGAAATGGTATCACTCAACATTTTATACCAATATAGCCTTAAGAAGATCTTAAAGTTACTGCAAAAACAATGAATGAATTCTCAAATTTAAAATAATTCTAAAAGAAAATCAAAATAATTAAACATAAACACTTCAATTTTTCATAAAGAAAAAGCCCAGAAAGACATTCTACAGGCTACTTTATTGGAAATCTTACTTTTCTAATGCATGTATAAAACATTTAAGAAACTTACATTAATTATTAAATTACATATTTAGTTTTAGTTTATTTCTTTTTGACATTTTTATAAACTTCAAAGCTTGTAGAGAGGTACATACACAGAAAATCTTACAAACAATGTTTAAAGAGATAGATAATAATAATAAAAATTTATAATTTATAATTTATAATGTAGTAGACAACAACTAATAAAAAAAATGTTAATTAAGTTTTACAAATTGTATATAAATTTAAAACATGTAGGATTGATAATGCAATTATTAAAAAATAACAACAATAAGTAGCATTAGCAAAGTTTACAATAACATTTTTGCTCTTGTTATTCTAATTTCTATTAATATATATATATATATATATATATATATATATATAAAATTAATTTTTTATACTTTCTATTTTTATATTATTTTTATTGATTACAATTTATTATTTCAAAATAATTCTATATATTTTAATAAAAAATTAGAAATTAATTATATCATTTGATCAAGTTTAAGATACATCTTTTGTATAAAATCAATCAAGTTATATAACTTATTAGTAACCTTATAAAGGACTATGTAAAGAACTAATCTTAGTGAATGAAAATAAAAATTGATTTTATCACAAAACTACTATATTTTGTTTTTTTAAGTTACTTTAATAATAATTAATTATTAGTTTTAATTATACTTTTAAATGTAGCTATAATAATATTAGTTTTTAATTTATTATAAAAAAGTTATTAATAAAATATAGTACAAAAATTAAAAAATTAAACTTCATATATATATATATATATATATCTTAATAATAATATTTTTGATTAGAAATTATATATTTTTTCTTTTTAACACAAACTTATATATATATATATATATATATATATATATTGCATTAATGAAGTAAAATAAGTACAACAAACTACTTAACTTCTTACATCTAAAGACAAAATAAGAAGTGCTAAAAACGCAAAAGAGCTACTAAAGCTCATTTATACTTTCATATATGATTATGTTGTATTAAAAAATTCTAATATTTTATTTAATTATCTTTTATTTTTAGATCCATGTATTTATTTTGCTATCCATAAATTATCTCATTTCTTGAAAAAAAAAGACTCATGTTATAAGTTTTGATAAATATCTAATAAGTTTTTATTATATTTAATAAGACTTTTTTAAAACATGCTTCTAGTTGGGAGTATATACTATAGTTTATTTTCAAAGACAAATTTGTTTTCTTAAAGTCTAAATAATCTATTGACAAAGATTCCTTAATCACAACAAGATCTTACAAAAAGATTTCATCTAAAAAAAGAGATTGAAAAAAATAGCTAGTGGCAAAGTAAATGATATATAAATATTCTAATTCTAAAATTAAATATCAATTTATATGAAAGAGAGGTGATCTAATTTTAGATATAAGGAGCTTAATGACAATCCCAAAATTGATGAAGACTAGATTTAAGCATTTGGAGTTGATATATATTATAGTGAATATCATCATTTGAATTGATATTTTTCCTCTAAGTATTAATTGCTACTTATTTGTACCATATAAGCTAAATGAAAATAGTTTCTTTAGAAGAATAAAAATTAGATCAAATATCTTTTTAATAAAATAAAAATTCATGTCTCAAGAAAAAATTTCGTTTGTAGACTATTAAATTAATAGTAGAGCTATTTCTTTGGAATTACTTTTTGCTAAGTTTGAAAAAAAATATCAAAAAATCTTCTCTAATAATCTAAAAATATGATAAACAATCAAAAGTCAGTTCACTAGCTAGGCTTTGAAAGAAATCAATACTAAAAGCATCTTTTTTTGTTGGTTTTATTTTTGAAACAAGTCTAATAATTTTCAAGAAACTTGCTACTTTATTTTTATTAGCTTTCAAGTTTTATTCTAAAAAGAGTTATGTATGTATATATATATATATCTATATATATATATATATATATATATCTTAGTTAAGTATTTTAGATTGAATTATTATTAAAAATATACATATTTTAATAGAACAAGTTAGATCAAACCATTTGTTTTCTTTAGCACCAACATATTCTAAATGGAGTTGAAATACTACTTTTGGAAGATGTTCTATTTAAAATTAAAAAATCAAATCCAATTACTAGGTTTATGAAAGATTTTTTTTTTATTATAGCGTGTATTTTTAAAAGATTAAAAACTAAATAGGAAGTAAATCCAAATAAAGATATAAGAATAAATTATTATATGTAGATATTTATTTTTTAATAGTGAGTGTCACAAATATTAATATTAAGATTAGTAATTAAGAGGATAAGAGGAAATAGGTAGAAGTATATAAAAGAAGTACTTCTTTGATATATATATATTTTTAAAATTTCCCTTCAAGTTCTTATTTTTGATAGTGAGAAGGTTCATGGGCATCTTAAAAAGGTTTTTAAGACATTAAAAACTATTTGAATGGAAAATTGTAACTTAATAGGATTTTACATGAATTTTAATTAAAAATAGTTAAAGATTTGATTAAAAGAAGTAATTCCATATATTAGAAAAAGAAATAGGAAGATTTGTCAATGACGAGAACTTAAAGAATATAAATAAATAAAATAATATGTATATCAAAAAGAAGAGATAATAATAATAATAATACATATTTAAGATGGAACTAAAGTGTCTACTATCTAAAATAAGAGTACTAGAGATTCTTAAAATTAGACTAGAAGCAAGAAAAACATTGGTAAGAGTGAAAATGGCCTTTCTCTTACCTCCATTACAATATTTAATAAAAAAGCTATATAGTGTTGTTCTATAGGCAATTTAATACATGTCTAACTTGCAAGATAAGTTTTCAATATGTACAACATGAGGCCAACTTGTTAGTTAAGTTTTTAACCTACTAATTACCTAAAAATATTTGTAAAGTCAAATTTGAATCTATCAAGCCTGAAAGAAGCTTCGCACTAAGAGACTATTTAATGAATATATTTTTATGTAATTCTACCTAACTCCTCTTATTTTCCTAATTACCCATGTTAATATTGATATTTGTGACAAAGTTAAATCAAAAAAACTTGCAAACATATATCCAAATATTTTAAATTTTGTTTCATGTTTTACATCTTGTATTTCATTTATGATATGCAATAATTAACAAAACCAAATCATGTACTAAAGTCCTACACCTAGTGGGTTTAATATTTAATATTATAAATCTAAGAAAATTTTGAATATTTACTTAACTTGATTGAAGAGCCACTAATGACCATTTGAATAAGAGTTTTTTGGTAGCTTTTTTATTTCAATGATTCTAATACCACCTTTTATACAATCCTTACAAAAAAATAAAAAAAAAAATAAAAAAATTTCTATCTTGAATATTAATCTATTTTTCTATATAAAAATTTAAATCATAGATTAAATTTTTTAAATAGCCTTTATTAACTAATCCATATAGCTAAAAAGAATATAAAAGAAATTAGAATATTATTCACAATAATAACTCTATGTGCCACATTGATTTTGGAAGAATACCAATATTCTATTTTTTTTGCTATTCTATTAATAAAATATTTATCAAAATTACGTGTATTTAAAGAAATTTCAAATGAGGTTCAAAAGAATCTATTAATATTTATATTATAATATTTATATTTTTCTATGCCAATCTAATAGATTTTTTAAATTATCAATGTATTATATATTTTCCATATTGATATCTAGGTCTTAAGCCAAGTTAAATTTCTTAATAATGTATAAAGATAACAAACATCTCTTTTTAATTTTAATAGTGATGGTAGAGTCATTAGCCCATTTGTTAATGATTCGCTAAGAAAAGATATGGTACCAATGGACAATCATGTCTTCCATATCTTTCTATTGAAAAATAAATATTCTGAGATATATTAATGCCAAAAATTGTAATTTCTCCTTAAAGGCTAATTTTAATCATGTAACAAAAAGATTTATTGAAGCCAAGTTTTTTCCAAGCTTTAAATATAAAAATTTTAAGAGGCTTTGTCAAAAGACTTTTAAAAAATCAACTTTGAGAAGTAAAAAAAGATAATTTAACAATATAGTTCAATTTATATTATCTTAAATAATTAACATGTCATTTCAGATAAATCTTAGAAGAGTGAAGGAGGTTTGATTAGAATAAATTACCTCCTTGAGATTTAATCGGAGCCATTGTTGAAGGACCTTAGGATCGATTTTGTAAAGAGTATTAAATAAAATTATTGATCTATAATTGCTCAATAATGGCCTATCATCACCTTTGTACAAGAAGGTGATATGCCCTTTGTCAATGCTAAGAGAGGAATAACTATTAGCTAATGCTTGATTAATCATGTAGAAATAGTCACGTTTAATTATGTTCTAATAGTTTTAGAAAAAGCCAATGCCCACACCATCCAAACAAAAAGCTTTGTCTTCAGGCATGTTCAATTAGAAATAATATATATATTTCTAAAAAGTCTTTTTTTAGGAAAAAAATCTTTATACCTCTTATAATTTTTTAAATATTAATTTCAAAGAATTTTTTATAAATAGAAGCTGATATTGCATCAAAAGATATTAGAAACATAAATTTAAGTAAATATTTCAAAAATAGAAATTTTAAATTTAATTTCTTAAATTAAAATTTTTAATCAAATAAAAAATTGTCTGTATAAATATATATATAAATATATATTTATATATTTATATAATTTAACAATGATTCATCAATATACAATAATTATTAATCACATAAAAAATAAGATTTTAATATTTTAATATTATATATATTTATAAAAAGGCTTTATATTATCTAAATTATTTTCTAAAAATAGTTTAGATTAATCTAAATTTATATTGGATTAAATATATATATATGTTATAATTTATTATTTTTAATTTTAAATAAATAATATGATAAATAAAAAATAATTTTAAAAATATTATATATATATATTTCAAAATATAATATAATTTTATTTATTATATTACTTTTTAAAATAATTTTTAAAATAATTTAAGTATATTTAAGTATATTTCAATAGTTCGGAATTATATATTTTGGTGAACTATAATTTCTTAATCTCATCTTCAATAAAATTAATAAATATAATTTAATGTCATACTTACAAAATAAAAATAAAAGTCTTAAATGTTTTATTATTTTTTTTAAAAAATAAATTACTTATTTATGGTTTTTTTAAAATTTTTTGAAAATATTTATATTCTTTTTTTTTTTGTCAAAAATTACTTGATATTTTAAAGATAATGAAGATAATGTGGAATTATAAAAAAAACATTCAAAGAAAAAACTAAGTATTGGATTTCTTAACGAATAATTACTAAAGCCATTGTAGATAGGTTAGAATAATATATATATATATATATATATATATATATATATATATATATATATATTAATAATTAAAATTTTAATATTATAATATTAATTAAATAATATATGGATTAGATTATCATATTATATATAGATGATTAGATTTTAATAAAATAATATATACAAAATCAAAGAACATTAAGAATATTAACATATTGTAATTTTTTTATTTTTATTTTTATACAATTTATGTATTTAATTTAAAATATCAATTTTAAAATATCGATATATATATATATATATATATATATATATATATTGTAAAAATAAATTTACAACTTATTATTTTAATAGTAATAATTATATAATAATAATTGATTTAAGTTAAGAAAATAATTTATAAATCTAGATATTTCATACTAATAAGAATATTTTTATATTTAAAAATGAATTCCATAAAATAAATAGTTTAAATTGGAATTTTATTGAAAAACATTAAATTATTAATTTTTTTAACTATTAGAGGTTTTAATAACTTATTAAAAATAAGATTTGGATACAAAAGTATTACCAATTTCTAGAATAATATTTGATTTTTAAACCAATCAATAATTCATATATATGATTTTAAAAATCACAAGGTTTCTAAAATAAATATTTCAGTTTTAGAATGCTTCTATAGTATTTTTTGGAACCTAAAGAATTTTAAGATAAATTTTATTTTTCTATACAATGCATATACAGAACACTTATAAATTAGTTTTACAACTTAACATCAATTATAATTACTTTAGTAAAAAAAATTAAAATTTTATTTCTACTGAATTAGTTATTTTCAATTTTATAATTTTTCTATTTAAGCAACTTTTTTCATTCTTTTTAGATATAATAATTTAACAATTTTAGCATATCTAAGATTCAAAAAATAACTTAAAGGACCACTTATTATCTTAATAAATTAACCAAAATAAGATCAAATCATCTAGATTGTAGATAGATTTTCTTTTTAGTGTCCTTTGTATAAGTGGACGAGGATTTTTTTTTCAAAAGATAGCAAAAATTTTGAAAATTCTACACTATTAGTTAGAAAGAGAGAATTAAACATCCATTGAAACTAATTGAAAATCTTGAACATAAAAATATAAAGATTAAAATTTGACATTAGTTATATTGATAATAATTTTAAAAGAAATGGTAAATGCACCAATAACTATGTGCATGATTGTGTCTGAAAATATGGAAGAGCCAGCTTATCTTCCCCAAGGGTGTTATGTTTTTCTCTTATTACGTTTAGATCATGAAAGATCCAGCAGCTATGGAGCAAATAAAACAAAAGGAAGTTATTGAAGAGCAGAAAGAGTTGGTTTTGGCTGGGAAGCAGTTGGTTCTGATCACTTGGGGATTTGATTTCGACATCCATCATCCACACTAACTCTTGATGGCAGCATTTAAATGGTTCAAAGTGGCTCAGAACACTCTCGAGCAGGTTGCATGGATTTTTGGGAATAAGTGGCTTCATAAAACACTTCGCTTGTAATTGAAGCCTCACCATTTTGCTCATGGTGCTGGAACTCCTCCCTGTGTATGCGGTAGCACAGAGGATTTCAGGCCGAGATTTGGACTATCAAAGCATTTCGTTATGCATTCTTCGCCTGCAAACCTTGTATTGTTCAGAGGATATCACTACAGATGAATCCTTCAGCCAGTTCCGGGTCGGATATACCTGTTATTTTGCTTCTGGGAATTGTCAGGAGGGAAGCCTGCTGCATTTTGGTAGCCTAGTTGAAGTTGGTGATGTCTAGATCGCAGTTGAGAGTTTGTTCATTTATTTGCCTGATTTTCCTACTGGGTAGTCTGTTGGGAATTTTGAGGTAGGAAACAAGACTAGTATTGACCTGTTAGGGAGTTAGATGATTGAGTTGGACGCTTGGGAGAGGAATTTTTACAGTAAATATATTGAAACGGGACAAATGCTGTACCAGTATCAATCACGAAGTAGAAGACAAAAGAGGTGCTCTTGCAAATTAGGAATTTGCAAATTCAATCAGAAGCACTGGAACGAGAGTTTCTGTCTGGATACCATAGCCTTAGTATAACATGGCTTCCACGTCCCAGCAACTGTGTCGAAAGTGAAAGGTAAAGGCAGCTCTACTCCTTTACTGCACTTGAATTTTGTTGAGAATGTTTAGAAAGACACAAGAGTAGTAGTAAGTAATACACACACACAAGAGTAGTAGTAAGCCATACACACAAGAGGTTTTCTAAGGAGAAAGAGATTCACACATAAAAATCTATTGATCTAGTTGTGTCTCGTATACAAGAAGAAAAAGGGGAGAGGATAAACAATTCTTTTCCACTAGACTCTAAATATTGTAGCTATGGTATTTACTACAATCTACGATAAATATTATGGAGAGTGCCGGCTACATTTAATGCTCTCAACACTCCTCCTCACTCATCATAATATTTACATAATATAAAATTTGTATAGAATTATGATTTATACTTCTCTGTGATCTTCCAAGATCAAAAATTGTTGCTTCATTAAAACCTTATTTAGAAAAACCTTATTGTATTTAAGGACAAAACCATAGATGAAGGAAAAAGAGTACAATATCATTTTCTTTGATTATTTAAAGAGCTCATTAACTTTCTTATTCAAGAAAAGCAAGTCATTGCATACCAATGTCATAAGTAAGTCAATGATGGTTGCACAATGGAAGAGCTTTGGTGAAGAGATCAACAAGGTTATTTGTAGATTCAATTTTTTTAATTATAAGTGCTTGATTAGTAATCAAATCATGGATATAACTAAAATACTTTGGATCAATATGCTTTGTCCTATCACCTTTAATGAAACCAACTTGCATCTATGCAGTACAAGCATTATTATCTTCATGTAAGATAGTTGGAGAATCATCATATCAAAATCCACAGGTTGTTTGAATGAATTTATCAATTGATCGCAATCAAATACATTCTTAAGATGCTTCATGTAAGGCAATAATTTCTGCATGGTTGGATGAAGTTGCAGTTATTGTTTGTTTCATTGATTTCCATAATATTGTAGCTCCATGTCTTAAAAATACATATCCTATTGGAGATTTAGCTATTACAATATCAAATTCATATCATGCATCACAATATCCAACTAATTTTGGATCTGCACATTGTATGTAGTATAATCTAAAGTCTTCAATGTCTTTTAAATAACGTAATAAATATTTGATGCCATTCCAATGTTGTAGTATTGGATGTGCACTATGTCTTGTAAGAACAGTAACTATAAATGCAATATCTAGTCTTGTAGATGTAGCTAAATATAAAAGTGCTCCAACCGCTACGAGGTATGGATATTGATCTCCCAATATTTCCTCTTCCTCCTCGCATGGACAGTATGGATCATGACCATCATGACCACGTCCAACCATTGGTGTAGACAATGGATAAGCATCAATCATATTAAATCTTCCCAAGCTTCATGTAATATACGTTAGTTAGTAGAGAAAAATGCTACCATTTGTTACATGCATAATCTGAAGACTAATGTTGAAAGTTGTTATTCCTAGCATTTTCATCTCAAATTAACATATAAGTAGGTTAGTAGCTATAACACATGTAGATGTAGTGTCCACTACATTAAGATCATCAACATATACAGCGATGATCACAAAACCAATTTTATCTCATTTGATAAATAAATAAGAGATTAGTGGATCACTTACAAACTTATTTGTAATTAAATAATCTCGAAGACATTGATACCACATGCATCTAAATTGTTTTAAACCATACAAGGCCTAACATAAATTAATACCACAATATTATCTTGGAGTAGATCCATTTGGAATTCCTGTTTCTAAGCCACGTGGAACTTTCATATAAATATTTGCATCAAGAGAACCATATAGATATGTAGTTACTACATCCATCAGATGCATGTCAAGGGTGACATGAATTATCATTCTAATAATATATCAAAATGTAATTGAATCCATGACTAGAAAATATGTGGATTCATAATCAATCCCAAATCGTTGAGTAAATCCTTGAGCAACAAGACGAGCTTTATAGCGAGTTATTTGACCTTGACCATCTTGCTTGCATATTAATACCATCTTATATCCGACAGGGCAAGATGTAAGAGTGTCTACAATTGGACCAAAGACTTTTCTCTTACGTAAAGAGGCATATTCTTTCTCAATAGCAGTTTTTTATTTTGACCAATCAGAGCGATGCATCGCCTCCTCGATGGTTTGAGGTTCAAGATCACCTTCTCCGCAAGAAAGGGCTTCTATAATCATATATGTAAATGATTCATCTACCGTAATAGATGGTCTCTCCCAAATATCATTTGTAGCACAATACAAAATAAATAATTCTTTACTCATCTTGTTCTTATTCCTTCCAATTCCAAGATTGTTTTTCATAGGAATTGAAGATATATTATGAATGGATATATCATCATGAATTGGTAGTCCGCAGGATGAGTGGCAATTTCTTAAGAAATAATATCAGGATTAGTCAATATTATAGCTTTCTTCGTACATTGTTGCTTATTTGGTCCACGAGTTCTTTTAGTTGTTGTTGTTATAACTTGAGGTATTGTAGTCAATGGCACTCCAATTTAAGGAAGTGCATTCTAAGCCTCATTAATAGGAACTCTTATAATTTTAGGTGCATCTTTGAAGCTATTAAGTGTTTCATCTACAATCCATTTTAGATGCAAAATCTTAGCAACTTTAGTTTTTGCCAAAGATGTTCTAACATCGGGATTCATTTTAAACGTTTCTAGTGCTTCAAATATGAGTATTTTATTTCTTTGTTGATTGGATACTCCTCCTTAAAGAGATGACAATATATTTCTTCAAAACGGCAATTTTGCAAATGTACATGTAATAATGTGCCAGTTGATAGATCAACAATATGAATAATGCTTTGTGAATCAAAACCAATATATATGTCTTCTTGTCGATGAGCTCCAATGGTATGCTGTTGAGGTTTTCATACTAGAATCCAAGCATGGCAACCAAATACTTGTAAATGAGATACATTTGGAACATGACTTGAAATGAGCTCATGTGATGAAAAAATTTTAAAAAAAGAAGGGCAAAGTCGTATTAATGCTGCAGCATGTAAAACGGCATGACTCCACATAGATGTAGGTAAATTTTCGTGAAGGAGGAGTGGCTTTTTATATGAATAAAACAATCAAAAAAAATCTTTGTTGTTCCAAAATTTATCAAATATTTTTTAATTTATACTTTTTAAAGTTAATTTTATATTTATAAATTTATATATTTGATTTTTGTATCATTTATTTTTTTAAAAAATAAAATATTATTAAATTATATTTTATTACATATTTCATCTATATATATATATATATATATATATATACATATATATATATATAAAGAAACTTTAACTTCTAAAGTAATTAATATATATCTATTAATATATAACTAAATTAAAATTCTAATTAAATCATATCCACTTATTTTTTTCTTTTTATTAAATACAATAGCAACTTTATTTGTAATAATTTTTTCTAAAAATTTATATCGGTTTTTAATTTTCTTGCTTTTTATCATAACACAAGCTTGTTTAAAAAAATTTAATATTTTGGCATTTATTGCTCATTTATAATCTATTTAGTCTATTATATCGAAAAAAATATAATTTTTTTTATAAGTAAAGAACATATCAAATATTAGTTATTTTTCTTACAAATTTTTCACATATATTGATACAAACTATGTTTATATTTACAATCTTACCTAAAATATTACTTTTTTATCTGTTCATTTCCACCATTTTATAGAATATAAGTGTAAAATTAACTTTTTCATGAATACATATAACACAAAGAATAAGAATCTAAAATCCATCAATAATGTATTATCAAGCATCTAAATTAGCATATATGACTATCACTTCTTCTATCATAGTTTAATTCTTATAATGCTATGTTTTAACAAGCCAATCTGATAAGAAGATTATTAAAATAGTTAATTATTAATTTAGAGACCTACTAATATGAAAAAATTTATAACAAAATTAGAAGAAAAAAGATTTATTATTTTACTTATTATTCTTTTTAGTTTTTTTTTTTTTTTTTTTTTTTTTTTTTTTTTGGTCTTTGTTAATCTTTGAATTTAATTATTTCTTTAATATTCTTCATTTATATTATTTATATATTTTCTGAATCAAAATTTTAATTTTGGTTATAATAATAATTTTGAAGATTTTAACCTCCTTTTAGAAGAATTTGTCTTTATCTTTTAATACAAGAAGAAGAAAGAGGGAGAAACATGGTCATTGGATTTAATATTATTAGATGACTGGATTTGTGTAATATTTATTATTTTAATTTTTTTCTTTATATTTTATATATATTGCTATCCAAAAATATAATTTATATTGTAGTTATAGAAAATTCTTATGTGTTTTTCTCTTTTTATATTATATTATTTAAATTTGAAATTTTATTGATTTCTAAACTTAGTTTTTTTCTATCAGTATTAAATGTAAATCAATTTATCTATGATTCAAATTTAAAAATTCAACTTTTTAGTTTAATTTTATTACTTTAAATATTAGAAATTTGGATTTAGGATCTGAGATGTTTAATTTTTTCTTATTTTCTCTAGGAAGGACCTCAATGTTGTTTGGAATCACCTTCATGACTATTCAAAATTCAACTTCAAATTCAAAGCTTTTTGGGGTAATCCATGTCAAAATTGTTATTCGATTTTACATTGATGTTGTTGCAAATGATTTAAAATTTGATGTCTATTCCTAAATTGTGCAAACACCTATTATATTGTGTGAATTTACCATTTGTAGTACATGGGTATATTTGAAAAAGAAAATGTTGATAAATAAATGTTTTTATATTAAAGATCTTGCCAATGTCAATTAATATGTTTGACTTTCCAAATAATAGGCTTCAAAGACTGAAAATAATCCTTTAAAGACATCCTTTCTCTTTGTTTCTTCCAAAAACTTGATGTATTTTACAATCTTTTCTTCAAATGTGCAAGGACCACCATGAAACAGCCATTGTCCAATGTGCCATTGGTCATATTCATCCCCTCGCCTGCTCTCCCTGCTCTGTAGATGTTTGATGAATGAACATTTGCAATGCTTGTTGTTCAACCCCAACTACCAGAACTCTAAAATACCAATCACTCTTGTCTGTACTCAGATCTTTTACTACAAATACAATGCCGAGCAGTGATAAACAATTTCTATGAGTTGCTTAATCAGAATTAATGTGGTGTCAGGAGTTGGTCAAGCTAAACTAAGCAGCATTCACCTTTGTTCAGAGATCATAGAAACCTTAAATGGACGAGCAAAGGGAAGGCAGTAGATCTCTACTGAAGAAGGGAAAATATCACAATATTTTGTGGTTGTTTTGAATTGCCAGAGATCCAGCAGCACTGCCCATGTTCTGCCTATGATTTGTGAATCAAAACCAGGCCTGAAAGTCAAACAATCCTGGTCTTGGCCATTAACACTATCACCATCTATCATTCCCACAGTTCTTACAGTGAAGACAAAACTGGTTTTTGCTGCTGCAGACAGCCTCAAGGTCACATCATCGGGTGTCCCTTCCTTCCTTCCTTCCTTCCTTGCTTGTGTTTGCAAATAGTGGGTGTGTAAATACAACACTACCTTGTTTGTGCCCAAGTGAACCATGTGTCTTGACATCTTCAACTGAGGCTGTGTTGTTGTGTGCTGCCACTTCATCAAAAGTGGAAGGACAAGAATGATGTGGAGTTAATGCTGAAATTGTGAAGGATTTGATGTCTAGGAAACTAAACTAGAACCAGGTTGAGAAGCAATGTCTGGCAGGCAACAACAACAACAAACAACAGGTAATATCTTGGTGGGGTCCTTTCCTTCGCCTGTCCAATGTGTGAGTTTTGTTGTGAACCAAGAGCTTGATGTATCCTTTAGCAACACGTCTTGAATGCATGTGTCTGCTGCTGCTGTGATC
The DNA here is from genome assembly GCF_059467195.1 of Physcomitrium patens. Lineage (NCBI taxonomy): Eukaryota > Viridiplantae > Streptophyta > Bryopsida > Funariales > Funariaceae > Physcomitrium > Physcomitrium patens. Next base: position 2,048,884 of record NC_143424.1, read on the forward strand.
CCTCCTGCCCACTGACATGTAGAATGCCAGTTAAATGTGTGTTTGTTGTGATGAGGCCTCCTGTCAATGTAACAGCCCCAGCTTTTTCTTTTCTTTTTCTGCATATGTGTGTGTAAACATATATAATATATATATATATATATATATATGTATATATTTATAAATTTGCATTTGGTTTATATCTCACATATTCACTATTGTAAAGTTTTCCAACACAGACAATGTTTGAGAAGCTTAGACATTAGTTGACCATGATGAAATATTACAAATGAAAATGGGAAAACTATATTTGAATATATATATATATATATATATATATATATATCTTACATGATTTGGAGGTGTTTATTTAAAAGATTAAGAAATGAATTAGAAGAAATTCATTCCGACAGAGAAACACATAAACTTTAATCATACAAATTCTTTGGTACAGACAGTGTTCAATTGCAGTTTAAAAATTTTAAAACTTAAGAAACTTACTTACAATCTTCATTAAGAAAATAAATGATTTGAAATATAATATATCAAAATGTGATATTCTTTTTCCTAAAATAAATTTATAGGATTGAAAAAGTATGCATTTATAATTATATAAAATATGATAAATTGATTTGTGACCAATTACTTTCATGTACCAAACCTACATACATAAATATAAGAACTGTATTGATCAAAATCTTTACATGCATACAAATATGCATATGTAGAAATTTTGAAGCATCAATCTGTGGATCTTAAAAACTTGAGATATATGCACTTGATATAATTAATATTAAAAATAAAAATAAAAATATATTAAATAAATCAATATAAGAAAAATAGATAAGTATAAGTTCAAAATGTATATCAAAGTACATTAACTGCAAAGTTACATGCTTCAGTATATAAGTAAAAAGAGCTGAAATATAAAAGCAAGTATTCACAAATAAAAAAATATAACTAAGAAATTGGAAAAATTAAAATCAAAATCAAAATCAGAATTGATTTTATGTTTAGTACTTTTCAAATGCAAAAATATCTTCAGTATCACATTCAAAAAAAAAAACACACTTAAAGAGTAGAATTATTATTAACCTTATTAGTAATTCCTTCTATATAAATGCATGATTTTCCAATAAAACTACATAAAAAAATATCATTGCTACGAATTTAAAGATAAAATTTAAATTTATTAATTTATTGCAGTGGAATGAAGAAGCTGTTTTCCAACCCATCTAAAACTTTAATTTATATGTATGCAAAAGTCTTTTGTTTACCAGCATATTTTGGCACTGTACAACGAATATGAATTATACATTTACAAAGAAAAAAAAAATATTTTAAATTCGATTTTTCCTATTATCAACATAATTACATAGTCTTTAAAAAGAAATCTTATATTATAATATATATATATATATATATATAAAAATTATTATGTATAAATATTTATTGGAAAAAATATTAATAGAATTAATTTAGAAAAGTTATTGTGTTAAAAATATTATTTTAATAAATATTATAAAATATTTATATAATAATAATTTTAAAGAGTGATTGTTTTTATACATTTATTTCATTAATATATATATATATATATATATATATATATATGAATTTATTTATTTATTTAAAATTCCTCTTTAAACAAAGAAATTAAGTAGTATATTAAAAAAATTACAAAATACTTTTTAATATACATATTAGTATCAAGTACAAGATCTCAAAGAATATAAATAAATAAATGATTTTTTTTTCAAAGAATGATAACAAAATATATATATATATATATTAAAAAAAAATTAAAGCTATTACCAAGGATTAAAAAAGTAGAAACTCTTGAAACTAGATTAGAAGCAAGAAAAGAATTGACAAGAGTGAAGAAAACCTCACACTTGCTACTATATATATTATCAAATTAGGAACTATATGGCAACATTGTCATGTAGTAATACAACTATATAGTGAAAAATAAAAATATGGATGTTATTATAGAATAGCCTAGTAGAAAGATGTAGTAGAAGAATAAGGATAAAAGATAAAAAGGTAGTAAAAGATTTAGTTTTAATGCTACCTATTCATAGAAAGGACTTCTATATACTTTGTAGAGATATAAATGAGCCAAATTAAAGCAAATGAGATAAGAAATTGATATAGGCATATTTAGGAGAGATTTAACAATAGGATAAAGTAAAATTTATCTCAAATTACTAAAAATTAATATCTAGAGAAGTGTCACGGCCATAATCATGTAAGCTAATAATTACATTTAGAAATAAGTAGAAGTAAGTAAAAGTAGATAAAAATAAGTTAATTCTATAATATTTAATATAAAAGCTTCCTAGAAACTTCCTAGATGCTGCTTTGACTTCATAGGTGTCTTTAATTGACTTTTTGGATTAGAAACGTGGTCAACAAGTTGGCCATGTGCCACACATGTTGTTAGCTTGAAGATCAAGCTAACTATATGGTCCATACGTAGAAAAACTTGCCTTGTAAGTCAAGGCATGTGCCCTACAAAGTCAACACCTATTGGAGGTCTTATAGAACGTCGCCACGTAGCTCTTAGTTAGATAGTATATATAGAGACAAGAGTGAAGGCTTCTTCACTCTTGTCAACTCCTTTCTTGCTTCTAGTCCAGGTTCAAGAGTCTTTAGTTTCTTGTCTTGTGGTAATAGCCATTCCAGTTTCCTTTTAATATACCTACTTGTTTATATTTTGACTTATTATATCGAGATAGCCTTTTGGTGTATATTTTCCCTCATCGAGTCTTTGTCCTTGACAGATTGACAAGAGTACACTTACAATATCAGAGCTTTGTTTTTCTTGAGTAAGAGTGGATTACCTCTTTCTCTTGACAAGACATAAGCGTATTAGAAGTTTGCGGATTACCCACTTCTAAACTGATATTATTCTTAGTATCTTCTTTATTATCAAGTCTTTCTTTTCTTTTGTCTTGAGCAGTATCAAACAAATTTTTCTTCTTAGTGTCATTATGGCAGAGATTGTTGAAATGAAGAGTGCAATGGCACAAATGCAAGAGCAAATGAGAGAGATAATGCTTGCGATGCATCAACTCAATTCACCAACACAGAAAAGAACAAGAATAGCAAAAAGTGGGGATATAGAGATGATCGGAGCTGCTTCAACATCTACAACAAATCACGTTCCTTCTCCAATTGTACAACACCTTGTAAGCACTAGAGAACCAAGAATTGCCTTACCCAAGAAATTTGATGGTACGAGATCAAAGTTTCGAGGATTCATCAATCAAGTACAATTGGTAATTGAACTTCAACCGCAAAGCTATCCAACTCCAGGATCACAAGTCAGGTTTATTGGCACTCTACTTTCTGGTTCTGCATTATCGTGGTTTTCGTCTTTTCTTGAACAACGAAATCCAATATTGGACAATTTGGAAGCTTCTTTGGCAGAGTTTCGATCTATGTATGGTGAACACGATGCAACTCGTGTTGCAACAAATAAGATCCGAACTCTGCGACAAGGAAATTGCTCAGTAATAGTATATGCTTCATAATTTTGACACCTTGCAATTGACATCAAGTGGGATGATGCTACACTCATCAGTCAATTTCTTTATGGATTGCAATACGAAGTAAAGAAATTGATGCTCAACTTACCTGATCCTCAAACTTTGAGTCAAGCAATCGATTTTGCGATAAAATGTGATAATCGACTTTTCAAATTTCGTTCTGAGAATCATTCACGGGAACCTCAACGTTATTACTCAATGGCAACATCAACATCTTTGCCAAACGTATATTCGGAAGTAGAAGACATGCAAATTCACGCGATATGTTTTAAACCCCTAACTGAGCAAGAAAAGATTCGTCGTCGTCAAGAAGGATTATGTTTATATTACGGAGAACCTAAGCACACTGCTCAACATTGTTCAAAGAAATGACGCAACTATAAAATGAGGGGTACGACGGTTAAAGAAAACAACATGTCAAAAAACGGATTCGTCCAGCTATAATAGGGACAATGCAGCTGGAACCTTGTACAATTCCTAATGAAGGTCCTATCCTCTCCTCAGAACCCTCTCCTTATTTTATAATAGACTTATATTTAGGACCTAAGAATTACAAAGCCTCTGCTTTATTAGATTCGGGAGCCTCAGCATGTTTTTTAGATGAACAATTTGTTAAAAGTCATAAAATACCTTTTGTACAGAAACCTAAACCAGTACATGTAGAAGTCATAGATGGTCGTTCCTTGTCTTTTGGAGATGTCACTCATGAAACTCATCCTATAAAAGTAACAATAGATGGTCATGATAGCTACATAGCTTTTAACATAATTAAATCCCCGTCCAATCCAATTATTTTAGGTTTATCCTGGCTAGAAAAATATAATCCTCGAATAGATTGGAATTCGCGTAAACTTGACTTTTTCCAGAGCGTTATTAATAGTTCTATCAATCAAGTAAAAAATTATAAGTCTAGTATAGTAAAACCCGTACTGATAGGTGCAAAAGCATTTATACACGCAGCAAAAGAAGGATCAACTTTTGCTATTTATGCTGCACCTATTTCTGAAAACGTAAAGACTTCAAGTAGCATTCCAAGTTAATATCAGGAGTATCAAGAAGTTTTTGAGAAAAAAAATACAACTATTCTTCCTGAGCATCGCCCATATGATTGTTCAATCGACCTCAAGGAAGGAACTCAGCCACCATTTGGACCAATTTACAGTTTATCGCAAGATGAGATGGCTGAACTCAAGACATATATTGACGAGAATTTAGCGAAGAATTTCATACGCCATTCAAAATCTCCAGCAGGAGCTCCAATTCTATTCGTAAAGAAAAAAGATGGATCTTTACGAATGTGTGTTGATTATCGAGGACTCAACAAGATCACAATCAAGAACAGGTATCCATTACCTTTGATATCAGGACTCTTTGACCAGTTGAATCAAGCTAAGATCTATACAAAAATAGATCTAAGAGCAGCATATAATCTAGTACGGATCAAAGAAGGAGATGAATGGAAGACTGCGTTTCGAACCAGGTATGGACATTTCGAATATAATGTCATGCCCTTTGGACTCACGAATGCACCAACTGCTTTTCAACATCTCATGAATGATGTATTTCGTGAATTCTTAGACAATTTTGTTGTCTGCTATCTAGACGATATCCTGATCTATTCTAAGAACGTCGAAGAACATGAAATACATGTTCGTCAAGTATTACAAAAACTTAGAGATGCAGGATTGTACGCCAAGATAAAAAAGTGTGTATTTCACACTACTCAAGTTGACTTTTTAGGATACATCATTTCAAATGATGGTCTCATGATGGATTCTAAGAAAGTCCAAACAATCATGGATTGGAAGATTCCAAGGACAGTAAGAGATGTCCAATGTTTCTTGGGATTTGCCAATTACTATCGGATCTTCATCAAAGATTTATCACGAGTTGCAGCTCCACTTACACGCTTGACTAGTAAAGATAAATTCCAATGGAATCAAGAAGCGAAAGCAGCATTTGAAGCCTTAAAGACATCGTTTGTCTCTGCACCAGTCTTATATCGTGTTGACTTTTCCAAGGCATTTTTTACGGAAACAGATGCATCAGATTTTGCCTTGGGTGCAATTTTATCACAAATGGCATCAGATGACAAACTTCATCTGATAACTTTTCATTCAAGAAAATTCTCAGCAGCCGAGATCAATTATGAGATCCACGATAAAGAACTTCTTGCGATCGTGGATTCCTTTCAAGAATGGCGTCATTATCTAGAAGGCGCTTCTAGTCCAGTCATTGTGTATACAGATCACAAGAACCTCGAATATTTCATGTCAGCACGCGTATTGAATCGTCGTCAAGCTCGTTGGAGTATGTCTTTGTCAAAATTCGAGTTCATTATCACTTATCGGCCAGGAAAACAACAAGGTTTGTCCGATGCCCTATCTAGACGTTCTTATTTTGCACCAAAAGAAGGAGATGCAGCTTTTGAGCAACAAAGAATGGTCTTCTTGAAATCGGAGCAATTTCATCTCCGAGCAATGAAATCAACATTGACTGTTGATTCAACTTTTCTCAAGCAAATCCAGTCCAGTATGTCCTCAGACCCTCTTGTTCATGATATCGAGAATAATTCTTCCAAGTCTCATGATCCTTCTAAGTTCGAGTTCAAGAATAATCTATTATATTTTGAAGGACGCCTATATGTTCCAGAAGGAGAAGCACGTTTACGTGTTCTTCAAGCACGTCATGACTTTCCAGCAGCAGGGCACTTTGGATATAATAAGACTTTGAAACTCATATCAAGAGATTTTTGGTGGCCACAAATGTGGAAGTCAGTCAAAGACTTTGTACAATCATGTGATATTTGTTCAAGATCAAAAATTCCTCGTCATCGACCTTACGGACTTCTTCAGCCATTACCTATACCAGAACAACCATGGTCTTCTGTTTCTATGGATTTCATCACAGATCTTCTAAGCTCAAGATCTTATGATTCTATATTTGTGATAGTAGATCATTTCACCAAGATGGCACATTTTGTGCCATGTACAAAATCTATCACAGGTGAAGAAACAGCTAAGCTTTTCATTGATAATATCTATCGCTATCATGGATTACCTAAAGATATCATATCGGATAGGGGAACTCAATTTGTGTCAAGATTTTGGAGGACCCTTTTCAAGATTTTAAAAGTGGACATAAAGCTATCTTCGGCTTTCCATCCTCAAATTGATGGACAAACAAAGCGCGTAAACTAAGTCTTGGAGGAATATTTAAGGTGTACTATCAACTACCAACAAGATGATTGGACAACCCTTCTGCCATTGGCAGAGTTTGCTTATAATAATACAGTACATTCTTCCACGCAACAAACACCTTTCTTTGCCAATTATGGCTATCATCCACGACTTGATACTTTTGATTTTTCAAAAGTTGATAATCCTGCAACAGAAGATATGGCAAATCGGTTGTCAGAGTTACATGCAATAATGAAGATGCAATTGAAAGAAGCTCAAGAACGACAAAAGATAAACGCAGATCTATATCGTAAGGAGCAACCACAACTCAACGTGGGTGATAAGGTATGGCTATTTCATCACAATATCAAGACTACTCGACCTTGTGACAAGTTGGACTATCGTAGGCTTAGCCCCTTTTCTGTTTCTGAACAGATCAACCCAGTTGCATATCGGTTACATCTACCGGAGTCAATGAGGATCCATCATGTATTCCACGTGTCTCTTCTTGAACCATATAAGACAATGGATATACAAGGAAGAAGACAAATGCCACCGCCTCGTATAGAAGTAGATAATAATGAAGAATTTGAGGTGGAAGAGATATTAGACTCAAGGCGGCACCAAAATAAGCTGAAATATCTTGTTCATTGGCGCGGATATGATACTAGTGAACGCACATGGGAGCCATCCAGGAATCTAGCAAATGCATCAGCTAAAGTCAAAGTTTTTCATCAATGACATCCATCAAAACAAAGATGAAAATCTCTCTTATAAAAGAGACTAGATTGAGGCAAGATAACATTCAATTTCATATCCTTGTTTGTAACTTCTTTGCATATGTGACGCTAATTAGATGGAGAGCCAACAACCAGCGGATTCAACTCAAGAACCTTCGTTTGCTGACCTGCCCGACGAGACATTATGATTGTCACAACCTTCAAGACGACGCAATCGAGATGAAGATCTTCAAGAACGACATATTCTTCCTCGAATAGATGGTGAGATACAACACGTTTGGTATCACGATTTGGGAAGGGACTCCCGATGTTTGGTGATTTTGCTAGAAGTAGGAACAACTCTTGATGGTGTTCCAAATATTCTATTCGAAGGAAGTTACAAAGGCCTCAACAATGATCAAATAACTGGGTGGTCTTCCCGCCCTGGTATGGGACACTACCGATGGTTTAGAGGCCCTATCAATCATCTTCGAAGAGAACAGAGATCAGAGTATGTGGCGAATATAATTCGCCGCATCATAGATTTTCTCAACATATGATGACCGCTTCTCGTGGAACTCGTCTCTAGAAGAGGGGGTAATGTCACGACCATAATCATGTTAGCTAATAATTACATATAGAAATAGGTAGAAGTAAGTAAAAGTAGATAAAAGTAAGTTAATTCTATAATATTTAATATAGAAGCTTCCTAGAAACTTCTTAGACGCTGCTTTGACTTCATAGGTGTCTTTAATTGACTTTTTGGATTAGAAACGTGGTCAACAAGTTGGCCATGTGCCACACATGTTATTAGCTTGAAGATCAAGCTAACTATGTAGCCCACATGTAGAAAAACTTACCTTGTAAGTCAAGGCATGTGCCCTACAAAGTCCACCTATTGGAGGTCCTATAGAACATCGCCACGTAGCTCTTAGTTAGATAGTGTTTATAGAGACAAGAGTGAAGGCTTCTTCACTCTTGTCAACTCCTTTCTTGCTTCTAGTCCAGGTTCAAGAGTCTTTAGTTTCTTGTCTTGTGGCAATAGCCATTCCAGTTTCCTTTTAATATACCTACTTGTTTATATTTTGACTTATTATATCGAGATAGCCTTTTTGTGTATATTTTCCCTCATCGAGTCTTTGTCCTTGACAAAAAGACCAATTGTCAATTTGGATCAAAATCAGACCCTTAGGTATAAAGCCATGCCTTTTTAATGATTTTATAGCTCTTTAGAAGATCAAAGAATGGAATTTAAGAGCAAACTTGAAGAATGATTTTTGTGCATTGATTTTGTGTCAGTTGAATTAATATTGAGTTTTTAAAAGATTTTTAAAGTTAATAATTTTTTTCAGTTAGTTTAGATTTTGAAGAAAAAAAAATATTTATAAATCTGAGGATTTCTTGAGTTTTGTGGTATGTATATAGATGAATTTTAGGCAATGTATTGGTGTGCTAGTTATAAATATGTGTGAAAATTATGAAGTCAATTGAATAGTTAGATCAAAGTGTATGAAGGTTTTCGTAGATTAAAGTATCAAAAATTGGAGTTTGAAGGTCAGTAAGTGTTTCTAAGATCTTTAGTGATTTGTCAATTGGATTGAAGTGAAATTTTATTAGTAGATACTAGACTCAATTTCCAATATTTAGTTGAAATTTAAGAGCAATTCAATAGTTCAAGAAGAAAGTGTTGGTGTTGGAAGTTTAGCATTTAGGTTGGAATAGGAGATGGCCTAATACATGATTGGATTATCTTACATTTCTCTCAATTAGTAAGTGAAATTGATTTCATCTTTCTTAAACTTGTTTTTAATCAAGATATTAAGAAGTACACAAATTTTAAATTGATATCAATGATTTAATCATTAGTTGTTGAGATTCCATTTAGCTGTAGGATTTGATTTAGGATTTGTCTATAGTTTGATTAGGGCTTAAGATTTGGTCTGGGATTTGGTTAAAATTAGAATTTTCTTAGAATTTGATTTAGAACTTGATTAGAAGTTGATTAATATTTTTCTAGTATTTATCTCGAATTTAAGATTTGACCTAAGATGTGGTTAAGATTCAATTAAGATTTCAATAAAGATTTGATCTAGGAATTAATTAAGATTCAATTAGGGTTTTTATTTTTAATATTTTTTTAAGATTATCATTATTTTTTAAAGATTTTTTAAAATATTTCTTTAAAATATCTTATTATTATTCTTTAAAATTAATTTAGGAATTCTTTGTATTTCTTTTATAACTTCTTTTAACTTTATTTTGAATTGGTCAAAGTTTAATTAAGATTATTAAGATTTTTTTAAAATCTATTTAAGATTCTATTAGACTTGGTAGGATTGTTGTTGTATTTCTATTTACCTTCCACTACTAAATGCTTGATGTATTCTCAAGCAAGAATACACATGATATAACAATGTTCTTTAAAACCTCCAATATATGTCTAACTTGCAAGACAAGCTTCTTAAATGTATGTTATATCTTCAACTTATTTCAAAAGTAGCCAACATGTTTGATATATGGCCAATTTCTTAAGCTAATTTTTAACCTATAAATCACCAATAGACACATATTAAAAAAAAAAAAAAAAAAAAAAAAAAAAACTGTATCTATGAAGCTTCTGAAAAGCTTATCCATAAAATATTATCAACTTTATTTAATTATTTTTATTTATTTCTACATACTCATATTATCTAGATAATTATTATAGTAAATATTAATGTTTAAGACTTCATTCTTTCTAAAAACAAGTTCTATAAGGATTGATGATCATCAGTTGAAAAATTCTAAGATACAACATATTCTACTTGCCACTTGTTTTGATTTTTATTCTCTTTGAAGATAGTTGATAGGTTTTTTTAACCATCAATAATATTTCATATCATGACAAGAAGACTACCTTGATATTTGTTAATTATTAAGACGTTCATTAATTTTTTCAAATAAAACATTTGAAATACTATTGAAAATAGTTTTTACTTCCAATAATGTCATCAAACATTGGAAGTCTCTTCCAAAGTCAAGATATCAAATGCATTGTATCTTACTATCAATTCAAGGAAAAATATTTTATTTTTTAAGGTCTTCATTTATATTATGTTATCTTTAAGATTATGAAAATTGTAGTATCTCACCTTATAACTTAGCAAACAATAGCTCTTAAGTTGAATTAATAGTTATTAATTCTTCAACTTTATAATACTATAAATATATAAATATTATAAAAAAAATAGAATATAGAATGAAATCTTTATTAAATATAATTTTTTATAATAAAAAATTACTTGACTATTCATCTTAATTTTAATAAATGTTGTTGATAAAAAACTTTGATCCTTTCTATTGCATTTGATATTACAATAAAGTATTCATACCTTGATACTAATATGGAATTATAATTATAATTATAATTATTTTTGTCATAGATATTTTTATCTATTTTTTATGGTTCTTAAACTTTCTTGAATTATACTTTTGCCGTTGTATACAGCTTTAATAAAAAAAATAAAAAAATCTTTCATCATAAAATTATCAATTTTTTAAAAATTAAAAATATGAAGTCATGAATGATAATTATAATTATGAAAATATATATTTTTTTAATAAAAAAATATGATATTATTATTATAAAAAAATTAAAAATAATAAAAGATTGTTCAATCATTTTTATAGAAGTTAATGGTACATTGCAAATATTACTCTAAAACTTGATTCATTAGTTTCATTTGTCTATAACTTTAAGGATAAAAAACTAAAGTTAATTTTACATCTTCTTTGAAAATCTCAAAAAGAGATCTTCAAAACCTTGATATGAATTAAGTTCCTTTGTTTGATATAATATCTTTTATCAATCTATAATAGCCATAAATATTGTTGACAAAAATTTTAATTATTTTTATTTTTATTTTTATCTATGATAGATTTTATACAAAGAACAAAATTTTCCATCTTAGTAAAATAATTTACTATCACAAATACAAAGTCATATGTACTTGAAATTAGAAGATTTATTATAAAATCCATAGAAACAAAATACCATGGTGGTTTAAGTATGGATAATAGTTGAAGAAGTTGATAAGATCAATGACAAGAAGTTTTTTTTATCTTAAACATATATCACATGATTATTTAAAGCTTTTGATTACATTTTACATGTAAGACCACCAAAAATCTCTTCATATTAATTCTAAGGTCTTAATGTATCAAAAATAGCTTATTGCTAGAAAGTTGTGGTAAGCTTAAAAAACTCATAATTATAATTTATTTTTTAAAACATATAAGTATACTTTAAAATAGATTATTTTAAAAAAATAAAACTTGTAAGCATCATGAGATTTAGAAGAATTGTTTTTAATCTTAAAAATAAGAGTATTAGAGGACACACTTGACTAAACTTGCTTATGAGAAGTTGAATCAATAATTACTATTGATTTTATTATTTAATTATGTAATTATTCTAACTTCTAGAAAATCATTCTTTATTATTTAAAGAAAAATTTTCTTCTTTTGAAACAAGATAAAAATATCTTGAAAGAAAGTTTAATAAATCTTATTATTTTCTTAGCTGATATATGATCATTAATTCAAATCTTGACAAAGATATGCTTTAATAGACTTGAAAATGATTTAAAATACTTTTTGATATGAAATATTCAAGGTTCTTATAATTTATACAAACAACCATTAGAATTTAAGGATCTTCTTGATAATAACACTATGCTTAAAATAAATGCATAATTATAAGAAGTTCTTTGTTGTAGATATCATAGTTGATTTCTATTGCTGAAAGTTTTTTTTAGATAAAAAGCAACAAGATGAAGTTTACAATTTGTTTCTATTTCTATTAATATTATTCCTAAAGTTAAGTCTAATTCATCTATTTTTATAAAAAATATTTTGAAAAGGTTGACACAATATAAGATTGGTGCAAAAATAAAAATTAACTTCAAAGCTTCCAATTCTTATTGAGCTTTTTAATTCTACTCAAGTTTGTTTTTATAAGTCAAATGTATAAATAAAGCTACAACTTGAGAAAAGTTCTTGATGAAGATTTAATGGTAATAGTCAAAACTACACGAAATCTAATTTAATTTAGGATTATATTTTTTTAGTTATAATAAACTTAAAATAATTGGATTAAAAAGAAGTCTAATTATATTAAATATCACAAAGCTATTATGTCTATTTATTTCTATTTCTAAAAGAATTTTTTATATAGATAGCATTTTTAAAAGACAATGGATGATCAAAAAAAAATTTTACATATATATGTTTAGTTTTCTTTACTAAAGATATTTTATGTCTTTTAAAAAAAACTTATTTAAAAAATTAGCTAAGACTCTTAAATCTAGTAAGGTAGAGGCTTTATAGACTTTAGGTTCTAAAAAAATATCAATAATAAAATAAAAAAATGAATTTGAGGAAAGAATAGGATCATCAATAAGTTTTATACAAAATTGAGCTATATGGTCACTTCATAGTTAGACATTTTTTTTAAAAAAATATATTATTTTTTTTTTACAACAATATGCTTTATTTTGTAGTTGTATTGTTATTTTGGATAATGTTAAGTGATTTGCTTAGGTTTTCTATAATATAAGCATAATATTTTTTAATAACAATAAGTCTTTTTTTGTTTCAATAAGATGTTTCAAATATATTGCATCAATTTTTATGTCTTCTACTTTCAAATGTATACGTTAAAAAGATGGTATTATTATTAAATTGAAAAAAAATTGTTGAGGCATACTTATGCAACTTTCAAATCAAAATTAAAAAAGTTGATTGTCACAATTTATAACAAATTTGAGTTGCTTGACTTAATATTTGAAGGTCGAATAAGTTCAACATTAATATCTTTACTTCACATAATAATTTATAGAAAAATTAGGTAATAAGTGTAGTATCATTTTACTTAATATTAATTGCAAGTTGTCTAAATTATAAAACATATTTCATTATTGATTAATTATCTTGTTATAAATTACAAATAAAATTAGTTGCAACACAAAATTATATCATGTTTTTCATTGATGGATTAAAATACTACCAAAAAACCTCTAAATTATCTTATATTGGATCAAGTTGTTTAAAAAAAGATAAAAAATTAGATGAAGCAAAATTTAAAGTAGTGTTCTAATAAACTTAATTTGTGTGTATGGAGTTGTATAGCTTTGGAGTTGAGGTTCAATCTTCAATTGTACTTGATTGATCAATCTTTAAAACTTCAATTTTGTACCATCAAACTTCTCAAAGAAGGCAATTCTTGATTCTCTAAAAATTGGATAATATCCCATTTATAAGAAATAATATGATTTGGTGTAAATAATAAAGTAGCTTCAATTATCTCTTTATCTTTCATTCTTATCAATCTTGCTCCTTCTTATAGTGGTAAATTGATTTGATATAGTGTAAGAATTAACTTCCTTATTTGTTCTTTCATTTAAGGCATTGCATTCTCTATTTTACTAAGTTTTTTCTTAATAATATAATAAAAAAGGAGATATCTAATATCACCTAAGATAAATAGAAGAGAGGACTTAAGAACATATAAAATTCCAAAAATAATATCAATTTATAAGTAAATAATCTACAAACTCTAATATATTTATAACTTATAAAAAAAGAGGTTTTTTATTTTTAATTAAAGAAAAGTCAATGCTCTAATATTCTAAGTACATTCTTGTCAATTTATCAAAGATAAGCACTTAAAAAATGTAAATAAATAAATGAGATATTTTTCAAAGAAAGTAAATTAGAAGCAAGAAAAGAATTGTTAAGAGAAGAGAAGGCCTTATTCTTGCCTCTATATGCATATATATATATATATATATAGGCAATATATATTATCAAATTAGGAGCTACATAGTGACATTCTAGAAGACCTCGAACATATGTCTAACTTGCAAGAAAAGCTTCTTATATGTATATCACATCTTTAACTTATATCATGAGTGGCCAACATGATTTTAATTAGAGCCAACTTGTTGGCCTAGTTTTTAACCTTTAAATTACCTATAGATACATATAAAAAAAGTTGCATTTATGAAGCTTCTAAATACCTTGTTGATAAGATATTATCAATTTTATTTATTTTTACTTGCTTCTATATATTCATATTATCTAGATAATTATTATGGTAAATATAAATGTCCTTCACAATTAGTTCCAACATTAAAAGGAAATATAAGAAAAGACTACCAAAAGTCCAAAGTATGTTATTTTATATATTTTTTAACTTTTCTATTCTTTTATTTTTATTTTTAAGTAATTTTTTTGTTAATTTTTAAAAAAATATATGTACGCATATGTGATACATATTTTTTTAATTTTTTTAAAAAAATTATTTTATATAATGCATTCATATAGATTTCATTCTTAACCTTAAAATTCTATTTTGATATTTTTTAGGATATTTATAAATTAATCCATTTAATAATTTTTGTTGAATATTTGTAGATTACATAAAGTCTTGCATATGTAAATGAATAATTTAAATTTCATCAATGTAATACTTTTAATATTTAAAAATATGATTAAATAAATATATTATTATTTTTTAATAAATTAGATTCAAAATAATATAAAACTTATTAAGATCATAAAATAAATACAATAATATTATAATATAAAATATTTATATTTTAATATTTTTATTCAAATAAGAATTATATATACATATCATATTTTTATATTCTTATTGATATATATATTCTTAAAATAAATTATTAAAAAAATTTGAATCTTTTTTTATAGCTATATTTATATTTTGAATATTTATTATGTATTTTTTATAACACAATGTGTACAATTATTTTTAAAAAGACATAAAAAGTATTCAAATAATAAATCAATATGCTAAATATAATATTAAATATATAATAATAATAATAATAATAATAATATGTAAGTATAAAAAATAGTTTTGATATACTTTATAATTATATGTTTTAGATATAAAATTATAATAATTTAATAAAATAACATATTTGAATAAATATTTACATTTCAAATAACAATTTTTTAAAATTTAGCTGATATGCATATATTATCTTTTTTAAATCATCAATGTAGAAATATACTTTTATTTTTTATTTTTTATTTTTTACTCGTAAAAACTTATATATGAATTTTTTATTTTTTTATTTTTTTAAATAATAATTCTTTTAATCTAATTTAATTCAATAATTTATCAAAGATCTTAAACTTAGTATATTAATCAAATTTTAATTACTTAGCAAATTTATTTTTATTTATTATATTTTTTATATATTTATTAAAATAAAATTCCAAATCTTATATCTGTAAGAATACTTTTTTTAAATAGTATAGTTTAAAAATTTATTCATAAAATTTGAATTCAAAATATATTTATTTATTTACTTGATTATAAATAGAATATTTCTAATGTCACCATAATTTTTGCTATTGCCACCACAATTTGCCATCTATCATATGCTTCTATAACCTTTGCTATTCTTACAACAATCTTATGCTTATTAACTTTTAGATTATTTTTTTTATAAATTGTGAGTGTAAAATTCATTCTTCAATTCAAATTACAAGATGGCTTCAATTAAGAGTTGCTTATAAATGGTGGTGTGAAGTGGAAGTAGCAAGAACAATGACAAAAGGAACAAAACACAAAAAAACAAGTGAATTAAGTGCAATCAAGCAATTGTATACTACAAAACTAGTCACAATCTATTCACTGAGTTTTCACCCAATAAAAAATAAAAATAAAAGTATACTTTTTAAAAGGAATTTTAAAAAAAATTTAAATGGTATAAAAAATATGTAAATCTAAATTACCATGAGTAAGTTATGAAGGTTTAAAAATAATAAATAAATAAATAAATAATTAAGTAAATAATTTTACCTCAAGGATAACTTGCTTAAGACATCAAGAATTCAAGCCTCACCAAGGCTCACAAGTAGTGTATATTAGTTCCTAAGAAAGGCCACAAGGCCTTAGTCTTATCTTCCTAATTACCTTCAAGGTGCTACAACCCATATAGGACTTGCACACTTTCCTTCTTACAAAGACTATACTAACTGCTAGTCCTCCTATTTTCTACTAGAAAAATCCATAATTTTGTATTTTTGACTTCTCCATGGTGTTTAAAAGCATCCAATTAGCCTAGAAGCCTGTAGTGGCCTTCAAATCTTGCTCCATTTTTTCATAATGGTTCTCAAAGTAGTAAAATTTATTTTTACCAAAGTCTTGGAAATTACTCTAAAAATTCCAAAAATAATTCTAAATAAATTCTAAATAAATTCTAAAAATTATTATAATAGTTTTATAATACTAATATCAGTTGAAGGCTATAATTTCCTACCTTGATGTTTTTTATAGTAATAAAATTAATTTAAATCTACTATAAATCCTACTTTCTTTATAACTAACTAAAAAGACATGAGGTTCTTTTTCATGCTTCTTCTAACTACTAACTAAAATTTATAGTTTTTCTTATAAATAATATGTATAGATAGAAGGCCAATATAAATATTCACCTTAATAAATATCCCTCAATAATCAATAATAAGTAAAAAAAATACTAAACCAACTAAGATAATTACCTTTAAGACTTAATAAGACTCCCATTCTACAACTAATACTCTAATTTTCTTATTTTTCTAAAACTTTCTATGCTATTTACCATATATTATGGTTCTAAGCATTCTAAATGCATCTTTTTATCCTAAAACAACTAGTGAGTCAATTTGATAATTCATACAAATATATATTTTTTATATAAATTGAAATATATTTATTTATATATTTTTATATAAAAATATTAACAAAAAATTTAGAAGGAAAAAAATATTTAAAGAAGTAAATCAAATAATTGATAGCTTGTAGTGATAGTAGCAAAAATTCAAGTATCATTAGCAACGTCCTATAAATGTCAATTTTGTATTGGAATATCATCCATGAATGGTAAAAATATTAATATATTAATAATTTTAATTAAAATATTAATATTTTTTTTAATAAGATTTTTATAAAAATCAATATGTATATTATTTAAGAATTATTAATTCATATTATTTTTTTCTTAAGAGTTGTATTTTTTAATTTCATCTAAAATAATTGGATCATATTCATTGATTTTTTTTAAAGATAAATATAGAAGAATAAAAAACTCAATAAAAAATTATGTAAGGTTGAAGTTAATTACTTATATTAAAGTTGATAATAGAATCACTATATGATAAGTAATTTTACAAATATAGATATCAAACATTTCCATCAATTGGAGCTAATAGGACTAGTAAAAGCATGGATATTGTGGACTTATGGCACCTTAATTTAAGCAAAGTGGTAGCATGGATATACATATTTATACCAATAATTACCTATATAATTAAGTAGAAGTAGATTAAAGTAGATTAATTTTATAATATCTTCTAAAGAGGCTTTTTAGAAGCTTCATAGATGTTGCTTTGACTTTACACATATTTGTAATTAATTGATAGGCTAAAAACTTGGTCAAAAAATTAATTACATATCACGCATTTTAGAAGCTTGTAGAATAAGCTAATTATGTGGTGTATATATAGATAATTTTTCTTGCAAATTAAGACATATATCTAAAAAAGTCAACACATATTAGAGGTCCAAAAGAATATTGCCATGTTGTCGTATTACATGTGTTCTTGCTTAAGAATTCATGGAGTACCTAATTGTGGAGTGTAAGTAAAAATGCAAGAATAATCCTATTAAGTCTAGTAGAATCTTAAATAACCTTTATTAGATCTTAATAATTCTGATCGAACTTTGACCAATCAAAAATAAATTTAAAAGAAGTTATAAAATAAATTTAAAGAAGTCTCAAACTAATCTTAAAGAAAGAAAAAATAAAATAAAATCTTAAAGAAATCTTAAAATCATATTAAAAAAAAAAAAAAAAAAAAAAAAAAAACTTTAAAGAAAAGATAATAATCTTAAAAAAATACTAGAAATAAAAATCTTTAAAGAAATAATAAATAATCCTAAAAAATACTAAAAATAAAAAACTTAATAAAATATTAATTAAAACTTCATTCAAATCTTAATCAAATTCTAAATCAAATCCTAATTGAAATCATAATAAAATCCTAAATCCTAGAAAAATTCTAAACTAATTTTAAATCAAATCTTAAGCAAATCCTACACCAAATCAAAAATCAACCCTAATCAAATCCTAGATTTTAAACAAACTCTTAATAAACTCTATAATAAATAGAACTTCAATAATTAATAATGAAATTATTAATGTCGACTCAAATTTTGCATGCTTCTTAATGTCTTAGTTAGAAATAAGTACAAGAAAGATGAAATCGATTGTACTTATCAATTGAAAGAAAAGAAAGATAATCCAATTAGGTATTAGGCGGCCTTCTACTCCAGTCTAAATGTTGAAATTCCAATACCAATATCTCCTTCTTGAACCATTGAATTGCTGTCAAATTTTGCCTAAAATGTTGAAAATTGAGTCTAGTATCCACAAAAAAAAAAAAAAAAAAAAAAAAAAAAATCACTTTAATCCAAATTATAGATTACTAGAAATCTTAGATATACTCACTAATCTTTAAACTCCAATTTTTGAGACCTCAACCCATAAAAGCCTTCACACACTTTGATGTAATTGTTTGATTGATCTCAAAATTTGTATACATATTAACAACTAGAATACCAATACACTTTTCAAAATTCACTCATACATATACCATAGAACTCCAAAAATTATTAATAGAGTATGTAACTCCTACTAGATATAAAGTAGGATGGGCGGATGACACCACTTTGCTAATTGATAAGTTGTAGCCACTATTTTTTAGTCATAGTATCATTTAGCTACCATAGCCTATCAAGCTATCATATGGCTTAACTAGTAGTGGTGGTGTTTGGTATCGATCTGGAAAGCGCTTTGGCTCGGTATGAAATTCCTTCAATTATAAAACATCAAAGACTAGATGGACCCAAATATGTGGCACATGCTTGAAGCAGTATGCAACATCAAAAATTGCTGTAGAAATATGGAAAGGTCCAAGCTATCAAGGTATTAGTTTACAGATTTGAGTTGATGTAGCAAGTGAAAAGTTGGCATTGAAAAGTTATACTTGATCACCTTCTTAAAAGATCTTATATTATTAATGGTTATCCGCATACTACTTGTGTTGATTTTGTATAGTAAGGAGGCAATGATGTATCTCTTGTAAGGCCATTGTATGTCGTTGTATAAATTCATCCATTGTTGGATTGTTGGTATTGATGGAATGATAGAGAGTTGTTGGTATAGTTGGATATTGACCAATATTAATGAAAAATAGAAAATGATTAGTACTTGCATGAATATTATCATTATAAGTAAATCCAAGGGCATCAAGTATTCATCTCAATTATTATGATGAACCACCACAAATGTCCACAACATATCTTCCAAGGATTAATTTGCATGCTCTGTTTGCCCATGTTTTTTTTGGAGATGGAAGGTTATTGACATGACAAGTTGTGTACCTAGTAGCTTGAACAAGGCTTGCCAAAAACTTCTCGTGAAGCATGGATCCTAATCAAAAACAATGACATGAGATAATCCATGGTGACAAAAGATGGTATCAAAGAAGACTCGTGCAAGCATTGAGGCATCAATATCCGAGCATACCACAATTAAGTGAAGTTGCTTCAAGAGTTCATTTATAAAAACCGCAATTGCGGTATGATTATGAGGCATCTACGACAAACACATAATAAAATCCATAGTCACTTGCTCCTGACATGCCGTAGATAGTGGTGTCATACTGTAATTGCTTATAGTATGTAAAAAACTAATTAAAACATATATTATATTTGTAAGTCTTGATGTAGATTAAAATGATTATTAAATAAATTTAAAGAGATTTGATATAAAAAAATTTAATTAGATGTTTATCTATTTTAATTATAGTATTTATATTATATAAGATTTAGATGTTAAGTATAAAAATTAAGAAGAGATTAAAATCTAAAGATGAAAATCTAAAATATTAGGAGACTTATTGGGAGGTATGAAAGCAAGGCCTGGTTGGATGACAATAAGGGATGGAGATCTTCATCCCTATTGACCAAAGGCCATGTCCAATGGACTTCAAGGAGGCTGCCCAAGGTCTTATTAGGGATTTGGATTTCTCTTCAGAAGTCATTTGAGCTTTCAAGGCAAAAATCAATAAGTTTAGGTTTTTGAATATGGATTGGGTATAAATTTTGTATGATTTGGAGTTTTTATGAAGGAGTTATTGATACTCAAAGTTAAGGTGTCAATTTCATATGTGCTATCACTCTTTGGAGCATAACATATGTTTACAAAGAGTAAAAAAGGATAGGCGACTAGGATTGAGGAGATCACTTTCTTCACTAGACTTTTCATACATTATTTGATGAATTTGGAATTTGGATGAAGAAATTATAGAGAGTTGAAGTGAATGCATCCAAATCAAAGGCAGTAAGTAAGTGATTTTATTTATAATAATGGTTGGAGCCATATTTTAAGTTTTTGGATTAATTTTTGGCTCAAATCTTTTAGAAAAGATAGATTATTGTGTTAAAAAGCTAAACATATAAATTTTGTGGGATTTAAATACTTAATTTGTGAAATATTAAGAAAATTACATGTAAATATATAAAAATTAGAGTTTGAAGCTATTGTTAGGATTTTGGTGATATCCTAAGTTCCACCATAAATTTGTAGTTTAAATTTGTTGTGAAAGTTTTTAGAAGTACATCCGTACTTTATGTAAAATTTGAGTGTGTTTGAATAGTCTGATTGGAAGATATGAATTGTTGAAGTTTGGAAGTAATACCACATAAGGATATATAAGGATTTAGAATTTTTTATCATATTTTGGATATTTTTGGGAACTTAAGACTTACATATTTGATATAATTACTCCTAAAATTATATATATATATATATATATATATATATATATATATATATATATATATATATATATAAACTTGGTCTTTCTTATATCAAGACTTGATTCAGCATTTAGTGGCAACCAAGAGCTCACTGATTTCTTGAGGCAAACTCTTTCTACTTTGATAGTGGAATTGACTGCAATAGTCTAGGAGATAATGTGTTGCGTATTTCGTTACATTGACATGACCTTGTAATAGCATACGAAGGCTAAAACATCACAATTCAAATCTATCCAAAATCATGTCCTTGAGATCTATTCTAAGATCTTCTCTTGTCCTAAATGTCCAGATATTTAGATGTCATGTCCGTCTTAAAGTATACATGTCTAAGATTTAATATTATTAAGTACATAAATTTGCTTCTTGAAATAAAGCAAGCCATCACTAAAAGTATAATCTTCATATTGTATATTGTCCACCTTCAACCAATTGTTAGCAATCTTGAAATAAACATCTCATTACATAGCTTCTTTCTATTTTGTCTCTTTATTTAGAACTAAAATGATACTATTAATAGTAATAACTCTTGTCTTGTCTTCTAATTTATCCTTTAAATTTGATTTTTATGATAAACTATCTGGCACAATATGTTGTTGTCCTTGCTTGTACTCAAGCTAGATATCAAAAAGTTACTCTTATTCTTTCCAATAATAATGTTGTAATTTCATATTTTCTAGATGAAAATCATATAGCAAAGGTTGATGATCAGTCTAAACAACCACTGGCTTCTCTAATAGATAGTGTCGCCACACCTTTGTGGCATGTACAATGACTAATAGCTCTCAATCACATACATAATAATTGCACTTTGTCTTTTTGAGCTTACAAGATTCATACACCACATGTTGAAGGCTCCTACCAAAGTCTTGCTGAAGGACTGCTCCAATAGCAAAGTTGAAAGTATCAATGTCAAGGGTACATGGGAAATTAAGATCATACGGTTGCAATATTAGAGCAATAATGAGTGCTTCTTTCAACTTATCAAAGGCATTTTGCTATTCCAATTTTCATTCAAATAGAACATCTCTCTCTGCTAGGCTTATCAATGAGGTAGTAATGTGAGTAAATTACTAAACAAAATGACAATAGTATCAAGCAAGGTTTAAAAATGAGCAAACTTTAGAAACATCCTTGGAAGTTGGCCAATCTTTCATTGCTTTCATCTTAACTTGCTCCATATGCACACCTTTGGAGGACACCACATGCCCCAAAAAAGTGACTTCTGACTTTCAAAATTCACATTTTGATTGCTTGCAATAGAAATGATTATTTTATAGCTGGTGTAACACTTCTTATAGGTGTTTTTTATGTTCTTCAAAGGTTTTACTATATACAAGGATATCATTAATAAAGACGACTACATATTTATCTAAAAGGTCTCAAAACAATCTATTCATGTGACCTATGAAAGAAGCTTGAGCATTGGTGAAGCCAAAGGATAAAATCAGCCATTCAAAATGTCCATAGCATGTACAAAATGTCGTCTTTTTCACATCTTTTCTTGCAATAGGTATTTGCTAATAGCCGCTCTAAAGATCCAATTTACTAAAGATGATCGCACCTCAAAGTTGGTCAAAAAGATCATCCAAGCATAAAAGTGGATATGCATTTTTAACAATCTGCTTATTGAGATCTCAATAGTCGATGCAAAGGCAAAGTCCACCATCTTTCTTAGGTGCAAAAAATATAGATGCTTCTTATGGTGATGTGCTTTCTCAAATGAGGTCTTTCTTCAAGAGTTTATCCAATATCTTCTACAAGTCTTCAAGTTCTTTTAGTGCTAAGTGATAAATTGGTCAATTTACTAGTTTGGCTCCAGAGAATAGTTCTATTTGAAAGAAGGCATCTCGATCAAGAAATTCCAATAGGTAGGTCGATTAAAAAGACATTTTGATATTCTCATATGAGTTTCTCTACCCATTCTATTCCTTTAGTTGTCTTTTTCACCACTGATGTAAGATTTTAAACCACTATATATACCAGTTGCTCATATTATAGTTGCTTCTTCATAAAGGTCATCCCTACAAGTCTTTAGTTGCAGATTGTCTTTCCTCTTCACTTGATGTGGAAGTACAAAGAGTCATCTTGCGTCTTCTATCTTTAAAAGAGATTGTCCTTACTACCTAATCAACTTGTTTATTTCCCATCTCTAGCTATGGCATACCAAGTATAATATCATACCTTAGCTTTTTCACCTTGAATCTCTTTCTTAAGATATAAATATTTGTCAATTTCAAGATTTTTTCTTTACATGTCTCACTCAATACATTCTCTCAGTCATCTACAAAGTATATACTTCATCCTTTGATTTCCTCGATTTTAATTCTAAATCAATCAATAATTTCAATTGAGATGTAATTTTTTATAGAGCCAAAATCTTCAAGTACTTGACATGGTTGTCTTCTTAGTAGTCTCGTTAGATGGACTGGTCAATTCTTTTTATAGTTGTTCAAGGTTATGCCATTTGTCTTTGAGAGACAGTAGCTACCCCTAATACTAGTCCCTAGTGCCTTTACTAAAGAGTCCCATTTTCCTACTCTAATTCATTATCAACTTAATAAATTTTTAGATTGTGAACTTGCCTTATCTTGCTAGTACTTGCACTTTGACGTTTTGAACAACTTGAGATCTGTTGGCTTAGCTCTTGAGAATAAAAACACAAACTTTTTTTTACCAACATTTGTCATCTTTGTAGTGTCAATAATCCTTGTAAGGCATCAATCTCCATTGACATTGGTTGTTGTGCCATAATATTAAATAGTGGCATAGAACTTTGTGTTATAGGTGGTGCTCTATAATTTTTGAAATCTATAGGATTGACCCTTTTTGCAATCCGAATTGCCTCTTCAAATGTTTGTAGATTCGTTAAATCCACCTCTTAGTGGATTCTAGATTTCAAACCTAATAGGAATCAATCCATTATCTTTACTTCTAAAATATTTCTAATTTAAAAATATAAGAACTTGAATTGGAAGACATAATTTTGTACCAACATAGCTTGTATAAGATTTATCAACTGATCATGTACTATCTTTTATGTATTAATGGGTCAAAATTTATTCTTAAACTCGGTCTCAAATTCCTCCTAATTACAAAATCCACCTTAAGCTCCATAACTTTGAAGTTGATATTAGTACTTAATAGTTGTCACATCTCTCAAATAGCTAGCTATATATATGATTCTTTTAGTGATATTCGCCTAGATAGTTGGAGGTATTGTCGCATGTTAAAGAACCATTGACATATATCTTCTTGTCTTGAAGTTTCAGAGTATGAATTAGGCTTATTTAATTTCACAAAGTAGTTATCAACTTACTTGTCCTCGAGGCTTCTATTTGCCCTTGTAAAGTAGCTATTTAGCCTAAGAGATGTTATATTTCAGCCTCTATCTGGGATTGCTCTGCCATATCTCTCATATTGTAATTTCTTTGCTGGACTCCACTATTGTAATATCGTTTCATCTTTCGATTGTCTTTTTAAGAGTAGCTCATGGTAGCCTCAGAAAAATATCCAGTGTGGCCACAATAATTGATCTTAAACTAAATGATAAGTATTGACATGCTACCAAAAGTAAACAGTCTAACACTTGCACTGATACTAATAAAACAACACAAGACTATTTCAAAAATCTAGGATCCTTCTAATCTATAGTAATATAAGGCCTCATCACAAAATAAAAAAAACAAAACTAAACAAAACTAAATAAAATAGGACATGAAAGATAAAATTGAGCAAATAGAAATAGAACAAAATAAATCTGAATAGAAAGATGCAAAACCAAACTTTACTAAGTGAAAGGTTCTAAAGCCATATCTGACCAGATGCCCGAAAAGGCCTTGGCTAATCCTATTTTTACCTTATCCTACTACCTTGGACTTTTTAGAATGTTCTTAGGTAGTAGATCCCATCTTGATTATTGTCTTAAACTCCTTTTCTAGAAGGTTCCATAATAGGTCCTACTTAGATAATTGCTTTAAGTCTTTTTTAGAAGATTCTATGGTGGATCCTATCTAAATAATTATTCTAAATTCTTTTTAGAATGTTCCATGGTAGATCCTATTTGGTCTACTAATCTAATCCTAATTCTAAAAACTTCTATGGTTTTAATTATCTATATAATTATCTTATTTATACCTTATAATATAACTTTTAATACTCTCTTGTATCAAAAACTATATATCTTTCAACTGCACTATTAGATTAATATAAACATTTTATATACATTTAGCACAATCAATCAACAAAGTATAGCAAAATTCAAAATTATAGATGTGACATCAATTACACAAACTAGCTCAGAGTGCTAGCCTTATTTATATTGCATAAAACCAAAGTCACTGACACAAACTTTAATTTTGAATAATAATTGCAAAGTCATTTTAAATCTTATAAAAACAAGCTTTGTGCCTTTAAAAAAATCTTCAAGCTAGCTCTTCAATCCTACGCACTAATCTTTGAATTTTTTTATATTTTATCCTAAGTAGTTGTTTTAATAGCTAGAGGTTTGATTTTGATCCTATTCCTCAAACGATTGACCTCCAAATATCAATCTAAATTATTTTAGAGATTTTTTAGCCCAATCCTATCTTTAATTTAATCTTAGTATCAATTATAATAATTAATTATTTCTTTTATCCTATTTTTACCAATTTATGGCCTTTTTAAGATAATAAAAGAGTTTATATAGTCTAGAAAGTAAAATTACTAATCAATCTTTAATTTGTTAACTTTTAAGACAAAAAAATAAACTAAAAAGTTTTTATAAAATTTATATTTTAATATCTTGAATTAGTATTCAACTAAGATGATTAAATATTAATTAAAATTTTATTTTTGATTATATTTCTCTATATAGTCATATTACAATACAATGTCTACCACCTCTAAACATGTACATCATGTAATATGCACCAAATGAATTATATGTCATAATTGGTGTCATACCAATTTTTCATTTTTTCATCAATTCTTTCATTATTATTTTCACCATTCATTTTAATATAATTATCTTCTTCAAAAATATTGATATTTTCAACATAATCTTCTACATTGATTTTTCTATCACATCTTTTGAAAATCTTCACTTGCTTTTCAATAACATGTATCTTCAATTTCGTATCATCCAACTCCTTCAATGAATATGTGTCATTAACAAGGACTATTACTTCCATATATGGTCTTAATCAATATTTTGAAAACTTTTTTAAAATATTGTACTAGTTATCCAAATTACTCTCATAAATAAGTACCCAATCACCTTCTTCAATTACTCTAGGCCTCAATCAATATTGTTTATTAAACCAAGCCTTGATTCTTAGTCTAGCCTTTTGTAATCTTTTCAATGCTCTTCTAATCTTTATTCAAGCTGTCAAATTTTAATAGCCAATAACCCTGCTCTTGTTTATCCATCTTCTCAAGGTTGCATATTTTAAGTTGGCATATGTTCTTCAATCAATATAATAAGTTTTTGACATGTCATAAGTTTCATTGACATATATCCTATTATTGAATTATGTATTATTTGATTAGCCCATAATATATAAGATAGAAGTTGAGACCATTCCTTTACTCTTTTATTGGAAGCTTTAATTAAGGTATTTACAATTGAAAGATGTCCAAATTCACCTTATTGTATTCTCTTTTAAATTACAAACACTTGTCAATGATAATTTAATTCCATATTTCTTAAAGAATTCACAAGCTTCAGATGCACCTAATTCTTTATGATCAATAATAATCTTTTTTACATCTATAGCAATAAATAACATCTTCAAGCAAAAACTTGCAATTTCTCTCTATAGACTTTGTTTTTAGTGCCATGCCTTTTACTTGGTTTGATAAATCTTTACAAGCCAAAATTAAATATATCATTTGTCATAGTTCCATCAGCATAATAATCAAATCTACAACCCATTTAAAATGAATAGCCAAAAAATATAGATGTAGACCATCTCGATGTTGCATATTTAAATATATCTAATAAATTACATAAAATTCTAAAAATGAAGATGTATTTCAATACATATTCTTTCATCAATCTCATTTCTTCAATTTAGCAAAAGTAGCCTAAATTCTTCTATGCCTTGTTTATAGACTATCATAAAACTCCTTCAGTAGTTTTTGTTGATCTTTTTTGATACCTCCTATTCATTGTGGCATTTCAATATTTGATTTTGGCATCTTCCATAAAAATCTTCTTTGTAATACTAACTTATATGTTTTTTTTTTAATTTTCTTAAATTTATCAATCAACTAATTAGCATACTTAATTAATGTACTTAAATAATGTCTAATATTTAATAATTCTTTTTCATAATTTTCTTCATGAAATGACTTATTATCTTTATTCAATTATAAAATCAAATAAAATTTTATATCCACATCATCAATATCCTCAATCATCATATTTTCTCTATCATATTTTGCTTAAAATAACATATTTGCTACCAAATTGTCTTTCTTTGCAATATACTTAAATTTTAAATTTAATATCTTGATATAATCAATCCATCTTAAAATTATAATATTTGGTGTTATAAAATTAATAATCATTCTAAGTAAAGGTAAACAATCTATTTCAATCACCTCCATTGGTTTAATTAAATAATCATTTTTAACTTTCATAGATAAAATAACTCTCAATAATTTCCTTTTTACTTGTAAATATGCACATGGTCAAGTACTTAAAACCTTAGCTCTAAATCAAACTGCAAATCTATATCCATTTGAATCATCTTGACCTACAATCCATCCATTGGCAATTAAACTATTATCTACTATAAGAATCATTAGTCTATTCCATTTATAATCAATTTTTTTCAATATTGGAGGTAATGTCAATAATTTCTTCAATCTTTGCACTGCTTTAATATACTTTTTCTATTTAAATCAATAATCCTTACATAATAATTCATACAATAGATCTGCTATATAAGCATAGTAAGGAATCTAAATATAATAAAATAGACATGCACCTAAAAATCTATACATCTTTATTATAGAAATATAATCTTCTTTCATTCTTTCAATTGCATCAACTTTGATTGAATATGGTTTTTTTTCTATAAAATCTACATAAATGTCCAATAATTACCATTATTTGTACTTCCATTGCAGATTTTGTATTTGATAATGTAAGATGAACTTCCTCAAGACAAATCAATATTTTTTTACAATCTTATATATGATCAATAATATACTTGTAACATTCTTTCTTATCTAAAGTTTCATCTTTTTCTTCTTCTTTACACCTTTTAATAAAAACATCATCTAAAAATATATATATATATATTCTTTTGAAGAATAAAATCCTTCAATACCTTGTTCATCTTATTCATTATATACGCAAGTGAATTAGTAGCATCTTAAAGAAGAGTATACATTCTAACTAGTCCAAGTAGTATTTTCATTGTTGTCATGTCTCTATTCCATTCTGCAAGTTGAAATTTGTCATAGCTTGAATACAAATGACCAATTGAATAGATTTTTCTTTCTACAAATTCTTCAATAAATTCATCCACTATTGATTTAATTTGTACATTCCTAATAGCCACTGTATTTACTATTTGCATATCTTCAATAAATCATAATGATTAATTTTTTAAGACACTATAAACCATTGATTAGAATATAATACAAAAGAAGGCTCTAAAAATCTTCATCTTTATATTTCTTTTCAATAATTCTACTAAGCTTGATAAATGTATCCTTATCATTGTAATTGGCTTCAAATTCTAAAATACAATGAAAATAACCATATGCATTACAATATTTGAATCTATACACTCAATTTTATGAGATTTAAATGTAAATAATTTACCTCATTTTGCCAACATTTCTTTGAAGTACACGATTTCCTCTAGCAATAAAGAACCATCAAAATCAATCTTCAATTCTTCAAAAGTTTCTTTAATAAACTTGTGTCTAATATTCTTTGGATTCTTTAAGTTCTTTTTTTTTAACATTTCTTCCATCTATTCTTTAAAATCTTTTTGTAAAGATCATACAATGAGTTTTATCTTCTTATCTTTTATATTATATTTTGTTTCAACTACAACCTTTGAACTTTGGAAAGATTTGATCATATCATAAACTTTTCTTAAATGAATTTTTATAATTTTATCATTGTTACCTAATCCGATAGATGCAATTAATTTTAAATGATTTTACAATCCATTTTCTTTATAAATATAAGTAATATTTTAATTTTTAGTATTTCTAATCCATACAATTTTTTTCAATAACATAAAATTATTTTCTTCCTTTTCTTTTTAAATCCTCAATCTTCTTATATATAAATCTTGATTTTCAAAAATTTCAATAAATCTTGCATTAAAGATACTTACATCTTATAAGAATACATCTTCTTATATATCTTTATAATCCTATTTTATAGTGGTACTCTTCAAAAATCCTTCAATCTTTCAATAATCCTTAGTAGTGGATTTTTTCTCAATTTGTCTTAATTCCTCTGATGATTTGGAGATACAATCAAAAATTGTACTATCTTTTTTCTATCTTCACAACAAATTTGTGCATAAGCTGAACCATTATCAAGTATCTTTGTTTCCATCTAAGTTGTAATAATATATGATTGTCCTAAAATAAGAAGATAAGATGTAGCATCTTAAACAAAGAAATTTTATTCTATTGCAATGCCACTAATTTAATTTTTTTATTTAGGAAAATATTATATAAATCACCTTGTATATTATTATCCATTCATATTATCGATCTATACTTTATATCAATTTGCCACCTTTGTTTTATATAAAGATCTTTGAACATAAGATTTATCTTTGAACCATGATCAATCAAAGCAACAACCGGCTCATCCACATCTCCAACCTTCACCAATGCCTTTGAAGTTGCTCTAATCTAATACTTTCAAATATAATGACTTGAAACATCTTTATCTTTATTACTTTGATCATCAAAATATAATCTTTGATTATGATTCTTTTCCTCACTTGCTGATTATTTGCAACAATTATCAAATTTATCTTCTTCATTCTTACATATGTATACATCAATAGCATGATTCAATCTAATTTTTTTCATTAATTGCTTCTTTTATTAAATTTTTTCAATAATAACAATATGAAATTCTTTCTTAGAAATTTCCAAAATCTCTTTTAATATAAACTCAACTTTAGCATTGAATACACATTCTTCAAGCTCTCTCTTTAAATCTATTGATGCTTCAATATCAGAAAGTAGTTTGTATGTTAATGACTTATTTTTATTTCTTATATCTTTTGATTTTTTTTAATGTTGCCAAAGCATCTTCCATCAATAATTTTTGTGAAGCCATATCATAAGCCTCGTCTCTTCAAGTTTATCTCTTAGAAGTACTTCTTTCTTTTATGGCTTCAAAATCACATCTCTTCTTCTCTTCTATTAAAGCTTCATATTTATTTTTTAGTAATATAGATATACATTGATAGAACTTCCTTGAATTCCTCCTAACCTATAACTCTACAAATTATAGTAGCAATTTTCAATAATACTTTTTATGGCATCTTTCTTTTTTGTATTGTAGAAATAATAGAAGATGAAAGTCCACTTAATACAATATTTCAAGAAAAATGTTATTTGCCATCATTATCTATCCTAGTATCATAACTTGTAACTTCCATTGCTCCAATTCTATGTGCAATCAAATAATCATTAACCAATGCTTTCATACCTCTTTTATCAAAGTTGGTTTCAAGAAAATTTTGAATATCTTTCAATATTATATTTCTATCTTTTTAGAAAATAATATTTGTTGTGCTATTTCATTGAATTTACCACAATCTTTTTAAGAATGCAAATAATCATCATACCGAATACATCTTTACATATACCTTTGCTTAGAAGTAGCTTTTGAATTTATTATAGAAGCCTTCTTTTGAAGCCTTATAATTTTGATTTAAAGATCTCACATCCTATGTATAGTCTTCTTAAGTTTCATATCTTCTTTTTTTGATGTAGTTCTTTGAGGTTGAGCAATAGATATTATCAATTGTAAAGTAGGCACTTAAATTTTATGTACTTGAATTTTAGGTATTTACCTAGTTTTTTGAATTCCAATCTATCATTTTTTTCCTTCTCTCTTTATAAGTAATTTCACATCATCTTCAATTTCTTTCTATTCTATTATCAATCCTTCATCTTCTTCTTTATTTTCAAGAAGAATTTTTAACTTTTTTTATAACTTTCTATTAGTTGTTTAAAGAAACAATTCAACCTTGCTTGATTCCACGATTAATTTTTTTATCTTTAATAATCAAGAATATTGCCTTTCAAACTCTCTCAAAAGCTCTATAGCTTACAAATTCTTATTAGGCTTCTCAACCTATTTCAAAAATGATTTCTTAGTACTCCGATGAATATCCCCCAAAAAAACTTTTATTCTTTAATGCATGTGAAAATGTCTCCTATGAATTCCTAAAATGCTCCATAATTGGTTTAACTTGTTTTCTTATCTTTGATATTACAGCAAGTCTAAATGGCTCAATTATCTTCTTTTTAAAAATTCAATTCAATTCCATTTTTTTTATATATAACAAGCTAGCCAAGAGTGCTAGTGCTATTTGTATTGCATAAATCCAAAGTTATCAATACAAACCTTGATTTTGAATAATAATTACAAAGTCATCCTAAATCTTATGAATACAAGCCTTATGCCTTTAGAACAAGCTTAAAACTAGTTCTTCAATCTTAATCATCAATTTTTTAAGGTTTCCATATTTTGTCTTAAGCAATTGTTTTAGTAGCTAGAGGTTTGATTTTGATCCTATTCTACAAATTATCCACCTTTGGATATCAATCTGATCTATCTTAGGGATTTTTTAGCTCAATCCTACCTTCAACTTAATCTTAGTGTCAACTATATTAATTATTAAGCTCTTTTATATTTATTTTTTTAATAAATTTATGGCCTTTCTAAAGCAATAAAAGAGTTTTTACAATCTAAAAGTAAAAATTATTAATCAATCTTTAATCTATTAATTATTAAGATAAAAAAAATAAACTAAGAAGTTTTTATAAAAGTTATGTTTAAATATCTTAAACTATTATTAAATCAAGATGATTAAATATCAATTTAAATTTTATTTTTTATTATATTTTTACTATATAGTTGTATTGAAATATAATATTTTATGAAATCTTTTCTTAAATCCCATTCTTTGGTTTCTAAGAAAATCTTGGAATCACCATAGGTACACAATTTTCTTCCTCAAGATTTGATTTCATTCCAAATTAATAATTGATCCTCTCTAAGTATTAATTTTTGATAATTTAAAGTAATTTTTGCTTTAATATATTGTTAATTCTTTTTTAAATATGTCTATATTAATTTCTTATTTTATTTACTTTAATTTGGCTCATTTATGCTTTTATAAAATAAATAGAATTTTTTTCCATAAAAATTAGTATTATATCAATTTTTTACTATTTTTTTATTTTTCATTATTTTTTATTACATCTTTTTTAAGCTCTTATATAATAATATCTATTTTTATTTTTACCATATAGTCATATTACCACATGATACTAATTATGAACCAAGCTCTAAATTATATCCTAAGGCACAAAATTCCACACCTACAAAAATTCTAGGATTTTTTGATTGATTGAAGAATGGATTCTAAGAGAAAATAAGAGAGAGGTGCTTTGAATATTAATTTTAAGTAATTTGAGTATTAATTTTAAGTGATTTGAATATATAATGAATTTTTAAAGACTTTGCAAAATTAGGGTTTTTTTTATTGAAATTGGATTTTGATAAATTTAAAGAGTTGGAACTTTGTACAATTGTGTGAAATTCATAGATGATCCACAAATAAAATTTTGTGATTAGATGGAAATTATTATGCATAATATGTATTTCAAATTTGAACATGGTCTAGCTGTTTGTTTAAAGTTTATTAAAGCTCAAACAAATTAAGGTCTTAAAAATTATAATTTAAAGGAATAATGAAGATTTTTAAGATATTTTTCAATTTGATATTTGGATTATAATAAAAAAAAATTCACACAAGTAGTAACCTTGAATTTTAATAATAATGCAATAATCTTAAAGAAATATAAATTATTATTTCTTTAAGATTTTATTTTAATATTTTTTTAGGATTTTTTATTTTTATTTTTTTGAAATTAATTTAGCACTTCTTTATATTTCTTTTGTAATATCTTTTAAATCCTATTTGAATTGATTAAAGTTTAATTAAGATTGTTAAAGATTATTTAGAGTTTATTTAAGATTTTATTAGACTTGGTAAGATTTTGTTGTTGTATTTCTACTTACTTTTTACAACTAGGTTCCTTGGTACATTTTCAAGCACAAACACACATAATACAACAGTGTAGAGATCAAGGTTAGCAAATGTGCATGCAACTTTTATAGAAGACAATGTCATTTGTATTGTAATGGCTTTGTCATATTTCATGAAGTTTGCTTGAAAAGGCATAGGCACTTGACTACAGAAAGTAAAATAAAAAACACAACAATAAGGTACTAACAACTCTAATAGAATCATAAACAAATTACAATTAAATCTTAAAAATTCTAACCATAATTTAATCAAATTTAAAGAAATCTTAAAGAAATTACAAAAAAATCATAAAAAATCATCAATTAATTATAAAAATATATAATAAAATCATCTTAATAAAATAATAGATTCAAAATCTTTAAAAAAATATCAAAGAAGTTTTAAAGAAATAAAAAAATACTAAAAAAATCCTAAAAAAATCCTAAATTAATTTCATTCAAATTCTAATCAAATTCTAAATTCTAAATAAAATCTTAATATGATTCTAAAAAAATCCTAATAAAATTTTAAATCAATAATAATTAAATTTTAATAAATTCTAAAATTCTAAAATAAAAAATAATTATATATTAAATCTTATAGCAAATCTTAATCAAATCTTTAAAATATTCTACTCAAATCTTATATCAAATCCTATTAAAATTCTAATAAAATTCTTTTCATATTTTAACCAAATCCTAATCAAATCTTAAAACAAATCCTAATTGAATCCTAATTAAATCTTAAAATAATCTCTTAATCAATTCTATAAAAGATTGAAACTTCAATAACTAATAAATTAATGGCTGATTTCAACTCAAAATTTACACATTTCTCAATGATTAAGTTAAAACAAGTAGAATCAATTTGAAGAATATTGAACTTATCAAATATAAAATAAACTCTAAAATCAGCTTGGATGTTGGCATGTCTCTATCTCCAACCTTAGTTCCAATCTCCTAATACTATTATCTCTATATTGCACTATTTAATTTCTTATAAACTTTGTAAAGATTCTAAAAATTAGATCAACTATAATTGTAAAAAATTTAAATTCAATCCAATTGGTAGATTATTATGAATCTTAGAAATCTTCACTTGTCTTTTAAATTCTAATCCTTGGGATATCAATATGTTTGAATTTTAACAATCTTTAAAAAAATTGTTAAATTAAAATCAAACTTATGACACATATTTAATGCAATACTATTTACACAATTACAAAAATTTACTTATAGATCATCAACAAATCTTATAAAAAATTTGAAAAATATAATCTTTTTATATTTTTTAAAATCCAAAGTTATTCCAAAAACAACGTTAATTTTAAAAAGCTTTTATAAAGTAAAAAAAAATTGAAATTACTTGAAAGTAGTGCTTAAAGAACCTCTTACAACTTTGATTTCAAATTGTGCTCTCATATCAACTAAAAAACTTAAAAATTACTATAAGCTAGAAATATTGTACTTTGGAGTTTGATTTCAATTCAATATCATAGTTGATTCTCTTTAGGTATGAATTCTTGTTTTTTAAAGGTAAATTCTCTTAAAAACTATTCTCAATTTATTTCTTAATATTTTTATTTAAATTATTTTTGTTATATACTTTGATTTGTCTCATATTTTGTCTTTTAAAGTAAATATAAGTCTTTTTTATAAAAAGATAGTATTAATATTTATTCATTTTTACTACCTCCTTATCTATTATCTATATTTTTAAGTTAATTTGCTATAATATTTTAATTTAAGATCCTTTATAATATAATATTTTTTTTAATATTTCACCTAATGATTGTATTATAATATGGTGATGTTGGATTAATTTGAAAACAACTTGTATACAACATCACTACCATAATGGAACTTTGTAGGTAGTTCTTATAAAGAAAAAGCTAAGAACATTGAAAAAATAAGGATACTTATAGAAAAGCAAATATATCTTGATTACTTTAAAAACGAATTAATTTGAAATCATTTTTTTTCTATTATTAATTTTATATAGTAAATTTTTTATTATTTATTATTTTAAAATAAATTTGTAAAAATAATTAGTACTTTTTTTTCAAATAAGATATTTATAGATTAATAGAATTATCATTCCACCAAAAGATTATAGGTGCACTTTGGATGTTAGCATTAGATATTTATACAGATATTATAGATGATTATTGTCAAACCAATGATTCCACTACAAAAGAGTATATAAAATAATTGTGTATGCCTATTCAAATGAAGTTTGAAAAACATCACTTAAAACAATTGCCTAGAGCCAATTTTGAGCAACAACTATCAATCTATATGGCATGCAGATTTTTTAATATATTTGGATCCTTAAATTGTATGCATTATAAATAAAATAATTGTCCTATAGCATGGCATAGAGATTTTGGTCATAGGAAGGGCAAGTCGTCTATTATTTTAGAGGCTATAGCTGATTAGAGCATGTACATATAACACATATTTTTGAGCTTTTTTACTCAAACAATGATCTAAATAAGCTTGATTGTTTGACACTTATCTATGATATGGTAACTAGTAAGACCTTTGAATTTATTTTTGAGGTTAATGGCCAAAAATATAATTAATACTATTTTTTAATTCATAATATTTATTCCTTATGAAGTTGCTTTATTCAAAAGATTCACCAACTCAATGGAAACACTTTGCAAAGAAACAAGAAGCATATTACAAAGATATAGAATAATACTTTGAAAAATTACAAAGTCATTTCAATATTATTCACAATTTGTGTTGCCAATGGAATATGGACACCATTGTCAACATTATGCTTATATGTTGCATCCTCCATAACATGGTTTTGGAATATGAATGTGATATGACAACCCTTAAAAGTATTATTATAGGACTAGTTGATGAAAATGTCTCATTACATAGATGCTTGTCTTTTAAAGAGTTCATGATATATATAATTAAGATAATAAATAAGAACATCTATTATAATTTGAAGAAAGATATCATTGAATACTTATAGACTTTGAAAGATACCAATACATATGCCTGAACTTTATTATTAATAACAATATCTATGGAGGCTTAATTCTATATTTATACTTTTTGTGTATCTAATTAAATTAGTTGTTTGTTGATTAAAGAGACCTTGTGGAACATATTTAGTTTAAGAATTCCACTAACTTCCACCAAATGTATCTCAAGTTATTAGCTATTATAAGTCAACATGTACTACATCCTCTTATTCTATTTCCTTCCCTATATATCTATGTTGCCCATAAACCACAACCATTTCGTATCTATTTGCTTCATTTTAGCTAATTTTTTTGTGAAGTGCTGCCTTTTTTGTTCCTCTGCAACAATTGCATTTGCACATGTTCTTCCTTACTTTGATTCTTCAAAATTCTTTAAGGTAGTGTTGTCGATAGAGAAGAAATTTTAATCAACTAGATCCATTGCCTTCAATATTTGTACCTTTTCCATCTTATTTGTAGCATGTGATTATGCATACATCACTTCTTCTCTTTGCTTTGATTGCAATTGGTTGTCTTTGGTTGCCTTTGTAATCTTTGACCAATTCTTAAATATCTTCTTCACTTTTGGAATTTCTACATTTCATTGCTCCATTTCCAACTAACTTTTTTTGCTTATATTTCTTTCTATCTCTTCAATATAGTCACTTTCTAAAGCAAAATCTATAGGTGTCTTCTTCTTTGGAGTTGGATTCTTCATTTGCAACCACCTATCAACCTATTATGGATGTTTCTTCACTATAATCTAATAATATTCATATCCAAAATTTATTATTTTGTCACTCTTCTACCTATACAATTTGTGTGTATGCCTCAAGGTATTGGTCATATTTGTGCCACTCTTGTATAATTTCTCCACATGTACATAAATACTAATCTATTTATTCACGTTATATTTTACATTACTTCATTTTGTTTCCAATAAATGTTGTAGCCTCACAACCACAAGCTTGTGTTCATTTTAGTGATTTCAAATATACTTCTAAAACATCCCATTTTTTTTGTTAGTTGCCAACGATTCTTTCTTATAATATATGCAATACATTCATATATAATTGTTCTATCTTCTTAAAGCAATATAGCTTATTCTTTACTCTAGGATGCACAAAATCTCCATCTTTTGTAATTCTCAAACCTAATTTCCTTCCTATCATGATGAAGTTTACTTTAAAATTTGAAGATTTGATCAAAATTCACACAAAAAAATGATACTTTAGTCAAAATCCACTCAAAAAACTAAAGCTATAGTTAAAGTCTATTCAAAAAATTAAAGCTTTAATCAAAATCTAGAAAAAAAAAAAAAAAAAAAAAAAAAAAATCTATACAATAAACTAAAGCTTTGGTTTAAATTTGATTTTGAAAAACTTTGGTCTAAACTTGATTAAAATAAATTGAAGCTTTGGTCTAATTTTGATTTCAATAAGCTCTAGTTTAAACTTGGTTATAACAAACTAAAACTCCATTCTAAACTTGATCTCAAGAAGCTTCGGTCTAAACATGGTTGCAAAAATTAAAGCTCTAGTCTAAATCTGGATGTCTATGATTAACTACCAAGAAAACTCTTTATCTTGCTAAGACCGACCTTGCCAGGGCTAAGGGCCACAGTGGAGCTTGTTTAGAGGCCAAGGCATTTGACAATGCCATTGGCACCATCAATGGTAATGCCTAAAGAATGTTTTGAGTTCCTGTAGACAAAAAGGTTCATCATCTATTGTGATAACTACATTTAAACACCATTTGTCAGTACTTTTGGTACGAAAACATAAAAATATAAAAATAGGAAGTATAATTGTATCAAGTGTACTCAACAAGCAACACCTTAAACTACAAAAATATATTTTTTAAAAGTGGAAGAATTCTGTCATGTCTTCGTAAAGGTCATGAGAGTAGAAACAGTGATGTTAGAGAATCGTGTGGAGAATGCAGTCACGTGACATTCTTAAGCCATCTTTGATCCAATCTGCTGACAATCGACCGAATTAGGTTAACATCAAAGAGAGTCCAATAGTGTAGAATTGGGAGGGATTGGGTACTAGAACATGCCTAGAAATGATGTGCCTGGAAAGTTTGACTCAACGTTAATAGATACGTCTCTGAGCATATATAGAAATATATATATATATATATATGTAAATTGTGAAGTACTGACACACTGACTCCGACATAATTTTCGTCAAAACGACGATGCGTCAGACACTGGTCGCAGCTTAGAGAATTAGGACCAGTGCCCATGTTCGATTGCAAGTAGTCGAGGTCACTGAGGCTACAGCGTGACGCGTCCGTCCGTCCTGGCAACAGACTAAACAAGGATCCGTGCTACTAATCTGCAGGCACTACCAGTAGTATCCTACGCTCAACAACCTCGCGTCTCGCGTGCTGAATGGGCCCAGCTTTGAGGAGGAGGAGAAGGAGGGGTAGGGGGTTGCCTATGCCCAGATAGCTCACAGACAGAAGTTTAATTCGAATGCAGTAGTCCAGAGCGACCCAGTTGCAGCACCACCATGTTGACCCAGCACGGCGTTATAGGCTTAGCATTGACGCGGTCCTCCTGGAGATTAGAGCACTGGTGGCACAAATCGGGGCTGTGTGCGACGTCCCTTGGGTGAACGAATGTCATGCGAAAGTGTCCTACTTTCCTTCACTTCCAAGCAAAGTCGACGAAGTTGAAGTGGAAAAAGTGCTCGCTGGCAGGCGAGCGAGTAGGGACATGAGGCTGATGCTGCTGATGCTACTGCCATAGCCGCCCTATGAAATCATTTACCATATCCCTAACTTCGTCAGGCGCCGCGTGGAGATGACACCTGACGGTAGTTTCCACTCGTACGCGTGAGCTTTCGTAGACCTTCGGACCTGCCCGGGTTTGAAACCGACGGGTGGGTGGAGGTGTGAGAAGGACGGGTGGGAAAGACGGGTGGAGGAGTGAGAGGAACGGGTGGGAAGGACGAGTGGAGGTGTGGGAGGGACGGGTGGGAAGGACGAGTGGAGGTGTGGGAGGGACGGGTGGGAAGAAAGGAAGGAAGGACTGCGGTGGGTGGGGGGGGGGGGGAGCATGTCCCGGGCCCCTTTTTATTTATTTTTTATTTGATGTTAAGTCCGTTGTTTATTCCCTTATGCATTATCATGTGTGTGTGTGAGGGGTGTCATAAGAGGGGTTGGGCAACAAGGTCCATGCAGAGCTATTTTGGCAATATAACTTGGGCTTTGAAAGGGTTTCCACGTCAGTGCCATAAAAGCAGGCAGCAGCAGCAGCAGCAGCAGCATGACCCAATCCCCCACCTTTTCTTCTTCCTTCCTTCAAAGGAAATGGCGTTGTCTGTATCTCCATTCATGTTTATTTATTTGTTTTCCTCGATGCCTTTAAAGGAGTGGAAACTTGTGCCACTCCCAGCATGCAAAATAGTACAATTTATGTGGGGTTTATATTATATGTATATATATGTTTTTTAACATTTTTTTCCTTCTTTGTGGTTTATCTCTCATGTGACACTGCTGTCTTTCTTCCTTTCTTTCTTCCTTTCTTTCTTTCTGCTTTTTTATTATTATAATATGTTACTAGACTTGTGTGTAGTTTTCAAACAATGATGATTTGAACTCCAATTTTTTCTTGCCTCATAAATCATCATTGTTTGATAACTGTCTCCAATACCCCAGCTAAAGATAAACAAAAACATTTTGTATATCATCTACACATTACAACAGGCATTATTTAATGCCAAATTTTTCTAACACAAAATCTGGTGTCATCCTCAAAACTAAAAAAGAAGAAAGAACTTCAACTTAATTCTAAATACCCCCTGTACTTATTTCAATCCTGCATTAAATAATGGATATTTACAATACCCTCAAATAAAATATAAAATAAATAAATGGTTACTATTAACACATATCTGTGTTTATTACTTTACAATTAAAATTGGACCATCTATTCAAGTTCAACACAGTGTAGTGATGAAACTAGTGCGTATATATTTTTTTACTATTGTTCTTCTTAAGGGACAGACATTTTCAAAGATTCATCGCTATAAATGTACAAATTAAATCTGTTTCGAAATTATTTTATTTTAATATAATCAATTTTCAAAAATACATTTATTAAAAATTTCAATATAATGTACAAAAAAACTTATAGTTTTATTGTTTACTTTATTATTTAAATATTAGTAAAAATACAAACATGCTTTGGTTTGGATCTAGAATTTTAAAGCATCAATATATATATATATATATATATATATATATATATTTTTATCTGTAGAAAAGTTATTAATTTGACAATAGAATTTTCCAGCATTTCTAAAAGAGATTGTTGGCAGTAGTTGATTGCATAGCTTGTAAAAGATAGAAATATGCATTTGATTTCAAATTAATAAATATCTACACATGATTTTTTTTTATATATTTTTTTTGCTTAATATTTGTAGTATTTAGAATTTCGGTTCAAATGTTACAACCATTGTATTCTTATTCTATTGTATTTTTAATCTAGATTTTGTACATTAGTTAAGTAATAGTGTATAATTGCAAAGAAACAACAAATTAGATAACTATTCATTAAAATTTTAAGCTTATTATTTTTTTGAATAGATATAATATAATATTATTAAATTAATGATTTAGATAAAATATTTTTATTATTAGATTCTATTGCTTGTTTCATATCTAAACTTACCATTTATTATTTATCTTAAGAAATATTCAAAATTTACATACTAGAATTTAGTTTGTAGTTTTTAAAAATAAATTTTATGTTGCATAAATGAATATAGTTGCGTAATTGTGTATACCTCAGTCCTTAGATGTTATAATAATGACTTGATGAAATTTTATTTTTGGCAAGTAATTTTAGATTTTAACTATTGCACATTTCTAAAATTTTACTTGTCATTTCTTATTTCTACTTTCAAACCTCGTTAACTTATTATGAAATATTTTTGCCTTACATTTAATACTAATATTTGTTTTAAAGCTTGAGTGTAGATGGTAATAATTTATTGTATAAAATGTTATTGTTAATTATTCATTTTATTCTTTATTTAATTTTTTAAGTTAGATTTTTATAAAAATATGTAAACATATAATTTTGGCTATATTCTTGTTTACATATTTTAGTGTTTAAAGTATTTTTTTTTGTAAATAACTACATTTTTGTCAATATTCATAATATTTGTGTATATAAAAGAAAATTAAAAAGTTAGTTTTGAACACATGTTTTCAAGGTCAAAACTCTCAACAAAAATTTGAATAAATAGTACATTTATTTATCATCTTAAAAAGAAAGAGTAAGCAAAGAAAAAAGAAATTTAAATTGCAACTTAATTATAATGATTGTTTCTATATTCAAAGATATTAGAGAATCTTGAACTAAGATTAGAATATAAGTTTTTATTTTATATGACTTATGATGGACTCACTTATGCCTTTATATGTACTAGCTACCAAGGTCTTATGTAAGCCTCCTAAGCACAACAATGCTTATAACCAAAGCATCAAAGATATTCTAAAAAGTATTAAATTTTAAATTTTTAATTTTTAAATTGTGAATTGCCTTAATAAAATATTTTAAAACCACAAATCTTACTTGATAAGTATTAATAGCTACCTAATATATCAAAATGAACATAACAATCTAATTTAAGATTTTTTTAAAGTTAGAAAAACATATGTTATTTATTTAAAATATTTCTACCTACTTCTACTAACTCTTATTTACTTCAAGAATCTTTGTATCTATTATATATGTATAAGAAATTACAATAATAGATATATTTATTATTATTATTTTTTGAATAAATCATGTCATTTTTATTTTCATGATGCTGATAAAAGATATTGATTGTTCATACCAACATATCAGTATCTTTTGCATCTATTATATAAGATAAAAAATAAAAATATTAGAGATTTAAAATTTTCAAGTAAGTATGAGTTCAAAAAATACTAATCAACATCAATTAAGTTGAGATTGGTTTTTTATTAAAAACTAGTTTGTCATGAAGTGACAAAAATTCCACATAATACATGCTAACAACATTATTTTATTTTAAAATTATATAATCATAGGATAAATTAATAGGTGTTGTATTCTCAATTAGCTCATGTATATGTATGTGTGTGTCTATATATATATATATATATATATAGTAATTCTTGATCTTAAATATATATATATATATATATATATATATAATATTATATTCTAAAATCTAAGAGAAGAACAACGTATGAACATACCAATAATGAAGGTAAAGAAGGGTAATATTTTTTGCTATTGTATTTTCTTATTTTCTTAATTTTTTAATTTCTTCTTGTAAAAAATTAATAATAATAATTATAAAAAATAATTGCATAAATAATTACATAATTCAACAATACTTGCCAATCAATGCTTCTTTTTATTTTTTGTGTAATTTTTTACATATAAACCTTTTTTAATGTAATATTTAAAAATGACATGTCTCTTTTAAGTTTTATGTATATATATATTTTTTTAAAAAATAAATTCATAAAATACTTTTAGTATAATAATTTTTATATTAAAGCTGTAATAGTTATTAATAAGGTGAATGAATTATATGGTATGAATAAAAAAACAAAAGGAGTAACTATATATATATATATATATATATATACACACACACACACACACATATACATGAGCAATTGTGTTATTGTTAATAAATTGATTTTTTTTCTCACTTGATAGTGTTTCTATGCATAAATGTTTTAGTTTTATTCAATGGAACATTAGTGTGTCTCTATTTCTTGTACTTATATCATTGTCATGAATATTACGTCTTAAAATTAATTTGATTTCATTATTATAAATGATT
Organism: Physcomitrium patens; assembly: GCF_059467195.1. Lineage (NCBI taxonomy): Eukaryota > Viridiplantae > Streptophyta > Bryopsida > Funariales > Funariaceae > Physcomitrium > Physcomitrium patens. Next base: position 2,092,387 of record NC_143424.1, read on the forward strand.
TTTAAAAGTAGTAAAATATTTTTTTGGTCGTATTTACTAAGTTTTGTATCCCAAAACAATTGAGTGTTCATGTAAACTTTGTATTATAAATTACATTTCTGATGCCAATTGTTTTTTTCAAAATGATTTCTTCGAAAAATAAAAAATAAATAAGTTTAATTACATTAATAAAACACAAAATGATAAAATTTAGTAACAAATCAACATAGTTTTTGAAACATACAGTATGAACATTAAATCTCTGTTATCTCCATAAAAAAATAGTAGTTTAGAAAAAATGTGATTAATTTTTAATGAGTTAGTAATCCGTAAATTTTTTAAAATTTAATACAATAATTCATTGTTTTATATTTGTATATTTACAAAGTTTATATATATATATATATATTAGTATCAAATCACAACATTAGTAATTAATACATTAGGTTATGCTTGTGTAAAATAAAGTATATTAGATTATGATGTTTTTTTAGTATTAAGATATCTTGTGGAAAACAATATGCTTCTGTTGTTTATACTTATCATTAATTATGCAGCTAGTATTTTAGACTTGTACACTCTTATCCTAACTTTCAGTTTATTTTGGTTCATAAATAAATCATTACATACCAATCCGCTTTCTTAGCACATGAAACTAAATACAACATCACCAGATGGTTTCTTAATTTCACTAACTGAAGTGTCATCAACATACAATAACACACATACATACTCACACACACAGGCAGAAGTGAAAGTTTAACGTGTGATTTTATTTACACCTTGTTGATGTCAACAAAATTAAAAATTAATCAAAAATTAGAATGTGTATATCACATGGTTGAATTCCATAATGTTATTGCTATCAGCATGGTTTCAAAGCCTTATTCGGTGATTTGTTTTCAAAACCCTAATTATGGAATATCACAAAGCGTGTTGCACATGTGAAGCAAACATGCAGAGAAAAATATGAAAACTAGTTTTTGCGGGATTTCGATATCCCCTCTCGTGAAGTAACCAAGCAATGAACAGTGTAGTGAAAAGTCACAATTGAGGAATAGGGAAGCCAACAAACGGGTTCAATTTCAGCAACAAGAACAGAGACAAACGAATGAAATCAATAATTGCGTAAGATACGACTATGATATGACAAGGATATTGAAGTCCTTATCATTCGGACATTACAACATAATAAGGCTTTTTTAGATGGAACACTTGGAACGCAGATTTTGAAAAGTGGACTTTGACTGAGGGACAACAGCAACGAGGGGAGGGGGAAAGCAATTTCCTAGTGTTGAGGCTGCGTTGGCCTCCTCCTCGTCGTCTTCCTCTTGCAACACGAGGCCAGCAATCCAGTGGTCAAAATTGTCGGCATAGAGAAGCAGCATCGCACTGTCCGAGCGTGTCCCAGGCCAGCCAGAAGGCGAGTCACAGGGAGAGAGAGAGAGAGAGAGAGAGAGAAAGAAAGAAGGCGATGATGGCACACAGGACAACACACTGGACGACGAAGAAGACGAAGAAGACGAAGAAGAAACATTGCAGCACTAGGTGCTGTTCCGTAGAGCCTGGTGGTGTTCTTCGAGGTGGAGTTGGAGGAGGAGTAGGACTAGGAGGAGGTTTCATCGCTGGCCTCGGGCGCGGGTTAGTGGTGGCTGAGAGGGGCTGGTATCCAAGAATTTGACGTGTTTTCGCGAACATCGGCCATGCGTTGTCAAGTACACTGGCGTGGTTAGTTCAGGGGCTGGAACTTGGATTAAGCGCTGGGAGGCGTCGTTGTTAGTTAATTTATAGCAGGTGGTGGTGTTTGGCTTGGGGGAAGAGACAGAAGGAGTGAGTCTTGCGCCGGTAGTTTGTGGCGATGGAGATTTTTGCGTTAGAATTATAAGAGGTGTAATTGTGATCACGGGGTTAGAGCACAGGGGAGAGCTTGAGAAGGTTTTGGAAGTCGATGGCGCAGGGGAGAAAGGGTTGTAGGCTTCAGTGAAAGTGGACGGAAATAGGCATCGATGGTGCGAAATCGACAACACGCATAAATTGCCACTGGGAATGCGACGACAGAGCATTGTTGGCTTGTGTTGAATATCCTACTCCTCATTCCGTCTATCTTGAATTTCATAGCTCCGGTGTTCACTTGCGTAATGCGGTTAGCCCGCGTGGAACAGAGCTCTCTCCGAAATGTCTGAACCTCGACCGTCTCGACGTGGCGTGGAAGAAGCGAAAGCTCTCCTGCACGAACGTAGTTTGTGGATGAGCGGAGGAGAACCTCTAGATTCGTACCTGGATGATTTCCGGGCTCTAGGGCAGTTGCAATGCACATATGTATGGACCAAGGACGTGGTTGCTTATCGCTGCCGTACTTGTCAAATGAACGATTCTAGGTATGTTGTCTTTTGAACTTCTCTCAATTGTGGTTCTGATTCAGTTTACTGAGTGGATATGCCTGCGGAATCCTTGCTGAGTCTAGTAACAGGGCACACCTCAATGTGTAATGACTGCTTTGAATTTCGAACTATGATGCCGTGCTGGTTTGAGACGTCAGCCGGCTTATTCTTTAAGCGTCAGATTCACAGAATAAGGGCTATTACCACGAAAGCTCTGAGGAAACCCTTTTCAAAACTGCTACCTCGCTGGCTGGTCTCATGGCCAGTTGCAACGTGTCTGATGCTCTGATACTGAACGTTTAAAATTCACAATGCTTTTGCATTCAGATGTTTAACTTGATCTCTTTAAATCCTAGTGCCCTTGTTTCAGGTTGCCTTCCGGTAAAATTTCCTTAATTATCTTGAAGTGCAATTTGTCTGGGTGGGGAAAATGGTTGGATTGAATTTGGTTGTTATCAGTCACGCTAAATCACGAGCCGTGGATGTTTTAAATGCGACCCTCAAGGTTGACCACTGTGGAAGAACAAACGGTATGTGATTAACACTCGCACTTGTAGAAAAACGAAGTGCGGGAAACGAAAAAGAATAGTACTATCAGAACATCTGAAGGATGATATTCGGCAATCAAGATAGTATGCTTATAATTTGTTATGACGAAGGCTTCGAGGGCCTCATTCTTTGAGGTCCTTACACTTCGAGTGCGTTGCAATTTTAGGAAAACAAAGTGCGGACAACATTTGTGCACACATATGGTTCACAATTTTGTCACCTACACAAACTTCACTTCATTGGGAAGTTTGTTATCCTTACGCAAATGCAAAAACTAGCATCTGATGGGTTACTGGTGTTAGACCTGGTGCGAAGTCAAATAATTGCAGTACCAACTTATGAGGTCGTGATTGCTGTGGGGATTTTTGTGTTATCTTCGTGTTTCTTTTTCCTCCTCAAGAGCCCTTTATTTGGGACTTATCCTCCTCGTAAGTTTTGAAAATGTGCATACTGTCCTGCCCTCAAAGTAACTGTAGGGCCTTTGTGCTCTACCACTTCTGCTGTGATTGTAAGCCTGTAGTGGTTCTTGGATAATCTAATGGTTGTGTTAATGTGTAAATCTCTAGACTCAGATATCTAATGTCATTAAGTTGATAGACTCAAGGCATGAATCGGTTTTAAGTGCTTTTCCTTGAATACTCAAACTGAAGTGTGTAATGCTTCATTGAATTCCTTTGTATTTACTAGTCTGGTGTGTTGGAATGCAGTGCAATTTGTAATTTATGTTTCCAGAATGGCAACCATTGGGATCACGACTATGGTAATCCACTTCTTTATCCAAGTTTCCATGTTTTGGACTGTGCCTGTTATCCGTTGGCTTCTTCTTGAGTTCATATTTTCCAGATTTGTTACTTTTGGAAGATGAAAAATGTACTCTTGTTTGAAGCGCATGTATAAATTTTTTGTTCTCTCAAGGGTTAGAATTTTATAATGAATTTTGTGATTGTCATGATTTTTCTGTGATGTTAATCAAGCTCACGGCAAAACGTAGTGATTTCGGTCCTCAGCACCGGCCAGAAGAGCTAGAACTAATTATAGCCTTGTTTGGTGTTCGGATGAAACCAGTGATGTATCATAGTGCATCTGGTGGATGCTGTGACTGTGGAGATCTTGCTGCTTGGAAAGAATCAGGGTACGTTTAATTAGTTCTACTAAACATTGGTGGTTTTTTTAACCATTAAGAAATGCAGTGATAGTTCTTTTAGCACACTGGTTTTCTTGCATAGTGCGTACCACATTGCTTATCAACATTACCATAATTTGAATTTTATGTTGAAAAACAAGCACACTTTACATGGTGGATGTAACAAAGATAGCCTGTAGATGAGCACTTGACTTAGTGGCCCTGTTTCGTCATTGTTGTTAACTTGCCGTCACTAATTCCTTTCGTTTTTTGATTTCGCTGTGCTTCATATGTTTCAAGTATGGTGTTGCTTGGCAAACCACTCTAACTGGAGTAACGCCTCTTTCTACTCTCCTACAATTTGTAGTGATGTGTCAAAATTTGGAACAACCTGAAGTTCTAGGCGTTGTTACCTTGTTATCTTGCAGTTCATTTTCGTTGATTACCTGTTTTTTGTAGGGCCTGTGCTGCCCATCAACGTCTGCATGTGCAAGAACCAAAATTAAAGGATGAACTTTTGGAGCCGACTCATGTTGTCGGTGAGTATATGGGTTTACATGTTAAATTTCATGCAATTGATTATTTGATTACACGAATTGTGTACAGCATAAGTTTCAAAATGATTGTGTCCTGGCATATCATATGTTGTGCGGCTGGTTTGGATTATTTGGTGCTCATGATAGATGATGTTGAATTAAAAGGCTTGCAACAGGGGTCGAGTTTTAAGTCCGGTGTAGATTCGGAGAAACCCATTTGTTTTTTTGACTTCATGCCAAGAATTGTCTTATTGATGCTGTTTTTGCAGTGCAATATGTGCTCCGGGAACTACTAGTTTGGGTTAAGAAACTTAAAGTTAAGCTGAGTTATCAGCGAAAACTTTTCGATCAGAACACTGACTTGGAAGTCGCAATGGCCATGATATATTTGGATTGGTCACAGAAGGTGAGCCCATCTTTCTTTCTTTCGTTCTCTTTTATGTTGCACCCACATGATTAGTTTTTTAAGAATAAAACCTGTTAGCGGCTTAGCGTTTTCTAGTGCACTGATTTCTTTTATAACGATTGTTTGTTTGAGTTACTGCTTGACTTTCTAGTGAAGTTATGGATAACTCTATCTATCTATCTATCTATCTATCTATCTATCTGTCGTTCTTTCTTTCTTTCTCTTTCTATCCATCTTATCAAGATGAGAGTTTCTTATTTCTAAGAGGATGGTACGTTGTTCCTATAATGGTCTGTGTTGACGCAATAGTTTACTTCGACTTCAATTCGCTGCTACAAATGATTGCAAAATTTTCAAATAATATCTTTTTCTTAATGTGGCTTTTCCTTTAATTTTTATTTATTTTTTGTTTCATAATAATGCGTTTTGTTCGCACGACAGGTTTGTGCTGTAGACGCGTTGCGCAGCATTGTTTGTAATGAAATAATTGATTATGGAATCCCATGCCAGGTACGTATTTCAAACATTATGCTCACACTACACTACTATTCCTGGGTGAAAGCTTCATGGTAAGGATGTGTGTATTTTCCGCTTACTAGCGACACAAATCTTATTCAATGTCATTGGACCTTTTCAAAGGACTGTAATTCCGGTTAAATGGTTTTCACTCTTACCGGGAAAGGTCATTGTTTAATCATCCTAAGACTTATGTTTTCCTGCTATTAATAGCGGTACCTGCATGGTTGCTCACAATAACCATGGATATACATTTGGACTGGATTTACTCCTTAGTTCTCTGAGTGTGAATGGGTCTTCAGATCTTACTTATATGTAATTATATTGGTTAGCTCATTGAAAATCAAGGGAGGATCTGGACATCGTTAGTTCATTGAGATTGCAGAATCATCTTGACGAATCTTGATATGTTTGACAATATTGTCACGGGCTTTCATCTGAACAATTGTGCATATTCTTTTCATGTGCAGACTGACGCTCCGACGTCGGCATTGGAGATCTTGTTGGACTGCTTAGGTTGGATGCCGGACAAACTTATTGAAGCGGTATTATATCAATCACATCTATACGTAGCAGTGCATTCAGAACGAAATGACCATGAGATCACACTGCAGGGTGGGGCTGGGGGAAATGTCTCTTTGTGCATGCAACAACTGTATCTGCTTTAAAAAGCTGGTTGAAAGAAGGATGCTTTCGCTGTTTGACTAATTTGATCGCTTGCGCTCTTTAATGCAGGAGACAACTTTGTTCTTACAATTATTGTATAAAAATGATTTTAAGGATAAGTTTCTAAATCTTCTAAGGGAAAAGTACGAGAAGATGATTTTCCTTGCCATCCGTAATAAAGAATATATGAAGAATTACACACACCTTGATACAAACTTAGATAGAGGTATGCATATTTTCTCTGTTCTGCCATGTTAATAAGTTTCCGGTTAGTTTGGCCATGGAAAGGTTTTCCCTGACTTCCAATGCATATTTTAATTGATTCACCTTCTTTTGCTGCATGATTTTTAAGATTTTATTTGAATTGATTAGTTCATTCGTGGAATTGTAGTCAAGAATAGCTTTTGGACCGTACTGACATTTTTGTCAATTTGGCCCTCAAAGCTGCTGATTTTTTGATATCAACTAAATTTATGTAACGAGTTGATATTGTTCAGATGTTTTGTTGGTGCACTTAATTCTGATGTTAACCTTGGGTAATCTCTGGCTCAAACAATCTGCGTGTTTTTTCAGTAATGGTGCAGTTATTTAATGATCCAGACATGACAACTCGCCTCATTCATAAACATAACTTGCTTGAGTTATTTATTGGAGTTTTCTCTAAAGTTATCGCTTGTTCTGCCGAAAATAAGTAATTTCTTTGTCCACTACTTCTTTCTAGTTGTTGTTTCAAATTTCACTAAACTGGTTGAGGGAACTAGTAGTTGCCTAGAAAGGATTTATAACAAGTGTTAGTAATTAAACTTTTACAGAGCAGGACTCATTCTAATCGAACTTTAAATTATTGCTGAGTTCGCTCTTTATACGGCGAACTTAACAGACACGGACAGGAACTTGAGAGGAATGTAGTATTTGTGGTTTCTATTTCTGGTCAGAGGTACTAGTATTCTTTTAGTTGCTTTCTTAATCTATCCCCCAAACCTCTATTATTTTTAGCAAACTAAAACTGCTGGGTAATTTTTCTCTCTTGTCTAGATAAATCTTCGAACAAATCTAACGTAACTGTTGATTTGATGGTTTGCAAATTTGTCAGTGAGCTAGCAGTTGTCAGTTTTGACGGTGACGCAATCAAGTGTAAGGTGCGCACTCCTGCCGACTCAATAATGTAGCTTATAATTGTTTGATTGCTGCAAGTCCTTTCTTAGAACATCATAGGACAATATTCTTGATATCTTATTGACGTTTTAATTGCGGAATGAGTTAGTAATTGCTTGTTTAAAAGACTTGGGCTTTTGCTAGTATGCAGTAGTTCATGTTGTAAGAATGAACTTTCAGTGTGAAATGAATAAGAGACTATAAAACCGATCATTTGGATGCAACGTTCGGGAATCATGTGTGCTTTTGTACTGAAATATCTCGTCATGGTGAGGACATGATCAGGTTTACCTTCGGCCTCAAAGTGATTTGCGACTAGTCGTCTCACATAGGAATATTGCGATTCATATGCTTTCGAAGCAGCCTCAACTTTTTCCACATATTCTCGATGTGCTCGTTAAATTGCAGGTTCTTTAAGGAAAAGAATTGAATGTGAGAGATGCTGTAGATTTCTGATTACTGAATTTTTCAATTTTTAACATGTTGAAGGAGTATTGTCTTTCTGTCTTCCATTTCGTCAATTGATAGTAGTTTGGTATTACTTAGAGTTCAAGCACTCTTCTTTATTTTTATTTAGACTCATATTGCGCTCATATTTCGTTCAGAATAAGGAGCAGGGTGCTCTTTAATGTTGACGAATAAGTTTGAACCTTGAGATTTGAGGTCATGCTTTTTTAATGACGAGAAATTGATGTGGAACCTTGATGATTTCTCTCTAAATCAAATTATGTTCAATTTGCATGTAGATATTTATTCGATTGTGTTGTGGAATTGTGGATAATTGCTTACTTTGGTGCATTGACTGTCATGTTTATTCAGTGGATGAATGCTTATACTCGTGGGGGAGACGGCCATGTATTTGAGAAGACGTGGACACTTGCGATCCAACTTGAGGTCAGCATTATTTATAATATCGTTGTGTCCTACCTTTTTGTGTATAAGTTTATCTTTGTGATTCAGTTTATGACGCATATTTCAATGAAGGGCAGGTTGCTGTAATTAGTATGTTTGCTACTGTGTCGAACCGCCTTCTTGGAAGCTTCATAGCTAGCAGCGGCAGTTACAGATCATGGACAATTTTTCAACTACATTTGCTTGGTGTTCAAGTTTTTTTTCTTTTTTCTGTCTGTCTGATGGAGGCCATTAATTCTAATATTTTCCCTAGTCCTCAGAATCTGTTGTTGGAAGAGTAGACGTCAGATATCACAAACTAGTAGGATGCAACTGGAGTGTTTATTGTATTTTTCGGTTTCTGCTTAGTGATGCATCGATATTGTTGCTTTATCACCTGCTTCTTCATTCACGTTTTGCTTTGGCGCTACGCAGATGAACAGTATGGCAATAATTTTTCAGCTGATCTCACGCTGCTTTCAAGATCCCCTAGGCAGGAAAAAAACTCTTGTCACTGCAGCTACTTACACATTCAAGGTCCTAAAGCAGTACTTAGAGCAGGTAAGTCCATCCCTGGAATGGTTGCTTGCCAAATGTAAAAATTAGTTTTCGCAATCCCTGTACTCAGTTTCATTTCATTGTTATTTCTATGACAATATAGATTAGGACTTGATACATCCTTGCGTTGTGATGACTGCTGTCGTTACACCAGGATATGGCTTGACAATTCACTTCTTTTGGATCTAGAAATAAAAGGAACTGTGAAAGATTCCTGCAGGTTAAGCGCATATCTGATCAAGACAAATACAGTGATAGCACAGTTTCGCTACATATACCGCTGCACAGGGCATTAAGTGCAATCCTACAAAAGCTTGTGCTCATATCTTGGGGGAATTACGAGAGGGGCTTCCTAACTGCTCTGAAAGAGGAGGGTGTTTTCAATTTTACCGAAGATGAGGTACCACTCCACTGTTGCATCAATTTGCCTGGGTTCTTTTTGTGCTACCATTAACAATAATCTATGTATTTTTGACGTGTTTCCGTATGCAGCTTATCTACACCTTAATCACCTTAACTCAATGGGAGATGTCTTTTGTTTTATCACAAATCCCTGGCTGTTGATCTACGTTTTACCAGGAAGTATAGGGGATATTTATGTAATTTTAAGATTTCGGCTCTGCTGGGCCATTCCCTTAATTTGTTATCGCAGTGTCGTTGTGAACGTTGATGTCAATATCTTTCTTTTTCACTGGATATGTTACAGGTGCTGGCTCTCATGGATCATCCTCTTCGCATATTGGTCTGGATGGCACAGGTTAGATGACCTCATTGTGTCTTACTGTTGATATGTAGTTCATATAATTGTTCAGCTGTGAAAGTTCGTCGATTGTTGCACTTAGATGATTTAGTATAGCACTTAATCTTGCATTTCTATTCTACCTGACTTATAATCCGTGTGGCAATTTCCATATTTGTTGAAGATTCGCGCTCAAATGTGGTCAACATTGGAACATTTTAGCCGTCTAGAGCTTATTTACAGAGGAAGTTTCTGGCATGATCAGTAAGCGAACTATTCTCAACTGTGATTTTTTTGGTGTTTTTCATGAGAAGCAACACCTTAGGTTCCTTCATGGAGCCATATCTGATAATGGAGAGCAAGTCTCAGAATACTATATTGTATGGGAAGGGATACATTGCAACTTTAAATGTACTCTCTTATGATTATCTCATGGTGGACTCTTATGATAAGCTCATTGAGTTAACTTTGTACTACGGAATCCGATAAGAGCTTTTGAAAAAATTTGATAGATTTGAATGGGTTGATTACAGAAGTGTATCTTCTGATCTATTGTTTTGAGACTTCTCTGATCTTTGCATGTATAATAGTGATTAGTAGCAAGAGCTAAGTATTCCAATTGCAATTTCGATTTCATTGTCTAATTCAAGCAATCATTATGTTTTACAGGTCAATGGACATGGATATATTACTACTACAATTTTGCTCTGTTGCTTGTGAAGATTTGCAAGGCAAAATCTTTGTAAAGATAGCGGAGCTATTCAATGTACTCTTAAGAATGCCTATCCTAGTCTGATTATAAATGGAAGAATACGAAGCTTTTTAATAAAAATGGGTGTATTACAGTCTGCGTTACCATCTGTATGATGTACAATTCTTTTGATGAAGCTATTCTGCGGCTACTTGTGATGAAGTTGCTAGTGTAGTAGTTATACAGACAAAGTATGTGTGATACATTGTGTTGCTACTTATGGTCTGTTGGACTTGGTGAACAGTTCAAAAGTATGGCAACAACTCGCACGATTCCTGGACAGCGAAATTGCCGACAGGCAGAGATTATGCTTTTGCAATCATTCATGCGATTGATTTTGCTGGTAAGCTCTTCTGCGCTTGTATTTTCAATGTGATTTCCATATCCAAGCAGTATTGCTTTGAATTTGATTCTTTACTCTGAGACGGTTCTACTTGGCATTATCGAGTTGTTTTTGGATGTTTGTGCTGTTCCGAGCACTCGCTTAGTTACATTTCTTCTGGGAGGTGTTAAGACATGCTTATAGACGTTGTCTGGATTTGTAGGTTGTGCGTGAACGCCGCAATTTGGGAAGGACAGAAGAAGACGAAGCACAAGGTAAATGTCTGCAGTACGATGTCATACAATGGTTGTGTGTTCGTGATCAGACTTACTCTCAGGTGGGTCTTACACGACCTTACGACAATATTTTTAGACTTGATTTTCTGACATTCATTATGCCACATTTGAATGAACTTCCACTCCTGTAGTTTATTTCATTTAAGATATATTTCTTTTGGTTCGTGTTCTTGCCAATAACAGCTGATGTTCAATGATTTGATTACAGCTTTGTCGGGCATTGGGCTCGACCTCCATAGAGCATCAGAAATTGAATGTTGTGTTGGATAGAGTAGCTGTCTACCACGAGCCTAAGGTCTGTGTGTCAAAGCACGATGTTACTGATATTATTTTGTTTTACTTTTGAATGCGCATAATTATTAAACGATGAAGCATGAATAGTGGTGGTTTTGTTTTTAATATTCAACGTGATTGGAATGTTATATGTCTATGTAATCATTTGCGGACATTGCATAGATATTGTGGTACAGACACCCAACATTTTGACTCGATTGTTCAACTGAGTATGTAGGAAATTACACATGAATGTTTCACAGAAGCGTATGCTAATTCTAGCTCACAACGGCGTTGGTATAGCAGGTTGCTCATCAAGGGTACTATCAACTAAAATCAGAGTACTGGAAAGAGTTCGATCCTTTGTTCCCTCATTACTATCTCAACGAGTTGGAGGAGGCTGAGGTAGGCGATGATTTATTTGGGGTCCATCTATCGCATGTTGATAGTACAGACTATTAAGCATGAAAGAATTGTACTATACGTGTATTGGCTCTAAGAGGCCATATGGGTACATGACCTATTTCAAGACCACAGGTCGTTTACTCTAGTCGTGGATTGTGGGACTGCAATGGTATATGCGCACCTCAGAGCTGTGGATGACAGGTTCTCATTTAGAAACTTCTTGCTGGAGCAGGACTTCAGTACGATGGGTTTCTGCATGCCACATGTGAGGTTTATTTCAGTGTTTGTGCTGCAATTGTGAACGAGATAACTAACATGTAACGAGTTCTGGTATGTTGCAGGATAGAGCTGTTAAAGTTGGGAAATCAGATCATTATTGGCGGATTTCAGCACCATCACCTGCTGGTGCACCCTACGACCGGCTTTCTGGTCTTCTTCACACAAAGGTGTGTTAATTTGGCAGAGATGACCGTCAAACTGCAGTTTCAGAGGTGTCTAGAAATTATTATTTGAATGTGACAGTTAAAGTCATTTTTACTCTACAGTTGCCTCATTGGTGTAGGATTATTTTAGATCTTGAGGTTTTGGTATTTCAGGCAGCACTCTTCGTGTGCTCAATTAATTGCATTGTTACTTATTCCTTGTGTGATGCGCACAAGTCAGGCATGCCATCTGTTTCTGCTAAACGTACTGGATGAGGTGAGATTTCTTGTCGAAAGGGATACAACAGTAACATCTGGTGAAGCTCTCGGTGTTACTGCTCTGCAAATGATGGCTGTTCTAGTATCAGATTCCCGCAACAATTTATGGTTAGTTCCGTGCATTTTATCTCATTTAGTGTTGGGTACCATGATTGGTGACATGTTTCATTTACGATTCTCTTTTGGCTAGATCTCCCGGATTTTCCGATAATTATCGGCTGGAAACTTGGATCTTGGATGGCCATCGTAATGTTATGGATATGGTCCATGGGTTTTTATTTGGTCTCCACAATGAAAGCCAGCATGCTGTGTGCTCGTCAACTTATGAAGACATTTATGGTGCATAGCATGCATGCCATCTTGGATATGTATGAAAACATTTAGTGCTTGATATAAAAACAGAAAATTATGCCAAGATCTTGCTTCTAGCCATGAATTAGATGTGACAACTCGAAGATTATTTGAATCTGACGATGGTTTAATTATATTTGCAGGGATGCTGATTTGAAGGCCCAGTTTCCGGATTCAGTGGATGAGTATCCTACCGAGGACATCACTGTCAACATCTACGTGCAGGTTCGAACAGAGTATGGGCCACATCTGAGCATCTTTCAGATGCTACAGGAGCTAGTTCGTGCTAATCAGTGCACTCGTAAGTACCTTTTAGGCAGAAAAATTAAACATTTACTGGTTTGAACGATTCACAATGATATCTGGAAAGCATGATATCTTCTGACTTGTAATGTTGTTATTTGAGATCGTCTTCCCTCTTTCTAGGTGAATTTGCAGTTGCCTTCTCTTGGAATTCTCTCTTACTGTTCTGTCCTACTCTTTACTGGCATTTGACAGGTTTGGTGGATTCGATTAATCATGTCTTTGAGTTCCTGCATGTTTCGACTCATGAAAAGTCTCGTGCTGCTGAGGTGATAACTTCGCTTAATGTTTTATAATTTGTGTATTTCTGTTCACTATTTCTGCAGATGAGTCAGTTCGCAATATAACTGTATACATTGTAAACTATTCCAACTATACAAGTGTATATGTATCTGTTTCGGGCTGCAAAATAATCGAACACTTGTTATTTGAGTTTTATGGTTAGTTTTTCCTCTTTCAGGTTGACACTCTTAGTGCTGAAGACATTCAGCGCAGACTGCGTAAAGAACTGCGCCAAAAAGCTATCCTTGAAGAGTTTTCTGCCAAGTGAGTTTTTAGTCTTTCATGACAGCTTCTAATAATGTTAAATTAATTTTTTTGAGGTTTATGCCATTTAGCATGCATTTCAAATGAAGAAATTGAGTCATACAGACACAGATGAAAGTACTAATAGAACTATAGTAACAAATATTGTTTGGTATTGCTGTGCATGTTCAAAGTGGCTATCTTTTAGGTACTCTGGTTTCAATCACGAACATACAATTTGTTGCATTTTGACCAATACATCAGTTTTATTTAGAATTTCTTTAAACCCTGGCAATAGTATCTATTTACATTTGTGTGGCTGATAGAAGGATGTCTTGTATGTAGGCGAAAGGCTTTCATGGAACTACAGAGCGACTGTGATGATGACGAAAACTCTGAAGATGGTTCCGAGATGGAAGCCTGCAGTATTGTTAACGAAAGCCGCGCTTGTAAAAGTGGGTCTGTTCCTATTTCTGAAACACTTCGAAAAGCCACCACCCCTGTGACAGATGCTGATCACGTGGCCATGGAAGCTTCATCTAAGGCCAAGGAGTGCGCTCTTTGCAAAACAAAAGTACGAAAGTTTTGTTCTGTTCTTTTAGGCTTATGATTTTTAAAGGCTAAGCGTTTCCTTGGGCTTGTATTTAAATCACTTGAGTAGATTTACTTTTACCGCACAAGCCAAAGGCCATCAGGCCTTCTTCGACTCTGTTGTTCTGTGTCCACTATATGAGTAACATCCGCCTGCACCGTTTTAACAGAAGCGTTTTATGATATTGCAGAAGGATGATAAGAACTCTTCACTATGCTGGATTGCTTTAGTGCAGCGGTATAATTTTCCGAATCAAGTCCTGAGCAGAGGGGAACAAATGAGGAATACAGGGGAAACGGATATTTCTCATGTTGGCCAGTTTCAAGGATTGAACTTGAATGATGACCTCGATCAGCTGGTTACTGTGGGGTACTTCGCTGAATCGGGAAATGCTACTACAATCGATTTATCTACCCTTGAGCATGTTCAATGCTGTGGTCATCAGGTACGCATGGTGTGCAGGTCTTGTCGGGGTTTTGCGCTCTTAAGATAGCTCGGTTTCTCAAGAGAAATTCAGCGTCAATTTTCAACTCAAAGAATCAGCATATTTGATTGCAAAGGTATCGAAAATTAATACTGTCTTTTCCGACTCAGATGCATTATGATTGCTTCCAAGATCACATGAAGAATCTTCAATTGAGTTGTAATGCTGGTGAGTTGTTGGATTCTTTCTATTATCATCACTATCTTTTAACTTGTATATCGTGCATTCATGATAGCTCCATAACCAGTTTTAGGATTTCCTGGATTTTTTTTTTTACTTTTTGTCTGTTCTTGTTCACTAATGTGTTGAGCTTCAAACGTAATGGGGAGACCTTCAAATATATACTTAATGTTCTCATTATCCGCATCTCTCGCCAGTGTTTGCTGTAAACTTTTCTTGAATGGCCATTATACTCTCCTGAATGGATGTTCCTTTGTAAACTAAAGATGCTTTTATTACCTTTAAGCTGGATGAGAGATGTGCTAACCAATCTGTTGACTCATATTCTCAGGGAACGATGTCGTGAACCCCTTGAATGGGGAATTCTCGTGCCCAATCTGCCGGCGATTAGCAAATGTCCTTCTGCCAGATGTGGATGCATCTATATCGTCTAGAAAGATGGACCTGCACGAAGACGTAAAAGGGGCGGATGAAATAGGGAGTGATTGGAGTAGTTTTTGGCAATCAAATAAGAATCTAGAAAACTCTATGGATTCTTTTTGTGTTCAGGTACAACCTTGGCTTCGGTTGCATCAGAAAAACTTATTAGTAAAGTGTTTTTGACATAAACACTTGCAGTTCTTACCCAATCCTAAAGCTCAGAAAGGCAAGCAGATTTGCAGAAGGTGTATTTTTCAGTCAGCTTTTAAATACGATAAGTTCTGGGTCATCATTTTAATGCTTGACGGTCGTTCTAATGTGGTGTTGTTGGTTGTGGAACTCAGACGTTGAGAGTTCGCAAGCAGTATCCACACTCGTACTTTAATACGCCAAGCAGTTGCGCAAGATCACGGGTATCAAAGAGCACTGCCTTGTTATAATGCTGATACTATCATTAAATTTGACTGCATCATAATACCTTTCCAATCCAATACTTAGAGCTAGAGTTTGGAATTCCATCAGTGATTGTTACATAGATTTTGACTAGTTTCAGTAATAACCTAAACACATTTAGATTTGTCAGATGTATTCGACTGCAGTCGATGTTAAAATCTGATGTTGCTATATTGCGTGAAGGTTCTTTGGGAGGAACTCGTTTTGAATATTGTTCATTGCGAGGTGGAAACAAGAGAAGGGTATGTACAGGTGGGAACCGCTTCTTCTTCATCCCCCACAATGAAGTTCTCCGATGAATGTACTTGGGGTGGAGATTCTGCTCATTGGACAGCTATGCGAGAATTAGGAAGGCTAGCCATGCTTTCCAACACGTTTCCTGGTGCAGGTGAGAACCTCACAAACGCTTACTGAAATGGTTCCCGTTTAACCTTTCGGAACAAATGTAACATACACGTAGTGCTTACTTTGTATTTCTTTGTGGGTCTTGCTTCTACTTTACCTATATCAAAGTGGATGGAGCATGAGGTGTAGCTGATCAATTGGTCACATTTTAACCTCAGACTCTTGTGTGGTTCTTGACCTTTCCTGAAACTTGGTACCGTGTCAACTACTTGTGTAACAAGAACATATCTTTTCATTTTGAAATTTTATAATCTCTTGGTAGAAACTCGCTGAGCTGCTTAGATTATAGGCATAGAATATCCTATTGCTTGTTAATATCTTAGGCCGAATTCTGCACGCTCGATAACTCATTCTAGTGCTTATCCCTCATCATTTATGTTCGACCATGTACATATGCGTCATTGACCATGATTTGCTTCTACAGTGCAGGACAAGAGTCAAAGGTTGCGGGCGTTATGGGAATGCCTTCGATTGCTTGACAGGAGAGAAAATCTGGACGCGGAAAGTATGGACACAGAGTCCTCACCTATTCTGGCTGGGATGAGTGAGCTAGAGAGGACTGTTCGAGAGATGTTTCCTCAGAACCCAATTGATCTTGCGGAACCTTGTGAGGATCCAGAATTTGCACAAGTGTCTTCCCTTTACTTTCATTGTCAGGATGGGAGTGCACAAAAACAGGAGAATTCACAATTTGTTCCTGTATCATGCAACGTGGACATGGGGGAAGAAGAATTAGCTCGTACACAGACGACTTTAAATCAAAGTGTCCACCTCGAGGAGAACAAAAACAGTCAATTTGTTGAATTTAAACTTGGTGAAACGTATCCTAGTAAGCTAGCTGCTCCAGATCCTATTGAACACGATCCTCAACAAAGGCACGAGATTTCATTTGAAGATGCTAAAATTGAGAATAAGATCAGAGAAGAAATGATGATTGACGGTTGTTTGAGTCAGCCATTTCCTATAGAGCAGCAGCGGAATACATCGTCGGATTCTTTGTCTACCTGGATGGAAGATATCTTGAGAAATGGCATCTTAACAGCTGATCCGTTTTGGGTCTTGGCCATGTTGTTAATTGTGAGCACCTCATGACTACTACACTGTTGTGTACTGTGATTCATTTTTGACATTTTAGGTAGATTTTAATGGCAAGTTAAGTTTTCAATCTGCATCAAATAATTAATTTTTTAGTGGCTAACCCATTTTCAATGCTTTTGCATTCAGATTCTTAGCAAACAACCTGATAGGCACGTTTTGCTCTCCATGGTGAAGTTTGCATATACAATAGCCGTTTTGCAGACACAAATCGCAGTGTCTAGGCTGGATGTTGAAGATTCTGATGTGGAGACCCTTGTTCGAAGGGCTTGTCTCCCATTCCTGCGTAGAGCTGCCATGCTGGTAATCTGTTCCTTCTGTTTACTAGTGTGGTGTTTTCGTTTAGTGAAGGGTCGCGGATACCGGTTTTGGTTGTGTTGAGCGGGTGATAAGATTATGATTGTGTTCTTTTATTTAGAAGATACTGTTTCTTCATTCAATTAATTTGATTTTCTCTCATATGTCGGAATTCTTCATTATGAAAACAGTTCACGATGGAGCGCTTCATTGATCTTTTGAGAATTCTGTTTTCATGTTATTTTGATTAACAGGTGCAGATAGTTACTCGAGAGGATTTAAGAGAACATGGATTAACAGGTATAAAATGTAGTGGACTTCCGCAGTTTCATATACAAGTTGTAGATTTCAAAGCGCATTGCACAATTTTAATTTATGACTTGATTACAACGTAAGATCCTAATTGTAGCGGTTGTCATATCTTTCAGGGATGAAAGTGATGGATTTTCACAGTTTGCAGTTGATATTGCAACTTCCAGATTGCTCACTAATTCTGCAACCTCAAGGTGAATAGCAATAATACTGAAGTTTTCAGTAGCACAGTACTTCAATTCATTAAGCAGAATTATCAACTAAGAGTATTATACTCTTTTTTATTTAGATTCCTCATGATCAGAAATTTTTATTTCCATTTTGAGGTTTACTCTTAGTCAGTTCATGCATGGTTCATGGTTACTTCCCCTGTTCGTTGACATTAAAGAAAGTTGTATGATTTTTCTAATTTTTAATTTTACAATTCTCTTCATATCTGCACTGTGGAAAACTTCAGGAGCAACTGCGGCCATGGTAACTCAACTGCTGCACCTCTATCGTCCAAAATCGTTCAATTTTGAGATGCATAAAGTTCCTCGCAAGGCTCTGCTTCACAAACTGCCTCGTGTATACCAGGTTCGTTACGGACATCCACAGTGACAAGAACTTCTGAGCATGCTTTGAATCGGCGCATTTGTAGCGACATAACTTTCATGTTTCGATGAATTTTCTATGTCTCTTTCTATGGGCCATGTGATTTGTTTTAAGATCTCTGAATATATGAAGCATGTTATAACATATTCAATGATAGTTGTTGCATGTCTTTGTGTAATGTTCATGCTGTCGTTACATTAATTCTGATTATGTTAGTGAAATCTGGGATGTTTTCAGAAACTATTAATGGAGGGATTTTACGGGAAGAAATGTGCCGCTTGTGGAGAAACACCTCTGTGAGTTTCCTTTTGTGGTTTCTGTTCTTTTAGGACAACTTCGCATTTATTTTTCGTCATGATGGATTCCAGCCTTTTGTTTGTCCCCTCAGTTCATTGCAATATGTCGTAGGTTCTAGATCCAATACACCTATTTCTCTTATGGCCTACGAATCAACGTGTATACCCTATCTCAAAATTACTGGTGTTTCTGCAGTGATCCCGCGATCTGCCTCGTTTGTGGAATGCTGCTGTGCTGTGGAGCTGATCGCCGTGGAAACGGGATTGGAGAATGTTCTCAGCATGCAGCAACTGGTATGATTTTGCATTAAAGAACGGGATCTTAATGGATATTCATTGACAAGTTTCATACCAGGAGTTTATTAAACTAGTGTACTCCACTGTCCAGTTATTACAAATCACTTGGACGACAATCTAATGTTGCAAGTTCATGTAACAGAATCGGCTGGTGTGGGAATATTCTTGTTGCTGCGTTCTACTCAACTCTTGCTCCTCCGGAACAATCGGACTTGCATGGGACTTTCCTTATACCTGGACATCCATGGCGATGTTAGAACCTTTCCGCCCCTTCAGTACATCATTGACGTCAACTGAGATATCCAGTTTGTTATTTTTGATCCATATAAGAATCGGTCACATTGATGCGTGCTGATGTTGGTGTTGGTTTAAAAACACGCGCAGGAAGACCTATATATGAGGCGAAATCAGAAAATGTATTTAAGTGATCTTCGATTGAACGAGGTAACTGCCTTAGATCAAGAATTGTACGTATTGTGTACTTGTAAAGGAGTGCTATTAGTAAATCGTATCAGAAATTTTCTATAAAGTTCGTAGACTTTAAACGCTTCGGCACCGAGTAAGTACAAAATGGTTATTATATAGTATCATCAAATTATTCCGACAAGATTTACTCGGGTTTTAATGAAAGACATTTTATCCTTAAGAAAAAAATGAATCAACCATTCTGAGGTGATTTTTTCATTTATTTGCAGATCCGACGACTTTGGATGACTGCAGCTTTCGACTACGACTCATACATACTACGTAATTCTCAATTAATGCGTAAAGCCTACTAGGTTTCATCAGTTTGCGTTACCATCAAATTCTGTAGCATAGTGCATTCTTGGGTTCAACCCTATGTGAGGTTTTACTTGTACATTCCGAGATCTTTTTTCAAGCTTCTGTCAGGGTCCTAGGTCTTTATCTTCACATAAAGTTGGGATGAAGAATTCTAGGAATGAAAAAATGTCTTCATCCCTCTCTCGAATGAAGATAATTTTGTGATCAGGGGACTACATCTAGAGCACAGCTCTGAAGCTGATAATTCCTCGTAGTTTACAGTTGATTCCACTCGATTTTAACATTTATTGAATTGCACATATGCAGTCGGTCATGGTTGTGCAAGGAGAATTTGATAGGTTTAGCAGCACTGGGTGGCAAACTCTGTTGTTTGCCTTATCACCTTTGGGTGACGTCTTTTGTCTAGATGTAACCTTCTTAAAATTTGTGACAAATACGCTTCACATAGAGTTGCGGTGGGAGTTAAGTCATCTCCCTGCACATCTTGTCTGGGTGTACAGAAAAAACCAGATATATTTGTTTACGATCATTGATAACAAGAAAACTTCCCATTCTATAGCATATTTGGGGATTGGTTGGATACTACTCTTTTCATGATGTTTTCACTGTTCCATCTTGGAAAATTGTGATTAACAGTTTTGACACAACTTGAGTTCTGTTGAGAATGATTAGAAAGACACAAGAGTAGTAGTAAGTCATACACATAAGAGGGAGAGCTTCACACATAAAAATCTATTGATCTAGTTGTGTCTAGTATACAAGAAGAGAAAGGAGAGTGGATAAACAATTCTTCTCCACTAGACTCTAAATATTGTAGTTACAATATTTACTATAGTCTACAGTAAATATTATGGAGAGCACTGACTACATTTAATACTCGCAACACTCCTCATCGCTCATCATAATATTTACATAATATAAAATTTATATAGAATTATGATTTATACTTCTCTATGATCTTCCAAGATCAACAATTGTTGCCTCATTAAAACCTTATCTAGGAAAACCTTATTGTATTTAGGGACAAAACCATAGATGAAGGAAAAAGAGTACAACATCATTTTCCTTAATTATTTAAAGAACTCATTAACTTTCTTATTCAAAAAAAGTAAGTTGCTGCATACCAATGCCATAAGTAAGTCAACAATGATTGCACAATGAGAGATCTTTGATAAAGAGATCAGCAAGGTTATTTGTAGATTCAATTTTCTTAATTATAAGTGTTTGATTAGTAATCAAGTCAAAGGTATAACTAAAATACTTTGGATCAATATGCTTTGCCCTCTCGACTTTAATGAAACCAACTTGCATTTGTACAATACAAGTACTATTATTTGCATGCAAGATTGTCAAGGACAAGAACTCGATGAAAAAGTAATTCAATCAAGTGAGCCTTCACTCAAAGAAAGGTAACAAAATATAAATAAACAAGTATGTATATTGAAAGAGAAATTGGAATAGCTATTGCTAAAGACTAGAAAACATAAAGACTCTTGAAACTAGACTAGAAACAAGAAAAGAATTGACAAGAGTGAAGAAGGCTTCACTCTTGTCTCTATATATACTATCTAATTAGGGGCTACATGGCGACATTCTATAGGACCTTCAATATGTGTTGACTTTGTAGGACACATGCATTGACTTATAAGGCAAGTTTTTCTACGTGTGGGCCACATTATTAGCTTCGTCTTCAAGCTAACAACATGTGTGGCACATGGCCAACTTGTTGACCACGTTTCTAATCCAAAAATTCAATTAAAGACACCTATAAAGTCAAAGCAGTGTCTATGAAGCTTCTAGGAAGCTTTTATACCAAATACTATAGAATTAACTTACTTTTATCTACTTTT
Source organism: Physcomitrium patens (assembly GCF_059467195.1). Classification (NCBI taxonomy): domain Eukaryota; kingdom Viridiplantae; phylum Streptophyta; class Bryopsida; order Funariales; family Funariaceae; genus Physcomitrium; species Physcomitrium patens. Next base: position 2,113,871 of record NC_143424.1, read on the forward strand.
ACTTACTTCTACCTATTTATATATATAATTACTAGCTTACATGAGTATATCCATGACATTACCCTCTTTCTAGGGAGGAGTTCCACAAAGAGCGGTCATCATATGTTGAGAAAATCTATGATGCGACAAATTATATTCGCCACATACTCTGATCTTTGTTCTCTTCGAAGATGATTGATAGGGCCTCTCAACCATCGGTAGTGTCGCATACCATGGTAGATAGACCAATCAATTATTTGATCATTATTGAAGCCTTTATAACTTCCTAAGAAATAAAACTTTTTGAACACCATTAGCAGTTGTTCCTACCTCTAGTAAAATCACCAAATATCGGGAGTCCCTTCCCAAGTCTTGATACCAAACGCATTGTATCTCGCCATCTATTAAAAAAAAAATATGTCGTTCTTGAATATCTTCATCTCGATTGCATCATCTTGAAGGTTGTAACAATCGTAATGTCTTATCCGGTAGGTCAGCAAATGAAGGCTCTTGAGTCAAATCTGCTAGTTGTTGGTTCTCCATCTCCTGAGTGTCACAACTACAAAGAAGCTACAAACAAGGATTGAAAATAGAATGTTATCTTGCTTAGATGTTGTTTTTTTTTATAAAGAAGGTTTTTATCTTGATTTTTATAGATATTGTCGATGAAAAGCCTCCACCGCCTTTGCTACATTTGCAAGATTCTTTACTGGCTCCCATGTGTATTCACTAATATCATATCCATGTCAATAGACAATATATTCTAATTTATTTTGGCGCCGCCTTGAATCTAAGACTTCTTCTACTTCAAACTCTTCATTATTGTCCTCTTCTATAGGAGGAGGTGGATCTTGTCATCCTCTTGATATATCCACTGTCTTGTATGGTTCAAGAAGAGACATGTGGAATACTGGATGGATTTTTATTATCTCCGATAGATATAAATGATATACAACTGGATTCATTTGTACAGAAATAGAAAATGGTTCAAGCCTTCAATAGTCCAACTTGTCACAAGGACGAGTGGTCTTGATATTGCGACGAAGTAGCCATACCTTATCACCCAAGTGGAATGGTGGTTGTTCCTTTCGATAGACATCTACATTGATCTTTTGTTGTTCTTGAGCTTCTTTTAACTGCGCCTTCATTGTTGCATGTAGCTCCGAGAAATGAATCGCCAAATCTTTCGCAACAAGATTATCAACTTTTGAAAAATCAAAAGTATCAAGTCCTGGATGATAACCATAATTAGCAAAGAAAGGTGTTTGTTTTGTAGAAGAATGTACCATGTTATTGTAAGCAAACTCTGCCAATAGCAAAAGAGTTGTCCAATCATCTTGTTGGTAGTTAATGGTACATCTTAAATATTACTCCAAAACTTGATTAACACGCTTCTTTTGTCCATCAATTTTAGGATAGAATGCCAAGGATAGTTTTATATCCACTTTTAGAATCTTGAGAAGAGTGCGCCAAAATCTTGATACAAATTGAGTTCTCCTATTTGATATAATATGCTTGGATAATACATGATAGCGATAGATATTATCAAAAAAGAGCTTAGTTGTTTCTTCACCTGTGATAGATTTTGTACATGATACAAAATGTGCCATCTTGATAAAATGATCTACTATCACGAATATAGAGTCATAAGAACCTGAGATTGGAAGATCCATGATGAAATCCATAGAAACAGAAGACCATGGTTGTTCTGGAATAGGTAATGGCTGAAGAAGTCCTAAAGGTCGATGACAAGGAGTTTTTGATCTTGAACAAACATCACATGATTGTACAAAATCTTTGAGTGCCTTCCACATTTGAGGCCACAAAATATTCTTAGATATCAGCTCCAAAGTCTTATTGTATTCAAAATATCCTGCTCCTGAAAAGTCATGACGAGCTTGAACAACATATAAACGTGCTTCTCCTTCTGGAACATATAGGCACCCTTCAAAATAGAGTAGATTGTTCTTGAACTCTAATTTAGAGGGATCATGAGATTTAAAAGAATTATTCTTGATATCATGAACAAGAGGGTCTGAAGACATACTTAATTGGACTTGCTTGAGAAAAGTTAAATCAATAGTCAATGTTGATTTTATTGCTTGAAGATGAAATTACTCCGGCTTCAAGAAAACCATTCTTTGTTGCTCAAAAGCTACATCTCCTTCTTTTGGTGCAAGATAAGAACGTCTAGATAAGCCATCGGATAAACCTTGTTGTTTTTCTAACCGATAAGTGATGATGAATGCAAATCTTGATAAAGACATGCTTTAACGAGCTTGACGATGATTTAATATATTTGTTGACATGAAATACTCGAGGTTCTTGTGATCCATATATATGGTGACTGGACTGGAAGCGCCTTCTAGATAATGATGCCATTCTTAAAAAGAATCTACAATTACAAGAAGTTCTTTGTTATGGATCTCATAATTGATTTCTGTTGTTGAGAATTTTCTTGAATGAAAGGCTACTGGATGAAGTTTGTCATCTGTTCCCATTTGTGTCAAAACCATACCTAGAGCAAAGTCTGATGCATCTGTTTCCATAAAGAACACTTTGGAAAAATCAACATGATACAAGATTGGTGCAGAAACAAACGCTGTCTTCAAAGATTCAAAAATAACTTTCGCTTCTTGATTCCATTAGAGTTTGTCTTTACAAGTCAAACGTGTAAGTGGAGCTGCAACTCAAGAGAAGTCTTTGATGAAGATCCGATAGTAGTTGATAAATCCCAAAAAGCATTGGACATCTCTTACCATTTTTGGGATCTTCCAATCTATAATAGTTTGAACTTTCTTAGGATCTATCATAAGTCCATCATTTGGAATGATGTAACCTAAGAAATCGACTTGAGTAGTGTGGAATACACACTTTTCTATCTTGGCATAGAATCTTGCATCTCTTAATTTTTGTAACATACGATGAACATGAAGTTTATATTCTTTTGGATTCTTAGAATAGATCAAGTTGTCGTCTAGTTAACAAACCACAAAATCGTCCAAAAACTCTCGAAAAACATCATTCATTAGATGTTGAAAAGCTGTTGGTGTATTTGTAAGTCTAAAAGGCATGACGTTATATTCAAAATATCCATATCTAGTTTACAACGCAGTCTTCCATTCATCTCTTTCTTTGATGCGTACTAGATTGTATGCTCCTTGGAGATCTATTTTTGTATAGATCTTAGCTTGATTCAATTGATCAAGAAGTCTAGATATTAAAGGTAGTGGATACCTGTTCTTGATGGTAATCTTATTGAGTCCTTGATAATCAATACACATCCACAATAATCCATCTTTTTTCTTCACAAATAGAATGGAGCTCTTGGCGGAGATTTAGAATGGCGTATGAAATTCTTGGCTAGATTTTCTTCAATATACTCCTTGAGTTTAGTCAATTCATTTTGTGATAAACTGTAGATTGGTCCGAATGGTGGTTGTGTTCCTTCTTGAAGGTCAATTGAGTAATCATAGGAACAATGTTCCGGGAGTGTATCCACATTCTTTTTTTCAAATACATCTTGAAATTCTTGATATTGACTTGGAATGCCACGTGAAGTCTTTGCACGGTTAGAAATAGGTGTGGCATAAATAATATATGGTGATTCTTTCATAGTAGCATGCAAGAAAGCTTTTGCACCTATAAACACGGGTTTAATTGAACTCGACTTATGACTCTCTACTTGATTAACTATACTGTTAGTTATACTTTTAGACAAAGTAGGAATTCAAAAAATCCAATCTATTTCAGGATTGTATTTTTCTAACCACGATAAATCTAAAATGACTAGATTAGAGGGAGATTTAATGATATTAAATACTATAAAGCTATTATGACCATTGATTATTACTTCTATAAGAAGGATTTTGTGAGTAATATCTTCAGAAGACAATGGACGACCATCTATGATTTCTACATGAACAAGTTTAGTTTTCTTTACTAAAGATATGCTATGTCTTTTAGTAAATTCTTCATCTAAGAAACACGCTGAGGCTCCTGAATCTAATAAGATAGAGGCTTTGTAAAGTTTAGGTCCTAAAATAACATTTAATGTAAAACAAGGAGAGGATTTTGAAGAAAGAATAGGACCTTTATTAGATGTTGTGCAAGGTTCCAGCCACATAGTCTCTATTGTAGTTGGACAAACTTGTTTTCCGACATATTATCTTTCTTGACAACCATACTCTTCATTTTGTGGTTGCATCGTTTCTTTAGATAATATTGAGCAGTGTGTTTTGATTCTCCACAATATAAACATAATCCTTCTTGATGACGACGAGTCTTTTCTTGTTCAGTAAGAGGTTTCAAACATATTGTATCAATTTACATATCTTTTACTTTTGAAAATATGTGTTGAGAAGACGTAGGTGTTTCTATTGAATCATAATAATGTTGAGGCCTACTTATGCGACTCTCAGATTGAAATTCAAAAAGTTGATTGTCACATTTTACAGCAAAATCAATTGCTTGACTCAATGTTTGAGGATCGGATAAATTGAGCATCAATTTTTTTACGTCATATTGTAGTCCATAAAGAAATTGGCTAATGAGTGCAATATCATCTCAGTTGGTATCAATGATAAGTTGTCAAAATTATGAAGCATATGTTGTTACAGATCGATTTCCTTGTCGCAAGATACAGATCTTATTTGTTGCAACATGAACTATATTATGTTCTCCATACATAGATCAAAATTCCACCAAGAGAGCTTTTAAATTATCCAATATTGAATCTTGTTGTTCAAGAAAAGATGAAAACCATGATAATGCAGAACCAAAAAGTTGTGTTCCAATCAACCTGACTTGTGATCTTAGTATTGGATAGTTTTGGAGTTGAAGTTCAATTGTCAATTGTACTTGATTGATGAATCCTCGAAACTTTGATCTTGTACCATCAAATTTCTTGGATAAGGTAATTCTTGGTTCTCTAGTATTTGAATGGTGTTCCAGCATGGGAGAAAGGGCATGATTTGATGTAGATGTTGAGGCAACTCTGACCATCTCTTCATCTCTACTTTCTGTTATTCTTGTTCCTCCTTTTGTTGGTGAATTAAGTTGATGCCTGACAAACATTAATTGCCTCAGTTGTTCTTGCATTTGTATCATTGCACTCTTCAATTCGACAAGCTCTGCCATAGTAACACCTAGAAAAAAAAATGTCTAATATTGCTTAAGACAAGTAAGAGAACGGACTTGAGAACAAAGAAAATACTAAAAACAATATCAGTTTAAAAGAGAGTAATCCGTAACTCTTAATACACTTATGTCTTATCAAGAAAAAGAAATAATTCACTCTTAATCAAGAAAAAAAAAAGCTCTGATATTGTACGTTACTCTTGTCAATCTGTCAAGGACAAGAACTCCATGAAAAAGTAATTCAGAGAAGTGAGCCTTCACTCAAAGAAAGATAACAAAATATAAATAAACAAGTATGTATATGGAAAGAGAAACTGGAATGGCTATTGCCAAAGACTAGAAAACATGAAGACTCTTGAAACTAGACTAGAAACAAGAAAGAAATTGAGAAGAGTGAAGAAGGCTTCACTCTTGTCTCTATATATACTATCTAACTAAGGGCTACATGGCGACATTCTATAGGACCTCCAATATGTGTTGACTTTGTAGGATACATGCCTTGACTTACAAGGCAAGTTTTTCTACGTGTGGGCCTCATTATTAGTTTGATCTTCAAGCTAACAACATGTGTGGCACATGGCCAACTTGTTGATCACATTTCTAATCCAAAAATTCAATGAAAGATATCTATAAAGTCAAAGCAGCATCTATGAAGCTTCTAGGAAGCTTCTATATCAAATACAATAGAATTAACTTACTTTTATTTACTTTTACTTACTTCTGCCTATTTATATATGTAATTACTCGCTTACATGAATATGTCCGTGAAAAAGATAGTTGGAGAATCATCATATGAAAATCCACAGGTTGTTTGAATAAATTTATCAATTGATCGCAACCAAATATATTCTTGAGATGCTTCATGTAAGGCAATAATTTCTGCATGGTTGAATGAAGTTGCAATTATTGTTTGTTTCACTGATTTCTATAATATTGGAGCTCCATGTCTTAAAAATACATATCCCATTTGAGATTTAGATATTACGGTATCAAATTTATATCCTGCATTACAATATCCAACCAATTTTGGATCTGTACATTGTGTGTAGTATAATCCTAAATCTTCAATACCTTTTAAATAATGTAATAAGTGTTTGATGTCATTCCAATGTTGTAGTATTTGACATGTACTATCTCTTGCAAGAACACGAACTGCAAATGTAATATCTAGTCTTATAGATGTAGCTAAATATAAAAGTGCTCCAACTGTTGTGAAATATGGATATTGAGCTCTTAATATTTTTTCCTCCTCCTCGCATAGACAGTATGGATCATAACCATCACAACCACGTCCAACCATTGGTGTAGACAATGGATAAGCATCAATCATATTAAATCTTCGCAAGATTCGTCTAATATACGTTAGTTGGTAGAAAAAAATACTACCATCTGTTAGATGCATAATCTGAAGATTAATATAGAAAGTTATTATTCCTAGTATTTTCATCTCAAATTTACGTATAAGTAGGTTAGTAGCTGTAACACATGCAGATGTAGTGCTCACTACGTTAAAATCATTAATATATACAACGATGATCACAAAACTAATTTTATCTTGTTTGATAAATAAATAAGAGATTAGTGGATCACTTACAAACTTATTTGTAATTAAATAATCTCAAAGACATTGATACCTCATACTTCCGAATTATTTTAAATCATACAAGGCTTTACATAATTTAATACCATGATATTGTCTTGGAATGGATCCATTTGGAGTTCCTGTTTCTAAGCTAGGTGGAACTTTCATATAAATATTTGCATCAAGAGAACCATATAGATATGCAATTACTACATCCATCAAATATATCTCAAAGGTGACATGAATTATTATTCTAATAATATATCGAAATGTATTTGAATCCATGACTGGAGAATATGTGGATTTATAAACAATGCCAAATCGTTGAGTAAATCCTTGAGCAACAATTCGAGCTGTATAGTGGGTTATTTAATCTTGAGCATCTCACTTGCATATTAATACCATCTTATATCCCACAGGGTGAGATGTAAGAGTGTCTACAATTGGATCAAAGACTTTCCTCTTACACAAAGAGGCATATTCTTCTTCATTAGCAATTATCTCATTTTGACTAATCAGAGCGATGCATCACTTCCTCGATGGTTTGAGGTTTAGGATCATCTTCCTTACAAAAAAAGGCTTCTATAATCATAAATGCAAATGATTCATCTATCATAATAGATGGTGTATACCAAATATCATTTGTAGCACAATACAAAATAGATAATTCTTTACTCAACTTGTTCTTATTCTTTCCAATTCTAAGATTGTTTTTTATAGGAATTGAAGGTACATTATACATGGATATATCATCATGAATTAGTAGTTTGTAGGATGAGTGGCAATTTCTTAAGAAATAATACCAAGATTAGTCAATATTATAGCTTTTTTCTTTCGTGGTTGCTTATCTGGTCCACGAGTTCTTTTAATTGTTGTTGTTATAACTTAAGGTATTATAGTCAATGGCACTGCAATCTGAGCAAGTACATTCGGAGCCTCATTAATAGAAACTCTTGTAATTCTAGGTGCATTATTGAAGCCATCATGTGTTTCATCTACGATCCATTTTAGATGCAAAATCTTAGCAATTTTAGTTTCTGCCAAAGATGTTCTAGGATCGGGATTCATTGTAAATATTTTTGATGCTTCAAATATGAGTATTTTATTTCTTTATTGATTGAATACTCCTCTTTGAAGAGATGGAAATATATTTCTTCAAAATGTCAATTTTGCAAATGTGCACGTAATAATGTTCAAATTGATGGATCAAAAATATGAATAATGCTTGGTGAATCAAAATCAAGATATATGCCTTCTTGTTGATGAGCTCCAATGGTATGTCATTGAGGTTTCGGTACTGGAATCCAAGTATGGCAACCAAATACTTGTAAGTGAGATACATTTGAAACACGACCCAAAATAAGCTCGTGTAGTGAAACAATTTCAAGAAAAGAAGGGCGGAGGCATAGTAATGCTGCATCATGTAAAATTAGATGATCCCACATAGATGTAGGTAAATTTGCATGAAAGAGGAGTGGTCGGATAATGAGTTATATACGCTTTATAAATGACTCTATAAGTCTATTTTGAGCATGTTTATATGGAACACAATATGTCAATTCAATTCTTGTTGCAATACAATAGTCTTCAAAAGACTTTGATCCAAATTCTTTTGCATTATCCATATGCAATGTTTTTATAGGATAATCAGGAAAATGTGCTTGAAAACAAATAAGCATAGATATAAGATTGGCAAACACCATGTTTTGAATTGATAATAATAAAACATGTGATTGTTTATCTGATGCATCAACAAGGACCAAAAAATAACAAATGGTTTCGATATTGGATTAATAGGACCACAAATATCACCCTACAATGTTTTAAGCATTGGTGGTAATTCTTGTGGGAGTTTCCAAATTGAAAGTTGAGTAATCATTTTATCTTAAATGCATGCCCGACATAATTCTATAGAGTCTACATCCACAGGCTTTAAATTGTGTCAGGTTATATATGGAATGATCTTTCTAAATAATATAGATCTTGGATGTCCCAATTGTCCATGCCAGAGAAAAACACGACTCTCTATGATAGATGATGTAAAATTAAATATAATTAGAGGCCGAATCACAATTTGGTATAAACCATTTTCTGTAGCAAAAGCTTTTTCAATAACTTTATGGTTCTTCGCAAGAACCAAAACCTCTTTTCTATTTAAAATGGTGGTCAAGAGGTGATAACCATTAATACGTACATCTCAGTAGCTGATCAGACTCCTAGGTACTGAGGATACAAACATCGTATGTTTACATTTTATGATGGAACCCATAAGTAATTGTACAATTGATGTACCTTTTTGGAAACAAAATTCATTTGCTCTAGCCATGGTCATCATATTTTAAGTTTGCCAAATTGAAGATTTTTCAATACAAAATTTTCTATCTTGCAAGATAATATGTCTTATTGCAAAATCAATGAGTGCATCATTTGATTCATTATTAGAGGTTTTGTCATTCATATAAGCCTCTAAGTCATCAACACCAATTGAATCCATCGACGCATCTATGGTATGAACTTCATGAGCTTCAGCTTGTAGTTTCTTATTTTTTTAGAATATTTTAATAAAATATTATAAAATATGATATGGATGTGATTAGTGTCTAGTCATTCCACACTTATGGTAAGAATACATCTCTGATTTTTATTTTTTACTATAATTAATAGTAGAACGTTTATTCTTTCCATATGGGTAGAAATGGTCATGACTATGACTACCCTGATACTTATGAGCATGTTTTCTATGTTTATATAATTCTTTCTTAGACTTTGAAATATTAAGTGCATGAGATTTTTGAACTGTAGTTTGAATAGGATAAGCTTCCACATTGCGTAAGAGTAGTTCATTTTGCTTCTCCACAAGAAGTAGATAGGACATGAGATCAAAATGATCCTAAAATTTCATGTTTGTATATTATTGTGTAAGCACAGTAGATACATGAGGAAATACAGAGAGATTTTTCTCAATCATTTCTTCTTTAGAGATGCTTTGACCACATAATTGTAATTGTAAGACAATACTATACATTTCACTACTGAAAGCATTTAAATTTGGAAAATCCAAGATACGTAAATATGTCCAATTATGACGTGCACATAGAAGGAAATTGGTTTTTTGATGATCAAACTTGGATTTAAGATTCTTCCAAAGTTCTTTACGATCTTTCATTTCCAAATATTGATGTTGTAATGCTGATACAAGATGATGACGAAGGAAAAGAAGTATTTTTCAACAAATAGTAGGAGGAATAGAAATACTTATTATAGGAGATTCTTCAAATATAATGGCATCTGAGAGTTTTTCTGCAAATAAATTTTCTTTTGCCATTTTTGCCCATAATCGATAATTGTTTCCATCCATAGTCAATGGTAGAAATAAAAGAGCTTGAAAATATTGGGATGCACTAATAATAGTTGGAACCATAGTAGAAGCAATTGAAGATGTTGAAGCACTCAATATAAATAAATTTATAAAGAAAATACAAGATCAAGTGGAAAAGTTGAGTAAAATATATCTTAAAATATAAAGTCAAATAAAATGATAAATTGAACTTGAAAAAAATATTAATTTTTTATTTTTATTTTTATTTTTTATAACAAGATTGTGGATTAAGAGAGCAGAACAGTAATAGCATGGCGACAGCAATTGGGTGGTAGGATGGCAGCGGCAACAAGGTGGGCGGCAGCGGCGGGTAGATGGCAGCAGCAGTAAGGTGGCAGCGTCGGCAAGGCAGCAGGCGAGAGCAGTAGCGGCGGGATCGACGGCTGTTTGACAGCTGCTCAGCAGCTATTTGGTGGCTATTTGGCAGTTGTTTGGCGGTAGGCATTGGACATAGCAAGGAGCAAGCTGGATTGGAGTTGGATTGGATCAAGTATTCTAAGCAAGTATTCTAAGCAAGCAGGGCAAAGAGTGGGACAAGTAGTCTAAGCAAGTAACTAATGTGTAAGAGGCTAGCGAAAAGAGCAGGAAGATCATGAGGCAAATACTGAGCAAGAGTAGCAACATGTTTGAAGACTCAAGACTAGATCAAAAAAAAGTTGTGATAGTATGTAGAAGAGAGTCGTGCTGATAATGTGTTGAGAATATCTAGAAAGATACAAGAGTAGTAGTAAATAATACACATACACATAAGATTAGTAGTAAATCATACACAGAAGAGGATTTCTAAGGAGAGAGAGCTTCATACATAAAAATCTATTGATCTGGTTGTATCTCGTATACAAAAAGAGAAAGGGGAGAGGATAAATAATTCTTCTCCATTAGACTCTAAATACTATATAGCTATAGTATTTGCTGTAGTCTATAGTAAATATTATGGAGAGTGCCGACTACTTTTAATGCTCTCAATACGTTCAAAACTTTTGGAGTATTCCAGTAGTTAGTAATGTTAGGCAATATCAAAGGAGTTTCTTAATTGCTTGGTACTCTAAAGTCTTACAAGGTCTTAATAAAAAGGTCTGTACACCACTTGTTTTTATTGGATTTCAGATTGTTATCATTTGTTATATTTGACTACTGAATACTTCAAAATATAGTTGCAAATATAAATATTTTGGAATCTTATGTTTCTGTTCAAGTGGTGTTTTGATGAAGAATTAAAATATAATAGATGATATGATATAATTATATTCCTCAATATTAATTTGAAAGTAATCAGGCAGAATTAATTCATGTTGTAATCCATGTCGATTAATGTGTAAGATGTTGATAGAAAAGTATTTTTATTTAGTACTTAGTTATGCAAAAATTATAAAATCATTTATTTGGTAGAAATACAATGGAAGAAGCTCAAAAATATATTTTATTGTATAGAGAAATATTGGAAGGATTTTAAAGGTAGTATAATGATCTTACACTAATTGATCAATTTCTTTACATGTTATATCACAATGTAAAGAAATTGTTCTTCAACTTGTGTGATCTGTAAATATTAAGCAACAAACAATTTCTTTTGCTATTAAATGCAACAATTTCTTTTTGAAGTCATGATCAAATTCTTTTATAGCTACACATCGAAAGAATTTATGTTTATGCAACGAATTTTTCTATTAATTAAAAAAATCATTTAAATATAAAAGATATGCAAATTGATAGTGTATAAGATAAAATTTTCACTGTGTAAAAGGAAATTCGAAGTACTTATATTGTAGACAAATTAAACACATTGTCTAAAGAAGAGGCAAAATCACAAAATATAGAATATAGTTCTAAAAGAATACAATGTATTAAAATATATATATATATATATATATATATATATAATCTAAAGCTAATAGAAAGTATGTGATGGGACTCTTGCACAGTAGCAACTTATAAAGATTATTTTTTGTAAAAGTTTTACATTTTTATAAGTTTTTCTTAATTTTTAGTACAATTTTAATTATAATTCAAAAAAAATAAACTTTTTATCTTTATCTTGTTAGATTTTAGAACTTTTTTTATTTCTTGTTAAAATATTTATTAAAATTTAAAGAATATTATTAATAAAATTTAGAAAAAATCTACATATATAAGTTATAAGTATTTTGATTTTATCTTTTTGGAGATGTCATTCATAAGTTCCAATTAACAAGTATAGTTTTCAAAAGTTATTAAATTTTAATAGTAATTAAAATTATAAAATTTATAATTTGTCTTGTTATTTTGAATCTATTTTTAAAAAATATATATATATATATATATTTCTCAAATAGATTAGATATCTTATAGTCTTAAATTTCTTCTTGATCCACTTTTGAAATAATACTTTAAGAAAAGAAAAGAAAAGAAAAGAAAAACTTATATAGATATATATAATCAAAATTTTATTTAAAGAATAAAGATATTTATTTAAGTTTTAATAGAAGAAGATTTTAGTTTATATTTACACACTATTTAGATTTTATTTATACAAAGTTTGTAGCATTATCTCTTGTCACGTGATGTGGCATTGGATACCAAATCTTATTGCATGTATGTGATTTAGTTTGGTTTAGTGGTTTTCCATCTATTTATCTTTTTCCTTAGTTGACTTTGTTAACATCAACTAGGGTTGGAATACTTAGGAAAAAAAATCCCTTGACTTGACATTCTTGTGAAGTCAAGTCTTGTGAGTGGTTTTTGAAAGGAAAAAAAGCTTGGTGTAAAGGTTTTGTTTGGCTTTGGTGATTAGTCATTTAGTAAAGCTTTTTGGTTTCTCTTCTAATCACACTTGCACTCTCAAATTCCCCCTTTGTGGTGTGAGAGATAGCTTGATTTATTGGTATTTAGATTATTCTTCTTTCCTTGAGAGTGTGTTGATTATGTATTTGTGTTTGGTTTAGATTGCTTATTTTGTGATTGGTTTGTAGCACTCGATGTCTTATGTATAACAATCTTTGTTTATACAACACTCTAAACAATATAAAAAAAATTAAGATGCATTTAAAAAAAAAACATATCAATATTTTTTTTATAATTTTTTTTATAATCGTAAATTTATCTTAAAGAATGAGATAAAAAAACCAGTTAGAACCATATTAAAATTTATTGTAAAGAAAAAAAATATAATATTAATTTTTTTAACAATAATCTTATAAATAATTTTATTTAATATTCAAAATCTCTTATTAGTATATCATTTTTTTTAAATAAATAATCAAAGATAAATCTTTACAAATGTGTATAGATTATTAAAGATTCAACAAATCAACAATCAATTTTTAAAATTTTTTATCTTTGATATTGAAGCTTCTTCAATAACAAAATAAAACCGAAATTTATATTAGAATATATCCATATAGAATATATAATCTAATATATATTAAATTTATGAAGAAATCAAAGACTAAATATTAAAGACACTATAATCTCTTTTAGACTTACAAATATCCTAGATATTTTTTTTTAAAAATAAATATGATTTATAGTATGAATTTTTAGATTTTTTTTTTTAATTTTATTTTATAGACAACATTATTTTATATTCTAAAAATATAAAAGAAAATAAAAAATATTCTTTCTTTCAATTACAAAAACTAAGACAGTATATACTATTGCACATAAAATATTTTTAATAATTTTCAGCAATGTTAATTACTTTTTGAGATATATAGACTTTTTTAAAATTTACCAGGGTTTTTTTTTAAGTCTTAATTCTACTTATATTGTCAACTTGCAAAATCATATCATAGGACAACAAAGATGTAGATGTATTATTTTATAGTTAAAAATAGAATTTACTAAAAATTTTATTTCATAAATTTTGAAATATGTTTTCAAACCATTTTTTCACAAATACAAATGCATATGCAAAATTTGATGTGTTTATCTTTGTGTAATTTATCTTTTATAATTATTTGTATAGATAAAAATTGCTCAAGTAAAATATGAGTTATCATCTAGTTATGTGCCCTTTGGACATGATATGACTTCCAAACAACATGATACTTTGAATAAATAAATAAAAACAACCATAAAAATTATAATACATTCTTATTTAATAACTAGTTAAAGATATATAAAAAAAAAGATCAACAAAAAACAAACACTTAGAATGCTAAAAAAAAAGATTGTGTTGAAAAAATAGAATACTCATTATTCTGCTTTAATATAAAGAATTTAATAATACTTTTGAAAGACCAAAGTAGGTTTTAAATAACTAAAAAAGCCAAAAACAAAATTTAGAAGAAAAACATATTTTTGAAAAATCTTTCAATAACTAAGAAAAATTATGTATATACATATATAAATCTTCTAGTTTAGAATAGAAAGTTATAGAAGGTATATGTAGAATATGTCTAAAGTTTTTAAAAAATATTAAACTTCTAAAACAAGTGCCCATGTTTGGGATGTGCATATATATATATATATACGATGCTTAATAAGAAAATTAAAATGTATTTTTGATAAATTCCATGGTTGATTAATTAAATAAATTATATCAACTATAAAAAGTATATGCTAGATTAACTCATTTAAAATAAATATTATGTAGAGTTGAATGAGAATTTTTCAAGTTTGAATTATATCTTGGAGGCAATAATGTCATTGTTTGAAATATATATATATATATATATATATATATATAGTAAAATCCTATAATAAACTATATACTTTATGATGAAGCTGTGATCATCTTGTGGAGTCCAAGAAACAACCTTGCAATTAACAATAGATGCATAGTGCATTCCTACAAGTGAATGCACTATAGAAGAAGAAAAAATAAATAAATAAATAAATAAAATCACAGAAGATGTTTCTCACAAATATGATGTTTATACAAGAAGAAGCAAAATCTACTTTGTATAACAATTAAGAATGCATTGTGTTTGTAAAAAATCATAAACACCACTCTTACAGTATACAAATTAATATACAACATATCTTATTTTAGCAAGGAATATAAATGGTATGATATGCATAAAATATTGACAAATTTATTCCACATGATAATAGGTGTAAGTGTGGAATTATTTACACATTATAATCATGTATGCAAATAGAACACATGGCAATAGAAATCTTTCAGCAACTGACAAAGTGAAAGCATTGAAATATGAAGTACATTGAGAGACAATATCCAACAATAAAAATTTGTAATAAAAATCATACATATATTTAAATATATAACTACCGAATTAAATAAATCTGCAGAACTTCCCAAAAACAATTAACCTATTTAGGAGTAAAATACACAAAACTTTATGGGGCCCCAAATAGAATTCACCGAGAACAACGGCTGTGCAAACATTTCTAGCTATTGTGAATTCCTATACATGTCAAGTTTCCATGAATGTGATTTAAAAAAAAAAAAAAAAGACAAAAAAAAAGACAAAAAAAAAGACAAAAAAAATGGGCTATCCAAGTGCATACATCCCAAACATGGGCTCAATGCAATGAAAGGGTCACATTAACTTCTCGACACTAGTTCAGAAGCACAATCTATTCGTCGACTATCGAGTAAAAACAAAATGCAAGATTTGGGAGGCGCAGTGTGAATACCAAACTGAAAGTTTGTTTTTTTATTTAATTTTATTTATTTATTTATTTTCTTACTTGTTACTGTTCAAAAGGAGAGTGAAAGCAAGACATGTCATAAAAAAGGAAAGACAGGTGAAAAACATCGTGGGAAGACTGGAAACAAACCAACAGTGGAAGCAAGCCGAAGAAATAACCCCAAAGCATCACAAATCCAGTAAAAGGATATAAATTTGATTGCAACAGATGCGTCCAAAAACATCATGCCAGAGTCGCAGTTGCACTCCAACATTCCTGACTGGGAGATGGCGATGGCGATGGCGATGGCCTTTGCGTGTGAGAGAGCAAGAGGGACCGAAATCTAGACAAATGGTTTTGTAGACAACCACGTTGTTGCAGTCAGTAGCATCACATCACAGCCATGGCTACAACTTCTGTTTCTTCTTCTTTTGTGCCGCTCGCTGCGTCTGCTTGCGTTGCCGTCTCCCCTTCGCTGCTGCACCATCGCTTGCGTTGTTCTGGGCAACTGGATACCGGTTTTGTTTTTCGGAACAAGGGGATACGGGGAGTGAATTGGAGCAGACGGAGTGTGGTGGTGGTGAGAGGTAGTGTGGGTGCAGAAGAAGAAGAAGTAGCTATGGGACACAAGGAGGCTAACTGGGTTGAGTTTCCGAAATTGAGTCCTGCTGGGAAGCATTTGATGGAGACTGTCGCGGGTATGATGGACAAGGATCTCGCGGATTTGATCAACCCTTCGGAGACTGATCCTGATGTGAGATCGTTTAAGGGTGGCAATGGAGAGGGGTCGGTGACTCTGCGAGCTGGCCGGGCTGGGTCTAAAGTATATATATAATATTTTTCTACTTCTTCTTCTTCTTCTTCTTCTTCTTCTTCTTCTGTTGCATGTGCTTGAATTTGTGTGTTTCGGTTGCTGTACTTGAGCTTCGTCAGAAATTATCGCGGTGAATCTCATTGGGAATCTGCACAATTTGAGTCTGCAGGGTCGAATGTGTGGTAGTGTGTTGTGCTAGTGGTGGAAACATTTAGGCCATGGCGGACGGTTCGTGTAATTTTTAGGTTGGAGGTTTGTTGTGGATTGGTTATTTGCTGATTTGATTTTGCTGAAATTGGTGTGCAGATCGATTTTGTGTTGGGGTCGTGGCTGAATTGCACGCTGGCCTTCGGGACCTTGAACATTGCGACTTTGATAGCCATGCTGGGTCCGGAGGCGGACTCCCCACACCTTCTCTTTGAGTTTATCCAAAGTGGTCCAGACAATCTTGTTCTCGTATTGGATTTGCTTCCGAGAAAGGATCTTGTTCTGAATCCCGAGTATTTAGCTCGTTATTACGAGCAATCGGGTCTCGAAGCTCTCCGTCAAACGTTTGAGCAGCACCCCCAGACGCAACCATTTCTTACATCTGCACTTTACGTGAGAAGCGTTGTCTCTCCGACGGCCCTTCTTTACAAGGTTAGTGGCGAGGGCGTCGAAGGGGGTATTGATTCAGTCATCGCCGATCTGGTTGAGCCCACCGCCGTGAAGGTGTTCCAAACTTGGGTGGACAGTTACAAAAATTTAGGGCAAGCCATGGACAGCGATGCCGTGGCATACATGAAGAATCGGGACGACCTGATCAAGACCAAAGGAGTGGAAGTCGATCTGAGCTCCAATATGCCCCGCTTATTTGGCCAAGAGATCGCCGACCGAGTGGTTGCAGCATTTCGGAAGGGGGTTTGAATCAATTCATGTACATCCACTCCTCATACTCTTCAAATTCGACAAACTTTATCAGTTTGTGTACATGTCCATGTCCATAATAGATAGACCAAGCTGTCTCGACAACCCATAGCCACCAAGTGCTCTTGTTTTGACGCACTGCAAACTGCGAACTGTAAACTAAAGTGTCAAAATAGACCGAGCTTCTCTTTTCAAAGCTCCTAAATATCAATTCTTCGAAATTCTGACCTCAATCCGCAGACTATTTTGCATTTGAAAGATTGGCTAATGTTTTTTCTCGAACTGAGGAAAAAGAAGCCTGTAACAATTCCTCCAGGACTCAAGGTATCCACATAAACCTCGTGTGTAGGTGCTCAAATCTGTGTCCGCAGGTTTGATTCTGATCCACGAGGGTGGCGTTGAGATTCGCTTCTTCAATTGGTCGCCCACTTTTCCCGTTTTCCTAGCGTTAGATTGCAACAGAATCAACAATTCCGTACATGTTGATGTGTAAATGGCTTCGTAAATTCTCAGCTCCCTGTTGCTTAAATGTTGAAAGTCTGTGGAGACTTGTGGAAACTCGTGAATGTTGTTTGAGGAGAGCGCAATTCTTTCTTGAAATTACCTGTTTTTTTACTGGATTTGGAGTTGGAACAGATAATTCGCAGAGGATGTGAAAGCAACTTGCATTCATCTTCCAAAAACGTGATTTTTAACTGTGCTTGGAGTCATGAATTCTAAATTTATATGAATATTGATGTTGGACGCAAGGGTTCAGAATTCTGCTTCTACACAACTTGCGTGTGTGAGTGTTTATATATGTATATATATTAACATTACTGAATGTGCGAATATCATCATATTTGCATGTTCTAAAGCTCAACGTCAAGTTTGGGTGTTACATTGTTTGACTAGCTAACTTCCATGAAACTAGGCATAATCGTAGACCATTTTATTACGGTTTAACACAATTCAAATTCTTTCACCACATTGATACTGTTTCCAGGAGCATCTATTCTTGTTAAAGCATCTAAATGTTTCTACCAATATCGATCCAACAATTTATAAATGTTTTCCCGACAAAAACCAGTTTTATTTGCACGTATTATAATGTAAGTCAAGAAATCAAATACAACAAAATCAATGTAAACCAAAACAAGTGAGATTTATTCTAAATATGTATCACCCAATGCAATCCTGTAACTTAAAATTAGAAGAACACATCCAATTTAAGATGAAACCAGAGTTTTTTTTTAACGACTACTTGGCGTTACAAACTGGGGAGGTTTTCCTCATGTGAGAGAATGGCATATCTCGAATATCAATAAGATCCAAAGCATGCAAATTTAGGTTTAGAAAGCACAAACAAGTTATGGTGGGAAAGTAGTTCATGAGTAAAGCCACATCACCACAGGGTGACATGCCGGTCAGAATGAGACCCCCTGGCCACCGGGTGACCCAGACGCGTCGCCATGGATGCACGCACGCCGTCACCGCGTCGTCGCTCCTGCGATCGATCAATCGATCGATCGATAGACTTGCTCAAGATCAGATCAGGCCCAGCGCGACGTTGCACGACGAATCGGGTCACTTTTTTCAAGCCGCAAATGGAAACGAGGCAGGTTGGGGCCAATCGGAGCTATATCCTTGACAGGCATCGCGAAAACAGGAGGAAAAGAGCGGACATTCGAGGCGCGGCGTTGGAGGAGGAGAGTTTTTTTTTTTTTTTTTTTTTTTTGTTTTTTTGTGAGAAGCGAAACCAAGTAGCTCGCAGAGTCCACTCCTCCCGCGTAGAACTAGATATGTGGGCGGTAATCATCATCCCCACCTTCATCATCAGCATCATCACGCCGGTGTAGGCGTTTGTCAGCAGCGAGTGAGATAGTTGCGGGGCATTCGACAAACATGGGAACCGATCTCGGGTCTCTCTACCTTGAATGTGTCCGTTGTTGACGATGTTGTCGAAAGGTTTTCGTCTCCAGGATAGGGGTCAGTGATCAGGGGAGCGCAGAGTGTTTGGGGAAGCGGGTTTTGGATCTTCCGAAAGAGATGAAGTGTTTTCGTATGATGGATTGAATGTATGCTCATGTAGAGGAGTTTTGCTCCGGTGGTGGTCGACGTTGCATGCCGTATCTGGACACTGATTGCACTGAAGGTCTTGAGAAGGTGTTCCCATTGGGTGGGGGAAGGCATGTGGATGTTCCGTTCGGACATTAGGTGGCGAATTGTCGATGTGGAGTGATGCTAAAGAAGACTTGACCTGGGCCCTGAGAACGTTAAATAAGAATTTTGTCAATGTGGCGGGATAATTGGGATCCGCTTTTAGTGCCGCAAGGATCGGGGTAGCGCAGCCGTTCTAGTTGCTGCTAGACCATCTATTATCTAGATCTGATTGTTGTTGTTGTTGTTGTTGTTGTCTGTATTGTTCCTCGAATCACTTTCGAAGGTTACTAGCAATAGGCGTACCTTTAGCAAACTGAAAGGGTCCGTGTAGGGGTTGGTCGGAGCACTCGTCTGGTTTTGGATGTCGCTCCCGGTCCTCATCACGATGTGGGTTTAGCATCCGCTGTTTGTGGCCTGGGAGAACATGACCTATTTCTCCATCGTGCTGTTTGGCTGCTTCCTAGTCGGGTGTAGACTTATGTAGCTGTTTGGGTTAGGACGCAGTTCCAGAGCGTCACAAACGTGTTGAGCCCCAAGAAAGGTCAAATACTCTAAGTACGTGGATAGAGCGTTGGAAACATTTCGAATCATCGTGTATGAGCGGGCATGAGGTTTGCGCGTTGTGGAATGCCGGGCTTATCGAGATGCTCAATTGAGACGTTCAGAATTTGAATGCGTATGTCTTGGAACTCAGGATGGGCGCCGCTACGTGTACAGTAGCCTAGCGGGGTTGCTGGAGTTCTTCTTATTCCAGGTTGATACAGAGTTGTAACTTTATAGGCCGTCGTTATTCGGTAGAGTAAGATGGGTAGTTGTTGTACGAAGAGTTCGGTGGTAGAGGAGCCGATACCTGTTCGCAAGCATCAATCCTCGGTTCAAGGGAGCTCGAAGCAAGGGTCAAGCACACACAGGCATCAGCAGCAGCAGCAGCATCACTACCAACATCACCCACATCAGAATGGGACTACTAATCATACCCAACGGAGTCGGGAACAGCCGCCGGTCGTAATGCACGTCCAGCATCGAGCAAAGGATGTTGATAAACTTCCAGAGCCTAAGGTCCCGGAGCCGAGGAGACCACCTACACAACCTGGAGCTGACCCTAGGAAAAAGCCTCACGTTAAAGTTGGAAGCAACGTCAAAGACAACAAGGGGACAATCCCATTAGGGAAGAGAACCAATTTCGGTTACGAAAGAGATTTCAAAAGCAAGTATACGCTCGGCAAGTTGCTTGGCCATGGCCAATTCGGCTACACCTACGTCGCCCTTGAGAAAGCTACGGGTGAAAAGGTGGCTGTGAAGACCATAGAGAAGAAGCAGGTAATCAGACCGTGCACACTGGTCTCGGAGTCTGCTCTTTTGATCATAGTCTTCATAACTAGGTAATTGTCGAGGTCGTTGCCACCGCGTTTTGCATGATGGCACCCTAATTGTAATGATTGGAAGAAGAATTCACTCTTTTGGTATGAGAGAATCTTAATCACGTCAGTTTAATTTTTCGTCATCTACATGACAGATGACTCTTCAAATTTCGGTAGACGACGTGAAACGTGAGGTCAAGATTCTTCGCACTCTCTCTGGACACGAGAATGTCGTCCAATTCTATGCCTCGTTTGAAGATGACGACCTGGTGTACATTGTCATGGAGTACGCCTCGATCATCTCTCTCCCACCCTTTCACGTTATTCTCAATTTTGGCTCTTATAGAACGAAATCGTTGATCGTCTCAGCATGCCACTTCGATTCCACTCTCGTAGGGTTTAGGGTTTTGGTCTTGAACTGTCCCTGAAGTTGACCTCTGCGTCCGGAGTCGGCTTGCTTTTACCGGTTTCTCTATCTAATCTGTGCTTTTTCGCTTCAGATTATGCGAAGGAGGCGAGCTCCTCGATCGAATCCTTGCCAAGTAAGTGACCTATTTGGGTCGGATGCGCATCTTCTGAGCTCCGTTTGAATTTATATTCTGGAATCCCATACTATACTAAGTTTTTATTTCGACCAAGAGAACATTAGCTCTTCTTACAGCATTAGATTTGGTACTCTATCATCGTACACTACTTCAATATTCATTGAACAGTATACAGAAGGTTAAAAATACTGGTTCCTATATCACAGGAAGGATAGTCGATACAGTGAGAAAGACGCCGCAAAGATTGTTAGGCAGATGCTGAATGTCGCAGCTCGGTGTCATCTAAACGGGGTGGTTCATCGTGATATGAAGCCTGAGGTGATTTTCTTCTAGACCCTGGTTGGCAAAGTATCCATGCCAATTATTCTGGTTGTCATTGAATCGTAGCCTACGGTTAAGAGCACAATTGCAACAAGTCTTGAAGTGAGCATTCTTCTTAGTTGTTGTCTTTCTCTGTGTGAAAAAGCTAGAGTATGAGGTGCGTTGAAGCTCTTTTTTCTTATACTTTCTATATACAGAGTTGTTGATTAATGGTCTGAGTAGGTTTACCTTTTTATTTTCAGAATTTCTTGTTCAAGTCACCGAAGGAGGATTCGCCTCTTAAGGCCACTGATTTTGGCCTGTCGGATTATATACAGCCAGGTAATGATCCCCTTGCCTCTAGCTTAACTGTTCTGCACTCTTTTTTTTCACTGTTAAGGCTGACTGGAGACCTGGGTTAGTTGCTCGACTTCATTTCTTGCACTCACATGGCGTGCTGCTTCTTCCAGGAAAACGGTTTCAAGACGTTGTCGGAAGTGCGTATTACGTGGCTCCCGAAGTTTTGAAGAGAAAATCAGGTCCGGAATCAGATGTGTGGAGTATTGGCGTCATTACCTATATTCTGCTGTGTGGGAGGCGACCCTTCTGGGACAAAACTGAGCAGGGGATCTTCAACGAGGTTTGCATTCCGATTTTTCTTCGCGACAGTTTCAGCTTGCGAGGGTACAGAAAGGATTGGTGCATTTGTCAAACTACCAATAGATTCCTGACGCAGAATTCTTTCTCTATCAGGTGTTGAAAAAGAAGCCAGACTTTCGGGAGAAGCCATGGCCAACAATTAGTCTCAGTGCCAAGGATTTCGTGAAAAAGCTGCTGGTGAAGGATGCGGCCGCAAGACTCACTGCAGCACAAGCATTGTGTAAGTAGACAGTTTTTAGTAACTAATGTGTTGTCTCTTCAGTGAAGCAGTCCCAATCACGTGATACTAGTAGACTTTGGCGATCTCCTAATTCTCTATTTAATTGGGTATTTAGAGAGTTAGGAGATTGTGAAGGTGCATTCCAGCATTAGAGACATATTGGTTGATTTTAATGTCCTCCATGTATGCAGCTCATCCGTGGGCGAAGGAGGGAGGGGATGCCTTGGACATTCCCTTGGACATCTCGGTGTTGTCCAACATGCGCGAGTTTGTGAAGTACAGCCGTCTGAAGCAACTTGCCCTTAGGGTACGGATGCACAACATCTATGCAATAAATCTTGGTCAGTTGTTTGTCGAAACAGCGCATCTTGCGTATTATTCCATTCTTAACTGTCATCATGCCTCCTTGGTTTTATCTGCAGGCTCTGGCTAGTACTCTCGAAGACTCGGATATCGCTGATTTGCGGGACCAATTTAATGCAATTGATATCGACAGGAATGGCACAATAACCCTCGAGGAGATGAGAGAGGTGAGTCTGGACTCTATTTGATGTGACGCCTGTTGTATCTGAGCTCACTTCGATTCTGTTTTTTTTCCTTGCTGGTGTCTGATTATTCGTTATGTTGAACTAATTTTTATGTATTCGTTATCTGAAAAGGCTCTTCAAAAAGATCGGCCCTGGGTTATCAAGGAGTCTCGGGTTGGAGAGATCCTGCAAGCGGTAAGCGCGCTTTTGCTCCCAACTCATTAAGGCAGTTTCGGTTGAATTAGCTTGACACAGGTCCGTGCCACGAGTTTTGAGGCGTCTCTTGGCATTTAAGTGAGAGGAAGGTTGCCTCTTAGTTCTCTTTCACCTTGACCTAAACTCTTTCTGTGTTCCTGTGCAGATGGATAGTAATAGAGATGGAATCGTTGATTTCAATGAATTTGTTGCTGCGACTTTGCACGTGCATCAATTGGAGGAAACCGACTCTGAGAAATGGCAGAAGCGCTCAAGGGCTGCATTCAGCAAATTCGATTTTGATGGCGATGGCTACATTACCACGGAAGAGCTCAAAATTGTAAGTGTGGATGTAACGAATCAGGTTTTGAGCTTCGTTCTGTTTCACAGTTAAATCCATCTCTGCATACGAAATCTCTAATGTGCAAACTCTAGAATTTTAGGACATCCACTTATAATATTCTGCATGTTCTGACAGGCCACAGGACTGAAGGGATCAATGGATAGTTTTCTGGGTGAAGCTGACATCGACGGTGACGGCAGAATTAGCCTGCCTGAGTTTCAAAAGTTGTTACGCCAGGCCAGTCTTGGCTCACGGAACAACAGTGAACATCAAGCGCCTGTCTCGCACAATCCTAGGAGACGTGAAGCTCACCATCACCATGTTGCTTCTTGACAAGGGTGAGCAGCTACACACTCCTCAGGCGACGATGGTGATCTCACAAGTCCACTGCCTAATTATCCATGATTAGAAATCTCAAAAGGATTGCACGACCGCAGAGGCAGCATTCTGGCTTAGCGTTGTACTTGGCTAGGATTTTGTGGGTCCTGTTTGTGAAGCATTGAGCTGCTGGTGCCGTCATACGGCATACGATTCCTTTTGTTCCGTGTACTGTTCCAAGGCAGTGGCAGGAGACGTGTAGTTAATATGTTAACGCCAATTCAGGTTTTTATAGTAAGGTATGCCACACACTGGAGCGTAGGCCATGCCAAAGCTCGTGTTACTGGACGCCTTTGTATCATGACTCGCATCATTTGGATGCGGAGAGCTACATGTAGCCAGGAATGGTGCATGTATTATGGATAGGTAGTTTTTTTTTTTTTTTTTTTTTTTTTTTTTTTTTTTTTTTTTCTCTTTCTTTTGTCAATTTGTTGCATTTGCCACAGTTTAATTCCAAAGCGAAGTTTAGTGGTGCACCTCCGCAGAGTCCATCTTGGCATCGTCCTTGTGGTGAATTGCTGACTTCTACGTTTACTCGACCTGTCAGTGCAGTAACATACATCCGAACTTGTATTCGAAAGAATTGGAGTGTCGAGTTGAAGAGCATGTTTCCTTCCTTTCGTTCATGTACTGATAGTTGTCTATAAAGAGGATTTTCAGCTGCAGTCTCTTGTTGGAACATTCACCGATGAGTGTTCATGCCCCATAATCTGTGATTTTCATGCTTCGAACTCCAAAACATCCGCGGTGTATTTGACTTAGATGTTTAACATTAATCATATATTTTCTGAAACTCCGATGCCTACAGTGTTCTGCCACAAAGTCTTATCGGCGGAAGTCTGGAATTGGCACCGTCTGGAATATTTCCATCAACTCCTATAAGGTTTATTTCGGCCCCTTGATGTCCACCATTGTCGGTAACTTTCTTGGATGCCGCAACCAGGATTAAGATGGATAACATGATGTGTACGTGGCCATGTTCTCTCAACTTGCAGGTTCTCTTTCTTCGAGGGATAGTGTGCTCAGATCATAGATTTGCTAAAAGTCAACCAGAAACAAATGGCATTAATAGGTTTTTATTTAAAGGAAGTACAGGATGGGCTAGTCTTCCAGATTTTCGAGTTTCCACCAAGACCTCATAAAGAGATTGTTCGTCCCCTAATGCAATCAGGTTTATCAACGGACAAATTGCTCGGCAAATGAAACATGTTGATCGATCTCGGCGTGGATAAAAGCTGCGCTAAGAAAGGCAACGTTTCAACCAAGAGCCGCTGATCTAGGTAATTAAGATAATGACCATGACGACGAAGTAGAACCAGATGACGAGATCGAGTTGGAACAGAAGGGATTTATTTATTTATTTATTTATTTATTTGAATGGTATTGGAAGAACAACATTAGCATGAGTTAATACACAATCAGCGCGTTACTGTACAAGGTAACTAACCAACGGCGACAAAAAAACACAACATTACTAAACAAGGAAAATAAAATTCAAAGTTCAAATTCTGCGAGGTTTGAAGTATTGTGAAAGTAGCGCCGAAATCATAACCACTGACGAGTCTTGAAAATTGAGCTCGAAGCTGATATATACGGCGGCAGTGAGTCATGGTCTCAATCCAGCTCCAAATGGTAACAGCAGTGCAGTTTTTGCATCCTCCCAGGGACTCTCTTTAGTGGCCTAATTTAGCAGACCCATTCTCGACCACCCCCCATTTCCTAACGGTGGTGTATTTCTTATCAATTTGACATGATAATACTAATTAGTTTTGACACCTTCTGGTTTCACATTATTTAATTCACATCTATTGCACCATTGGATAAGTAATTAAGAATTTCATGCCAATTCAAAAAAAATGGTTGGAATCAAGCATTCTTGATTTTGTAACCAACCACTAATTAGAATTAGGTTGGCTTATATGTTGGATTTGGATCAAAGAGAATATTTAGCGAAAACATTAATATATATATATATATATATATTGGAAAAAATAGTTTGAAAACACCTAGAATCCTCTTAATTTTTATTTCTCTACACATGAATATATATAAATATATATATATATATATATATATATATACTTAGGATAGATATGCTAAAATGATTAAGTTATTAAAAACAATTGCCTACCTTATAGCCATGGAATGTTAACAATAGTTGCAAAAACATTTTAAGTCAGCATAAGTCTATGTTGAAGCTTGCAAGATAGGCTCTCCACACACACAAATGTTCAATATTATAGGTTTGTTGAATGTCTTATTTGTTTGTTTTTTTCTTGAAGGAATTGGAGAAAAAACCAATGTATTAATGGAAAAGGTGATATTTATAGTTAGGAAGGAGTAGGTGTTCAACTAATATCATGGTAATTTTATTTATTTATTTATGAATGGATATTAGGTAATTTTAACAATTTTTTTTTTATGGATCTACTTTTGTGCTTGCCTGCAAGTTTGTAAAACTTGTAACCTGTGGTTGAAGATAGAGGGAAATAAAAGCAAGGGGCCTAGAAAAAAGCCGAGGGAGGATTGAGAAAAAGTAAGAATAATAATGAGACATGGAGTAAGACAAATACCTGGTGCAAATGTTTTTAAATCATGAATTGTTGTCTATTGTGATGACTAGAATCAAACTTGAGACTAGCTTAATAATACCAAAAAACTTCACTATGGATAGTGTAGAAGAAGCTGGCTTGGTAGTATTTAGATTAGTGACAAATGAATTCATGCAAGGATGGAGCAAAGTATGAGCTAAAAACCTATTCCTCCAAATTGCATGGTTGCAATGCATTTCTTAATTATTTCTCCCTGAAATAAATATAGATTGAGTGGTAGTTTTTGTTTTGTATTATATTATGTTGGTATATTAAAATAAAATATGGTATTTAAAAAAAATCATGTCTAATTTATTTCTATTGCATATATAATTAAATCAACATTTGGTATTCTTAAGTGTCATTTGATTGTCTTTTTTCTTTATAAATCTATTAATTTTTTTACTATTGAAGTTCTATTCTAATTATAAAGAATTACTTTGTCTTTGTTAAGTTATTTGTCTAGTTTTTTGTATATGGCTTTCAAATTTATTCTACCATAATAAACAAGTTAAAATCATTTAATTTTTTTAATATGAATATCAACTTATTCTTTTATTTTAAATGCAATTTTTTGGATCTATATTCCTTATACTTATATTCTATAAGAAAAATACTGTTTTTTTTAATCTTTTAAATAAATTTAGAATGTCTTTTATAATTTTATTTTATTTATTTTATAAAAAATAACATTCTACGAGTTGTCCTTTTGAGGGATTTTTTTAATATTTTAAACATAAAAAACTATCTAGGTTCCAAAATAAATTTGGCTTACATATGATTCCAAAATCTATAAAAGCTTGTCTCTTATTACTTTAGATAGTATAATTTTCATATTTTTCATAGTTTTAATGTATCATTGTTTTCTATTTCTTTATATATGTTTATTAAAATATTATAATATCATGTAAACCAAAAAAGTATGGTTTCTTTTTTAGCTCTTAAGAAGAATCATGGATTTTTAAAATTAGAAATGAAGTTGGTATTTAAATTTCTTTTTTAGATTCTTTTTATTTCTATGTATTAAAATTACTTTGTAATTTTATTCTTCTAATATTTTATTTTAAGTCACTATATTTGTATGAATCAATCAATAAAATTATTTTTAGTAAAAATTTAGATGAACATATTATCTAAAAAAAAATCCAATTTCTTTTCTATTATTATATTTTCTTCTAAAATTTGAATTTTTTAATAATATATATATATTATTAATTTAGAAAGTATTAATCAAAAAAATTATCATTTAGTAAGATGATTTGATTAAATGACAATGATTGCTATGTTACAAATTTTGTTTGGTTGATATTATATTTAAGAAGTTTTAAATATTTTTCTATTTTATATTTTTATTTAGATATAATATGATATTACTAAATATGAATCTTTTTAAGTGTTAAATTTTAGAATTTTTAATTGGATATATATGTCATGTATTAATATATTATGTACATAATTCATTATGCTGTTTCAAACCTATATAAATTATGCTTGCATATACATCTGATATAGATAGTAAAATTTTCTAGAAATATATATGATCATAGTGCAAATATTTGTTTCTTGCTAAATCCTATGCAAATTTGAAATTGAGTTTTGTAGATCATATTTCTTAAAAGCCCTCTTTATAATCTATAACATGTGTTTTGCCAAACCATCTACTTCAAGATGATTCTAAGATGTTTTTCCTATAATAAATAAATACATGTTCCAATAAAAATTAAAATTCTCATAAGAATTTATTGTCCTAGTAAGTAAAGATTTTATTTGATGATCCAAAAAAAAATTAAGAATCTAATTGAAACAAGCATAAGCTACTATTTTATTAAACTTGTGAAGTAATGTCACCAATTCTATGTGCTAAGAAAAGTGTTCAATTATTACTAAGATATACTTGTTATAGCTCTTATTGATAGACAAAGGCCTTACACAATCTAAATTCTATCAATATTCTAAGCTTATAATAGATAAATATTATAAAATTAATATTGGTGTATAAAATAAAGCATAAAGTCTATCATAGAATTAACATCTAGAATTTTTTTTGTGATTTAAAAAAAATATTAATCCACTAATACTCATTTTGTAAAAAATCGTATTTTTTTTATTATTAAATATTTTAATTCTTATTAGATGTTAAGTACCAACTTCTTATATTCTTATGATCTTAGTAATATATATTTATTTCTATTTAGTATTTTTATGAGTAAATTAGTTTCTTCCCACTTAAAATTTTGGATTGTTGTAAAATATTATTTCTTATTTTAGAAGTTTTATTTTATTTTTAAGTAATCAAATATTAATTTATTATCATAAATATCTTTAATACATCCAAAGTCTTTTTTTCTTAGTATATTATTAATTTTATTTATTTTTATAAGTCTATTCATTGCAAATAAATTAAGACATAATGATTCATTCTACTTTAGAACTTCTTTTTTATCTTCACTAAGTGATCATGACTTAGCTAAGAGACTTATCTAAATCTCAATCTTTTTACTGCCTTTCTTCTTTTATATTCCTTTTTTCTCAATCCCACAATCTAGATTAGCTGGAACTAACTTGAAACTCAATAGATTCTATTGAAGAAGTACTTGTCTTGAAATTCTTGTCCTTGATTATGTGATCTTTTTATTTTATTTTTTATTTTATTTTATTTTTCTAATTTTTTCCTATCAACTTTCTTATCTAGTTCTCTTTCTTAAAAATCTACTTCTTCTCTTGTTGATGAAGTAATTTCTTGATTTCCTTGTTAAACTCCTTTCTATACTACACTTGTAGAGAAAAGAGTTATAAGGGGTAGAAGAGGTGATTAAATCCTCCTACAACTAGAGAAAGTTCTTCCACAAGAAAAGTATAAAAGAAGAGAAGTGATAACTCTTATAAATGAGCTTCTTGCTCCAAAATCCAAATCCTCCTAATGCTCCAAGTTTAAAATTTTTACTTCATAAATTTACAAATAATTATCAATTTAAATAAATCCTTAGCCTTCTAAGCTTATTAGAACTGCTTGTCTCTTAGCAAATGCATTAAAAATGTGAACTAAAATAAACCTCAACTACTTAGAAGTCTATCATAATTCATAACAATTTTGTTATTTATAAATTGTAATAAATTTTGAATACATTTGTCTATTGTTCAATAAGTCCTATAACCTCTTAATTGTGAGCTAAATAAATCACTCTAGTAGGTCATTTATTCCAACTTAAAACTACTAATTAACTTATGAATTAATTAACTAAATGCTTCTACTTACTTCTTTGTTTAAAACCTTTAAGCTTTCTAATTAATTAAAAGGCACATTGTCACATTCATAATATCATAATACAAGCTATTTAAATAACTCAAAAGGCCACATACTTGAAAGAATTTTTTTATATAATTTTAAATTTAATATGATTTTTATTTTATTTTTTTATTATCTAATAATAATACCATCTAATATTAAAACTTCATCAAATAATAACTTCTCATTTGCAAATGAGTTGTCATCTACAAATAATTTTTTATCCATGAATTAAAAATCATCTAACCTTAATCAATTTTTTATCTAAGATTTATCATCTAGTTTAATATAACTTCATTTATACAAAAATTTATCCTAAATTCATCTTTAAATTATTTTTCTTCTAATGCTTTTACATCCAAAATTCTAACTTATTCAAAGTTTTGAATTTAATTGATTATAACATGTAAGTATACTGGTTGGTTTGCAAGTGATTTTGTTTAGAATTCTCACATTCTGAAGAGCTAATAATGAGCTAGAATATTGTTAAGAAGTTCTTCCTACCTGAAGTCTTTGGCTTCACCTTTGTACCTCAATGCTCTAGTATGTTAATGAACACCCCTTGAAAGTCCATTATGAAATTACAAGGTTGATACATCTTTAAAATTGCCTCTAGCAATTATTACTTATGAAAAATTCAAAAACCACTCTTTTGAGGCTGCAACTTCTAAAATAATAAGCATAATGCACCTTTGTTTGTATAAATGTATAGCTATTAATAAAATTTTGAATTTAACTTAAATCAATTAAGGTAATAGAAATATTAACTAACATTGATTGCCACAATCTTACCTCAAAAAATTCTTAATTTTACCATCTTTGCTAAGTGTCATAATATTATAACCATTACATAGTTTTGTAGCAGCTACTTTAGTAGACATCAACTCAATATCATAGAGCTACTTATTACATTACAAAGACCTAATGCTATTATTGTATTATAATGTAAATATTAAATCAAAAATATACAAGAAGATTATTAATTTAAAAATAATTTATTGAAAATATAGTAAAAAATTATTCTAAAAATTATAAATAAAAGATATGATGTAGTAAAATTTTTAGTATTAATGTTGATTTTTTTGCTAAAAGGACTTCTAACTACTTTGTAGAATCATATATAAGACAAGATAAGGAAGATGAGGCATAAACTTATCATAGACATCATAAGGTAAAAATAAAAGATAAGTTTTTTTTAAAATTACCTTAAAAAAGATTAAGTTGATACCTAAGAAGGATTATTCTTGAACCACAATCTAATGTAAATCTTGAAGCACAAAACTGCACACTATGGCATATACAAGATTCTTTTGTTGATTAGCAGTAGAAAAGAAACTTAAAAAAGATTCTACATGCATTAGTTTTTAAAAATTAGAAATTGTGTAAACTTTGTTAAAACTATGCAAAGTTAAGATTTGATTTAATTAACTTTAATTTTGAGAAATAAATCAAATATATATATTTTAAAGAATTTTGTGAGTTTTGAAGTAGATCTATCAATAAAAATTTGTGGATTTGTATACATATACGTATTGAATTTGTATCATAAATTTAAGCTCAATTGATTGGTCAAATTCAAAGTTATTGGAATTTGAATAGATTAGGATATTGATAATAGGTAGTTTTGGAGTTGATAAGGATTTCTAAGATTTGAATTAATTTTTAAATTTAATTGAAATGAAATTTGGTGAACTAATAGCTCACATAATAAAAAAAATCTATAAAAATAAATAAAAATAAATTAATAATGTAAGAAGGATATCTTGATGATAGAAATTTAATATTAAAGAAGAAAAGAGAGGTTTTTCACATATATTATTTATTCTTAATTAAAAAATTATAAGAAGTTTAAATCTATTATTTAGTAAAATTAGGATTGAATATGATTTTTTAAGTTTTTATTAGACTAATCAATTTTGTTAGAATTAGATTAAATTTTGTTTTGAATATGATTGGAATTTATTAAGATAGAATTAGAATTTATTTTAGATTTTTTTAAGGATTTGATAGGTTATTTCTTGAATTTTGTTAAGATTTTTTTAGGATTTTTTAGGATTTTCTTAAAGATTGTTTGGAGTTTAATTATGATTTAATAGGATATATTTAGAATTTATCCTAGATTAATAAGATGTACTTTAAATATCTTAATATTTATTTAGGACTTTATTTAGAGTATTTATAATTTCATGGAATATTATTTATAATTAATAAAAGTATGGATTGATTGATTAAAAGATTCTAAGAGGGTTAAAAATGCCAAGACGAGTATTTCTAAATACCTCACATATTTCTTTTTTATTACAAGAAGAGCTTCAAGGTAAGTCAAAATCCTTTCACAACCAAACGCTTGATGCATTTTCAAGTTGAATTTTATATAATATATTTATTAGGACTTATTAAAAAAATATAAAATATATATTTTTTTAAGTGATTGGTTTTTAAGTTCATAATTTATATTTTGTTAAAACATGATATTTTAATAATATTTTAAGAATAAAAATTCATTGTATAAGTTGTAATATCTTTAAATTTTTAGACATGCATGGATTTAAAGATATTAAATTAATTTTGTTCTATAGAAGGTTAGGTATTAGAATGAAGTTTTGTTATCTCTCTTTGGACGTTATTGAATTGAGTTATATAAATTCTGTTGTTTAGCTAGGTATTGATTTTTATCATTTGATTTGGTGCAAGATATTTTTTATATTACAGTATATATGAGTTTAGTAAAAAAATGAATACAAAAGAAAAATAAATTCTTTTTGTCTCAAAAAAATTACATTGAGTGAGCTGGTATACCTCCAAAGGCAATCAATTCTCTTTATTAATCAACTTTTGTAAAGTAATTGGAACCAAATAAAAATAAAAATCCTATTAATAAAAAAAATAAAGGCATTTTTTATTAGAGATGCAAAAAATAATTAAAGGTAGTAAAGTAAGTAATTAATAATTAATTTAAAATTTTTGGGATCTTATTTGTATTATTATTTTATAAGGGATTTTATTCTGGAATAGAAAAATTATACTATATGATGACATTTGTACTATTAGATCAATAATAAATGAAGAAACGCCAATTTAGGTGATTTTAAAGTATGGATATTAAGAATAAGGTAGTAAAGTAATTGTAGAAAAAGAAGTTTAACATGAATTTAAATATTTAAATTCTAAAATATCAAAAAAAAGATTTGAATCTTAAATAAATTTACTAATAAAATTCAAATATTTTATTTAAATAATAAAATACTCTATTTAATTTCAAATATCTTTTTATTTTAATCATAATTTAATTTTTAAGTAGTGTTACTATATATTTTTCTCAAAAATATTTCTATATTTTTTACAATACAAAAATTGGAGGTAGAATTACTTCAAAATTATTAGAAAGTATTTCTAATAATTTAGTTTGTAAGTCTTGATAGAAAGCTTTTTAGACGCTTTAATCTAAAATCACAAATGATAAAATAATAGAAATATAAACTAGATGCTTACACCTTGCAAGTAATATGTATATATATATATATATATATATAAGGTTGATATTGTTATTATTCTGATTTATTTCTTCCTTGATTATTGTTATTTTTAAAGCTTCTGAGATTTATTATATTTTAGTGCAATCTAATTTTTACAAATCAATTGCATTAACATACTTCTTTGTTTCTGTCATTTCAACATTTATCTTACATAAAATCATTTTTCTTTAATAGAAGTTTTGTATTATGTGTTTAATATATTATCTGTATATATTTTTGATAATGTATTATTTTTATTATATTTATGTATATATATATATATATATATATAATCATGACATAATTTACAAGATTTGAATTAACAAGGATCTTAGATATAAAGCTTTAAGTGTTTAATTGGCCTAAATGCATATGTATGTATGTACATATATGTCTATATATATATATATATATATATATATAATTTATTTTTAAAATTTTAAAATATCAATAATCATAAATAAATATTATTTTTAAAAATTATATAGAGATTTGTGAAATATTTTTAAAAACTACAATTATTTAGAAATAAAATAGAAATTATTCTTGATTTTTACTACGGAAAATAAAATATTAATTGAGATAAAAAATTAAATAATACTATTAAAAAGTTAAAATTTTTATTTAAGAATTTTTATATAATGTTAATATATTTTATGATATTTAAATTAAATAGTAATTTTACTTAATTATTTTGTATCTAATTTTTTATCATGTGATATTTTTTTAATCTAATCTTAATAGGATTAAGACAAATAAACTTTGTCAAATATTGTAGAAGAAAGTAGAATTTTGTACTTTAGAAAAAATATCCAAATAATATTTACTTAAAAAATAACCCTAAATATATAATAAATAAATATGTAATTCTGTAAATGATACAATGGTATGTAAATTAATTAATTAATTATATATATATATATATATATATATATATATATATCGATAGATAGATATATTTTGAATTACTATCAAATATGTAATTTAAACCAGCTCCACCAAAAACAATGGTGTATTATAAGTTTATATATAAGTTGATATATTTTGAATTACTATCAAATATGTAATTTAAACCAGCTCCACCAAAAACAATGGTGTATTATAAGTTTATATATAAGTTGTTGGTGGAGCTTAAAAGAAAATTCAAGCAATCAGTAATAGATTCTAATAGTTTTTTTTGAAAATTTAGAAGTTTAAAAAAGAAAAAGAAATTTGTAGAGGATTTTGAAGGTTGAAGAGTGGCAACAATACTCTTCTCAACTTCTTTGGTATGGCAAGCACATAAGGAGATTAGACATTTTGGAGTGCATTAGACACATTCTATGTGATACAACTAATATTGGTGGACTAACATGTACCAACAATTCGCTATATATGTTTCTAAATGTGAAGTGTATAATCAATCCAAGTCAAGCTTTAACACTTTATCACCTTAATTGAAGCCTTTATCTATTATAGATTTGGACTACCATTGGACTTAAGACTTTGTTAGGCCACTTATTGTCATCATATGTAGATCTAATGTGATAGGCATACATATTTATTTTAATAATTACCTATCTATTTAGGTAGAAGTAAATAAAAATAGATTAATTTCATAACATTTTCTAGAAAAGCTTTCTAGAAGCTTTATAGATGGAATTTTGATTTTAAATATATTTGTAGTTGATTAATAGGTTAAAATTTGGTCAATAAGTTAACCACAAGAATGTATTGACCTTTTAATTCTTTGAGGTTTATGTCCTTGACAGCTAAATATATGTTAGTGATAGTAAGGTATTTTAGCAAGTAGATTGAACTTAGTACTTTAGTACAAAATTCTTCAAAATTGGCACCTATGACTTCTTTTAATTATATATTATTATACTTTAGAGTACTTGCTAAAATCTTAACAAATCAAGAGAGAGAGTTCATTGGAGTTTTTGAAGTTTTATATACTAAAGCTTTTATAGATCATTTTACTACCTCTAAAAAATAGCTTGGAGCAAATGACTTAGCTAAATATATTGTTCAGATTGTTAAGCATAGTTTATAGAAGAATACAATATTTCATGGCAATGACAATGATTGAAATTTGATGTTGCAATTGATTATTACTTAAATAGACATGCATCTTTGGCATCTTATAATCTTTATTAGTTATTGTACAGACAGTAGCCAATTCTATAAAGTTCAATATGTAAGAAGGTAGCTTTGGTTGTGGACTTAGATGATTGTAATATTTAAGCTCAATATATACTACATTATATAGAGTCTTTAAAATGATAATAGAAAACTTATTTATTTTTCAACGCCATGATACTTTAAAATATACTTGCATTCATAGTAGAGTTTATCAACATCAAATATAGAGATTTCCTAAAGAAGATTATATATATTTACAACATGATGTGCTTATAACACTTGATATTTAGATAGGATATATAATTCTCTATATAAAGGATGTATCATCCAATGGTATTTAGTTGCTTGAAGACAAAGATAAACAAGAATGTTGGGAGTATTTGAAGAATTGTACTCCTTATCATCTTCTTATTCATGATTTATGTGGTAGAAAATAAAAAGAAATTGCTACCATGCTTTTTTGTAACTAATGCCAATATGGATGGCATATGGCATACTTAATACCACCTCTTTTGGCTCTTTCTTCAAGAGATTAGATTTTTTCTTATTTTAGGAAGTCTTCTAGCCATGCTTCTTTGTTTGACAAAGATTGAAGATTCATTCATCTATATTTGCCACACGTTTTGATAGTCTATCTACTACAACATTAGCTTAGAAAAGTATAATTTTGTAATATCATTATGGTATTTTAGAAAAACATTCATCTCCAATTGCATGCGTTTTGTTATCATAGCTAAGTAAAGATGCTTCTAATGTTATGTTTTGATGTGTAATATGTAAAAATCTTTGTTTATACAAAAATTTTGTATAATGTGGTATCAAGTGCCAAATCTCATCAAATGTATGTGATTTAGTTTGATTTAGTGGATTTTCATCTTCTTAGTTTTTTTTTTAATTGACTTTAATAATGTCAACTAAAGTTTAAATACCTAGGTAGAAAAAATCCCTTGACTTGATATTTTTATTAAGTCAAGTTTTGTGAGTGATTTTAAAGAAAAAAAAAAAAAAAAAAAAAAACTTGTGTTGTAAAAATTTATTTTATTATGGAGATTTAGCCATTTAATAATTCATAAGTACTAGTGTGAATAGAAAAAAAGTTTATTATGGAGATTTAGCCATTTAAATGCCACTTGTACTATGGATTTTTTTCTATTTACACTTGTACTTTTGGAGTCTCTCTTTATGATGTGAGAGATAGTTTGACTTATTTGTATGTAGATTCATCATCTTTCTTTGAGAGTGTGTTGATTGTACATTTGTATTTGATTTAGATTGCATACTTTTGATTAATTTTAAATACTTAATATGTTGTATATAATAATTTTTATTTATATATTACTATAAAAAATATATATTATATTGATATATTATTATAATTCATAAATATATATATATTTTTAATCTTTGTCATACTAAATATATGAATTTTATTTTTAGATCCTATCCTATCCTAAAATTAAGTCTTACATAATAATAAGATTTTTATGTTATTTGGTTATTGGATCTTTTTCTTATAATTTTGTCTATACAAGTTGTCACATATACTACTACTTTTTTTTTAAAAATTGATATATTTTTATAACACTAATCTAAAAAAATTAATAAAGCCCTATTTTACAATTGAATCTTAAATAAAATATGGATTGGAATACAAGTCTTCACTTCAAAGTATGCAAAGGCCCTTCTATGTCTAATAAAGAAAGAATAAAAATATTTTATTTATTATATTTTTTGACATTCTTTGCAAAAAAAATAAATCTTCATTTAATTTTTTTTAAATAAATTTTTATCTTATTTTTATATATAAATTATAAAGCTAATTTTTAAAATTTTATTAAATGAGATATATTATCATCATTAATTTTTTTTCTTTTATAAAATATACATGTGCTTGCTATCATGCCTAATTTAATACTTATATATTTCTTCTTTTTTTTAACATATATATATATATATATATATATATATATATACACATGTATGTATTTTTTTTTTTTCTTTTTCTTTCTCACGAGTTCTTCATCCTTATCTCTTTCTTCTCAATTCTTTTTAATTTTTTTATTTGACTTAAGTATGGCACTAATTTAGACCTTAATTCTAAAATATAAAAGCTTCCTAAGCTAAGTTGTCTTTTACATATAAGATTCTTTGACAATATCAAAAAAAACAACAATGCAAGAAAAGTTGATTTCAAAACCCAAACATTGTCTTTGTTTCTATTTTGCTTGTAAAATTTTATTTTCTATATGAAATTTTTTTTGAAAAATTATTTTATAATTATTAAATATTTCTTAAGTTTAATTTACTTATTTATTCTTTTGTAAAAATATATATATACTTTGATGAATATGTAATATATTTTTATACTTTATGTAATGTTTTATACTAATTATTTTAATTTATAATTTTTTTATATATTAAATTAAGTTTAATACCTTTTTTATGATTTTTTTCTCAAGCTTAAAATTTCTTGATAAATCAATATTGTATAGAATTTTCTATAAGATTTAAAGTGATATATTTATAATTTCATAGAAAAATATATTTCAACAAAATTACAAATATTAGTACTATAAAAAAGATTGAAATATGTGGTATAAGATTCATAGGTTATTGATAGATTTAAATAATTCTTCAAAACATATTTATATCTAATTTATGAGCAACAATTTAACAAATATTAATTAAAAAAACTATACACTGTAAGAAATGGAGTATAATTTTTATTCGAAATAAAATAAAACTTAATTCTTCTATGTGATATATATATATATATATATATATATATATATATATGCATATTTTTAAAAATATTTATAATTAAAAAGATAAAAAATATTAAATATAATTCAAAAAATTGAATTAAATAAAATTAAAGATAAATGAAAAATCCATTAATAGTAATCTAAATTTAATATTTTAAAATACATGATAGTTATAAACTAATATGAGAATATTATTAAAAACGATTTATGTAGTTTGCCATATGCGTTCATTTCTGTAAATACTTTATGATTGTTTATTCTTAAAATGTATGAAAGATCTGAAAGTAACACTAAACTCAGAACAATTTATTTTCAAATAATCTAAAATAAACTCCTTTTGAAAGAATAAAACTCATGTTATAAAAAATAAAATAAGTATAATTTTATACTATTTTTAGTTATATATAATAAAAAATCACATATAAAAAAAAATAATTTTTTATTAAAGATATAATCAATCTAAATATATAATTAATAAATTCTTATAATAAAGTAAAAAAATACATATATATATATATATATATATATATATATTTAAATTTATTAACTCTTATTTTTTAAATACATCTGCATTATAATTATTTCTTTCTAAAGTATTTTTTATCTAGTAAAATAAATTTATATAAAAATAATTTATATTTTCATTTAAATTTTAAAAAATTATGTATGTATTTTTTTAATTAAAATTTCATATGTAGTATTTACTTCTTTTTATTACTTCAAGAAATAAAATAGTTAAAAATAAATTAAAATTTATTGTTTTATAAAAACTTGTAAATGTGTATATATATATATATATATATATATATATATATATTATTACATACAAAAAATTACATTTTATTTTTATTTTTTCAAATGTTTTATAAAAAATAAATTTAAATCATCAATACTATTAAATATATGTATTACTTTTTACATGTTTATATTCGATATAAATTTTAGATTATTTAATTAGTAGTTAGAAATAATTTATTATATTTTTAATAATATTTATAAGTCCACAAAGTTGTAGTATTAAATAGTATCATTAGTATTTTTTGTTTCTATTATATTTTAACTTACTATTTTCTAGTACATATAATAAATTTTACATTAAATATATTTATTCTCTAAATTGAAGCATCAATTGAAGAAGACTAAGAATAAATCAAGTATTGTGAATGGATTTATGAAATAGAAATTATACTCATGACAAAATAAATTAAGCCAGAACCTAGTATGGCACTCATATTTGATTATTGTAAATGTTTCTTAAGTTTGTAAAGAAGAGCGAGAAGAATAGTATGATAGAAAGTACCAACTACATAAAATAAAAGCACAATATCCATTATTTTAGTGACAAAAAAAATAATATATCAATGACAATGTTGATATTTTAAAGTGAAGGAAGTGTAGTATTTCAAAATATTCATTACTTTTAAAAAGTCCTCAACTTTTGAATATTGGTGGATAAGAGATCAAAACCACAAATTGTTAAGTATCTAAAAACTAATTAAATAGAAGCAAACTAAAGATCTTAAATTTAAAATTTTAATTTTAAAGATTAGATTAAATTGGTTTATTTTGAGCCAGACTAAAAACACACCTTTAAAGTATTTTTTTAACAAACTCATGTAATAAAAACTATCTAATCCTTTATTTTACAATGAATTTGCTTATTATTCCTTGAAGTTGTTACTATTACTATCCTCCCCTTCTATATTTGTTGTAAATTTTACAGAAATTTTTGCAATCAAGGTTATAAAAAAACATTGCCATGGTTTTTATGGTTGTATGCATATTTGGCACCATTAAATACATAGTGAGTCAAAAGCCACCATACTATACCACCATTTAATCTAACAACCTTTGTTATCTATGACACTTATATTAATTGCAGATGCTCTTCTTTGGGCTTCTAGGATGTCTTTGGAACCACTAAAAGCATTGCCATATTAAGTCTTCTCTTCCAGAGAAAATATAGAAAGGACTTTTAATAAGATTGAAACTCTATAAGACTACACCATTACTATAGAACAATCAAAGAAACATCCTTCAATCTATTGCCAAAAGATGTACTATCAATATAATAGAATATTAATATACTAAAACCTTCATAAGTTGATGAAAGATAAAAAGAAATCAAAGACTTTCAACTCTATGTGTGAATTTCTCTTCATGTTGATTGCTCACAAGAAAATTAATGATCAATGGGAGTTTTTTTATTGCTTGAACAAACTACAACTATGAGCCTTCATCTCACGCATCAAGTCACACAATACATAAATATTTGATTAAAGAGTAAGAGATTGATGTTTGTACAATGTTGAAATCAAGCATTTTGATTGAGAATATTTTCACCATTTTGTGAGAAGAAGATAGCAACATCAACATCATGACCAAAAAAATTTACAACAATAAATAGAAGTTAACGAAGGTACAAATGGACAAGAAGATACTACTTAATGTGTTAATTAACATTTACTTGAAGAAAAACTACAAGATCATATACATGATGGATATTAAAAGGATAATACTCATCATGTTTTTTTCCATCCCAATTTGGTAGATCTCATGCACATCAATCATCAAATTGTCTTCTTGGATGTAAACTTTGTATAAACGTCAACAACTTATTATTGCTCTGATTTATTAAATCTACTATGTTTAATACTATATTATCTACTAGATGTATCTTCATGAAAAACAAAGAAACATCATACTAAATCACAATAGAATATATTTGTGATATATTCTATATAGAGAAACTTCCTAACTTATTTGTTGTTAATTGTGAATGTACTCTTGTCTTTGTTCTTAAAACCACATTCCAACATGCATCTATTTTATTTTACGTGTAACAAATTGAAAATAACATTACCAATAGTTATAAGAAATATTTTAATAGTATAGATATGTAGAAAGTTTTTATGAAGAAATGGTGTAGGATATGGTATTTAGTCTTATATTTTAATT
Source organism: Physcomitrium patens (assembly GCF_059467195.1). Lineage (NCBI taxonomy): Eukaryota > Viridiplantae > Streptophyta > Bryopsida > Funariales > Funariaceae > Physcomitrium > Physcomitrium patens. The sequence continues at coordinate 2,155,154 of NC_143424.1, forward strand.
TTTAAATTTTTTTCTTCAATATCTACATTTGAGAGTATTGACAATTCTTTTTATAGGTTATGTATGGTAAATTCTAAGAAATATTTAATGAAAAATAGACCATATTCAAGGCAAAATATGAATCATCAACAATATACCAAGAAGCGGTGTTGTATCTTATTAATACTTAGATTGGTCCTTTTTAAGAAAAAATTGTTGCAATATGGATAAACCATCTCCATTATTTTAGGCATGCTATTATTTCTTATGAAAATAGTACATATGCTTGACTAAAAACATATTTAGAATTGAATAGACTTGATTTATAGTTGTATTGTAAATACATTGATTAATCTATCAATAACGACTTACATAACAATATTGCTAACTTGATGTATGAGACAAAGAGTTTTTTGCTCTTTTATTTGGAAATACTAAAAGAAAAAATCTTTCAAAATATTTAAAATATATATATATATATATATATATATATATATATATATATATTGTACTTTCTAAGGTCAAAGGGCATATAAGTTGACTTTTCTTTCTTTAATATTTTTTATGATTAGATATAGTATGACATGTTTTGATCTACATGATCTCCAATTTTTAGTTGGACAAGGTGCCTAGCTCAATTACATGATAAACCTTGAATATCAATCTTTAGACAATTGCTAATCATAAAAAATATTTAAGAAAAGAAAGTCAACTTGCATGCATGAAAATTTGAATAATTTGGAGCATTCATACTTTTAAATTCTCAAAAACCTAATCTATGTTAATCAAAGGCTCAAATCATTGAACTTTGATCTATATTGGCATTTTTGAAGAATACAAACCTTGCCCTCTAAAACAATTGAAATCCTAGAAGCATCATTGTTGATTACATTTGAAGCAGCCACAAACAACTTTGTTACTCTTTCTAATCATCAACAAGAAGGTACACTTGAAGAATTGTATAGTTTATCTGTCACGAACATACATATAATTACCTATATGAATAGATAAAAGTATGTAAAAGTAGGTTAATTGTGTAATATCTTCTAGAGAAGCTTCTTAGAAGCTTCATAGACGCTGCTTTGACTTTATAGGAGTCTATAGTTGACTTTTAGGTTAGAAACTTGGTCAACAAGTTAGCCATGTGCCACACATGTTGGAAGCTTAAAGAACAAGCTAACTACGTGGTCCATCCATAGAAAACTTGCCTTGCAAGCAAAGGCATGTGGCCTAGAAAGTCAACATATATTGGAGGTCTTATAGAACATCGCCACGTGGCTTCTAGTTAGATAGTATATATAGAGGCAAGAGTGAAGCCCTCTTCACTCTTGTCAACTCCTTTCTTGCTTCTAGTCTAGTTTCAAGGGTCTCTAGTTTTCTTGTATTTTGGCAATAGCCATTCCAGTTTCTTTCTTAATATACATATTTCTATTTTGTCCTATTTCTTTTTGAGAAAAGTCTCACTTACTCTTTAGCTTTCATCGAGTTCTTGTCCTTGACAGATTGACAAGAGTGCACTTACAATATCAGAGCTTTGTCTTTTCTTGATTAAGAGTGGATTACCCCTTTTTCTTGATAAGACATAAGCGCATTAGAAGTTGCGGATTACCCTCTTTTAAACTGATATTGTTCTTAGTATTTTCTTTGTTATCAATTCCTCTCTTCTATTTGTTTTGAGCGTTATTAGGCATCTTCTCTTTTCTAAGTGCTACTATGGCAGAGCTTGTTGAAATGAAGAGTGCAATGGCACAGATGCAAGAACAATTGAGGGAGTTAATGCTTGCGATGCATCAACTCAATTTACCACCACAAGGAGCAACAAGAATGGTAGGAAGTGAAGATATAGAGATGATTGGGGCTGCTTCAACATCTGCACCAAACCATGTCCCTTCTCCCAGAATGGAACACCCTTCGAGTGTTAGAGAACCGAGAGTTGCCTTGCCCGAGAAGTTTGATGGTACCAGATCCAAGTTTCGAGGATTCATCAATCAGGTCCAACTAGTGATTGAACTTCAACCCCAGAGCTATCCAACTCCAGGGTCACAAGTAAGATTCATTGGTACACTTCTTTCAGGTTCAGCATTGTCATGGTTTTCATCTTTTCTTGAACGACGAGATCCAATATTGGATAATCTGGAGGCTTTTTTGGCGGAGTTTCGATCCATGTTTGGAGAACATGATGCAATTCGTGTTGCAACCAACAAGATCCGTATTTTGCGACAAGGCAATCGATCAGTAACATTATATGCTTCGCAATTTCGACAACTTGCAACTGATATCAAGTGGGATGATGCCGCACTTGTGAGTCAATTTCTCTACGGATTACAATATGAGGTAAAGAAATTGATGCTTAATTTACCTGATCCTCAAACATTAAGTCAAGCAATTGACTTTGCTGTGAAGTGCGACAATCGACTTTTTGAATTTCGATCCGAGAGTCGCACAAGTGGGCCTCAACGTTACTACAATTCAATGGCAACACCGACGTCTCCTCAACACATACCTTCAGAAGTAGAGGATATGCAAATTGATGCGGTACGTTTCAAACCTCTTACTGAGCAAGAAAAGTCTCGTCGTCGACAAGAAGGATTGTGCTTATATTGTGGAGAACCTAAGCACACTGCTCAACATTGTCCAAAGAAGCGACGTAACTACAAAATGAGGAGTACGGCTGTCAAAGAAGACAGTATGTCGGAAAACGAGTACGTCCAGCTACAATAGGGACCGTGCGGCTGGAATCTTGTACAACTTCTAATAAAGGTCCTATCCTCTCCTCAGAACCATCTCCTTATTTTATAATAGATGTGCGTTTAGGACCTAATAATTACAAAGCCTCTGCCTTGGTAGATTCAGGAGCCTCATCTTGTTTTTTAGATGAAGAATTTGCTAGATGTCATAGAATATCATTAATACAAAAAACTAAACCTGTACACGTAGAAGTCATAGATGGTCGTCCGTTGTCTTCTGGAGATGTAACTCACGAAACACTTCCTGTAGATGTAGTAATAAATGGTCATAGTAGTTGCGTAATTTTTAATATAATTAGATCTCCCTCTAATCCAGTAATTTTAGGCTTATCATGGTTAGAAAAGTATAATCCTCGAATAGATTGGATTTCTCGTAAACTTGATTTTCCTCAGAGCATTAGTAACAGTTCTATTAACCAAGTAAAAAACCATGAGTCTAGTATAGTAAAACTCGCACCTATAGGTGCAAAAGCATTTATACACGCAGCAAAAGAAGGATCAACTTTTGCTATTTATGCTGCACCTATTTCTGAAAGCGTAAAGACTTCAAGTGGCATTCCAAGTCAATATCAGGATTATCAAGACGTTTTTGAGAAAAAGAATGCAGATATTCTTCCTGAGCATCGCCCATACGATTGTTCAATCGATCTCAAGGAAGGAACTCAGCCACCATTTGGACCAATTTACAGTTTATCGCAAGATGAGTTGGCTGAACTCAAGACATATATTGACGAGAATTTAGCGAAGAATTTCATACGCCATTCAAAATCTCCAGCAGGAGCTCCAATTCTATTCGTAAAGAAAAAAGATGGATCTTTACGAATGTGTGTTGATTATCGAGGACTCAACAAGATCACAATCAAGAACAGGTATCCATTACCTTTGATATCAGGACTCCTTGACCAGTTAAATCAAGCTAAGATCTATACAAAAATAGATCTAAGAGGAGTATATAATCTAGTACGGATCAAAGAAGGAGATGAATGGAAGACTGCGTTTCGAACCAGGTACGGGCATTTTGAATATAATGTCATGCCTTTTGGACTCACGAATGCACCAGCTGCTTTTCAACATCTCATGAATGATGTATTTCGTGAATTCTTAGACAATTTTGTCGTCTGCTACCTAGACGATATCTTGATTTATTCTAAGAATGTTGAAGAACATGAAATACATGTTCGTCAAGTATTACAAAAACTTAGAGATGCAGGATTGTACGCCAAGATGGAAAAGTGTGTATTTCACACTACTCAAGTTGACTTTTTAGGATACATCATTTCAAATGATGGTCTTATGATGGATTCTAAGAAAGTCCAAACAATCATAGATTGGAAGATTCCAAAGACTGTAAGAGATGTCCAATGTTTCTTGGGATTTGCCAATTACTATCGGATCTTCATCAAAGACTTCTCACGAATTGCAGCTCCACTTACACGCTTGACTAGTAAAGATAAATTCCAATGGAATCAAGAAGCGGAAGCAGCATTTGAAGCCTTGAAGACATCGTTTGTCTCTGCACCAGTCTTATATCGTGTTGACTTTTCCAAGGCATTTTTTATGGAAACAGATGCATCGGATTTTGCCTTGGGTGCAGTTTTATCACAAATGGGAACAGATGACAAACTTCATCCGATAGCTTTTCATTCAAGAAAATTCTCAGCAGCCGAGATCAATTATGAGATCCACGATAAAGAACTTCTTGCAATCGTGGATTCTTTTCAAGAATGGCGTCATTATCTAGAAGGTGCTTCTAGTCCAGTCATTGTGTATACAGATCACAAGAACCTCGAGTATTTCATGTCAGCACGCGTGTTGAATCGTCGTCAAGCTCGTTGGAGTATGTCTTTGTCAAGATTCGACTTCATTATCACTTATCGGCCAGGAAAACAACAAGGTTTGTCCGATGCCCTGTCTAGACGTTCTTATTTTGCACCAAAAGAAGGAGATGCAGCTTTTGAGCAACAAAGAACGGTCCTCTTGAAACCGGAGCAATTTCATCTCCGAGCAGTGAAATCAACATTGACTGTTGATTCAACTTTTCTCAAGCAAATCCAGTCCAGTATGTCCTCAGACCCTCTTGTTCATGATATCGAGAATAATTCTTCCAAGTCTCATGATTCTTCTAAGTTCGAGTTCAAGAATAATCTATTATATTTTGAAGGACGCCTATATGTTCCAGAAGGAAAAACACGTTTGCGTGTTCTTCAAGCACGTCATGACTTTCCAGCAGCAGGACACTTTGGATATAATAAGACTTTGGAACTCATATCAAGAGATTTTTGGTGGCCACAAATGTGGAAGTCAGTCAAAGACTTTGTACAATCATGTGATATTTGTTCAAGATCAAAAATTCCTCGACATCGACCTTACGGACTTCTTCAGCCATTACCTATACCAGAACAACCATGGTCTTCTGTTTCTATGGATTTCATCACAGATCTTCCAAACTCAAGATCTTATGATTCTATATTTGTGATAGTAGATCGTTTCACCAAGATGGCACATTTTATGCCATGTACAAAATCTATCACAGGTGAAGAAACAGCTAAGCTTTTCATTGATAATATCTATCGCTATCATGGATTGCCTAAAGATATCATATCGGATAGGGGAACTCAATTTGTGTCGAGATTCTGGAGGACTCTTTTCAAGATTTTAAAAGTGGACATAAAGCTATCTTCAGCTTTCCATCCTCAAACTGATGGACAAACAGAGCGCGTAAACGAAGTCTTGGAACAGTATTTAAGGTGTACCATCAACTACCAACAAGATGATTGGACAAACCTTCTGCCATTGGCAGAGTTTGCTTATAATAATACGGTACATTCCTCCACGCAACAAACACCTTTCTTTGCCAATTATGGCTATCATCCACGACTTGATACTTTTGATTTTTCAAAAGTTGATAATCCTGCAGCAGAAGATATGGCAAATCGGTTGTCAGAGTTACATGCAATAATGAAGGCGCAGTTGAAGAAAGCTCAAGAACGACAAAAGATAAATGCAGATGTATATCGTAAAGAGCAACCACAACTCAACGTGGGTGATAAGGTATGGCTACTTCGTCGCAATATCAAGACCACTCGACCTTGTGACAAATTGGACTATCGTAGGCTTGGCCCCTTTTCTGTTTCTGAACAGATCAACCCAGTTGCATATCGGTTACATCTACCGGAGTCAATGAAGATCCATCCTGTATTCCACGTGTCTCTTCTTAAACCATATAAGACAGTGGATATACAAGGAAGAAAACAAATGCCACCGCCTCCTATAGAAGTAGATAATAATGAAGAATTTGAGGTGGAAGAGATATTAGACTCAAGGCGGCGCCGAAATAAGCTGGAATATCTTGTTCATTGGTGCGGATATGATATTAGTGAGCGCACATGGGAGCCATCCAGGAATCTAGCAAATGCATCAGCTAAAGTCAAAGTTTTTCATCAACGACATCCATCAAAACCAAGATGAAAACCTCTCTTATAAAAGAGACAAGATTGAGGAAGTTATGAAGGCCTCAACAGTGATCAAATAACAGGGTGGTCTTCTCGCCCTGGAATGGGACACTATCGATGGCTAAGAGGACCCATCAACTATCTTCAAAGAGAACAAAGATCAGAGTATGTAGCAAATATAATTCGCCGCATATTAGATTTTCTCAATATATAATCACCGCTCCTCGTGGAACTCGTCCCTAGAAGGGGGGGTAATGTCACGGACATACATATAATTACCTATATGAATAGATAAAAGTATGTAAAAGTAGGTTAATTATGTAATATCTTCTAGAGAAGCTTCTTAGAAGCTTCATAGCCGCTGCTTTGACTTTATAGGAGTCTATAGTTGACTTTTAGGTTAGAAACTTGGTCAACAAGTTAGCCATGTGCCACACATGTTGGAAGCTTAAAGAACAAGCTAACTACGTGGTCCATCCATAGAAAACTTGCCTTGCAAGCAAAGGCATGTGGCCTAGAAAGTCAACATATATTGGAGGTCTTATAGAACATCGCCACGTGGCTTCTAGTTAGATAGTATATATAGAGGCAAGAGTGAAGCCCTCTTCACTCTTGTCAACTCCTTTCTTGCTTCTAGTCTAGTTTCAAGGGTCTCTAGTTTTCTTGTATTTTGGCAATAGCCATTCCAGTTTCTTTCTTAATATACATATTTCTATTTTGTCCTATTTCTTTTTGAGAAAAGTCTCACTTACTCTTTAGCTTTCATCGAGTTCTTGTCCTTGACATTATCACACCAAGCACTATAGGCAATTGAAGGCTCAAAAGTTGTAGAAACCTATGGTACTTAGGATCAAACAAAAATCAAAAAGGATAGAAACATGTGGTACTTAGAGTCAAATTGGGCATTGCAAGAACTTGAAAATATATTCAATTCAAAAGAACAAAGGGTAACGACTAGCATTACCAACAAATGTTCAATTTAATAGTGCCAGCAGTGCATGCAATGGTGTCATTGTCTTTTCTAAGATATCAATTCATTGCTTATGTGCAAGGATTGCATGCACAAATCATGTTGCCAAAAATTGGGTGGAAAATACATAGTAGAAGCAATTTTTTTACAAGGTCGGTTGCAAAAATAAAGGTGGTTTTTGGAGCAAAATTTAACACAGACATAGGAGCAATAATAATTGTAAGGCATCATAAGAAAATTGATTGCAAAATTGGAGGGTGAACATGTTTTGTCAAAGGAGTGTATCTTGAACATTTTGGAGGTGTGTCCCTAGTTTGGCTTAAATATTTATGAACAACTTGAAGAAGTGGATTAGAATAATTCATCTATAAATAGATTTAAATTTAAATACAATATAAAAATATCCAAAATTACATGAAAGTAGAAATTCCAAATTTATAAATACAAAGGTGTCACAACATTTATTTCTGTCCAGGAAAAATACTAATTATGGAATAGATGTATAATATAGGTTAATGTTATATGTACTACTAAACTTAACATAAACAATAACTATTATTATTATTATTATTATTATTATATATATTGTATTTTGATTTTTTAGATCTTTACTATTTTAATTGATTTTGGAATAAAAATATTTATAAAAAAAAGTAAAAATGAAATTGTCTTGTGATAAAATTAAAAATAAAATAGAGTGATAAAATAACATGTAACTATACCAGAAATATAAATGTAATTTATTCTAATTAATTTTTTAAAAAATAATCAAATTAAAAATCTAATAAATTACAATATATTTTAGAATTTATTTTAGCATAAAAGAAGCAAATTCTACTGAATTATGAAAAATGAAAAGACACCTCTATTAACAATCTAGTATAAAATTTGCTTATTCCTAAGTTTCTTATGTTTAACAGGAACAATTATTACTACTTCAAAAAAGATAAAAGAAATCAAAATGCTAAAAGATAACAAGTAAACCTTAATCTTAAATTCCCTGTTTGTAAACTACATGTTTTGTATTGGAATATGGTTATAAAAATACTTGAATTGTACGAAATGCTAGGACATATTTCCTTTTGAAAACTAATCTTGAATTGTAAAAGTAATAAATAAAAAATTAATAGAACAACTGATATTTTATAAGGTTAGATGCAAAGCTGTGATGGAAAATGCCACGCATTAAGCCAAATATTGTATTAGCAATACTTACAACAAGAATTTTTCATACATGATGTAGTAATTTTCTATTCATAAATTTTCAGGAAACAAAAAGAGACTAAAAAATCCGGAAACGAAAATAGAAACATTGCATGCATGAACAAAAAAACATGAATCACACTTGCTATTTATGAAAAACTAAAAATATCCATAAACGCAAAGACGGATTTGTGTGTTAGTCACATTTTCTAATAAGTAAACTTCGTTGAAATGACGCTACTTCCAACACATATAAGTCAGCTTCATCCACAGTAACAGAATCCGCTTCATCATCCAAACCTTCATCCGCCCCACCGTGAAAATTAACGGAAACGTGACACGCGGCGGCCCGACATGACAATAAACGGAAACGTGGGACGCGTCGATCCGACAAATACCCCGTCAAACACCGAAACGAAACATGATGCCACGTGGAAAAGCTTACTCGCCTCTTGCGAAAAGTGAAAGAATGTGATTCTACCGATGCCAGTGTGACCGCGACCAGCAATAGAGCCACGTCAGCATGGAGACAATTCCCGTGACATTTGTAAAGTTCACCGTCAAACAAGCGAGATGACAAGGTGTTGATGCTGACTGGGACGCAGGTCAGCAGAGAGTCTCACTGGTGGCGCTGGTGTGAACGCGATTCACATCACGTGCGAATAGCGTGCTTCCGATGGGTCCAGCTCGGATTTCGTTGCCCTCGTGAAAAAGGAGCTTCGTTTGGAAAAGGTTAACACGTCAGAAACGAGGCATACTCAGAATGGGTTAATTAATATATATTTTTAGCATGTGTGAATTCTTTTGGCCTCTGGTTCCATTACAATGATTCATTTGAAATAGCTGCTATGTGTATATGTGTGAATATATATATATATATATATATATTTAAATATTTAATATAAATGTGTAATTTTTGTAAGAAGTTATTTGTGAATTTCAATAATAAGTTTATTTAAGAAAGTATTTTATTTCCTATTTTAGACGTAATAGTAGTTACAAATATAAAGCACTTATGAGTTGATTGATCCACTCCTCAAATTTAACAGCAACATTGTATATTTATGTCATGCCATTTCATCCACCAAATTTGATATTTGTAATTTTGTAGTTCACCCATGTATATATATATATATATATATATAGAAAAAATTATCCATTCAAAAAAGACTCCAATATTTGAAGACTAAAGCACTTAATATAAAAAAATGATTAGGAATTCTAAAGGTTAATTTAGAAAGATTCATATTCATTTTTAATACAAATCTATATATATATATATATATATATATGCGCAAAAAACCACCTATAATTTAAATAGATGTAAAGATGTAACAAAACTATTTAAAGCACAAAAATAATCCTCTAAGTTTTAATATTGTTATTTAAAGCTATTTATATAATTTCAAACCACTATAAATAATACAAGAATATGTCAATTAGTCTTCAAAATTATGTTACAGTAAGAAAAATGAATGTTTATTTTTTTTGCAAAATCATTAATAATCATATGTATATTTCAACATTCTTTTGGTAATATTCTAAGAGAATATCAAATCAAACACAACATTACGATGGAAGCTTTTCATATGTGCAACTCATTATCAATATAATAAAATTTCCATCATAATGTTATGTTTGATTTATTATCAATATAATGAAGTTTGTGTATAGATTGTTAATGCTTATTTTTTTATTTTATTTTATTTTTACATTTCATTTAGAAAACCTAACATTATTTTAAAGTCAATAATAAAGAATAAATTCTTGTATTGAAACCGATAGAAAAGGACAATCACACCACATGTTATCAGATCAAAACACATGAATGCCACACATGCAACAAAAAATATTATAAATTCACTGGATAATAACAAGATGTTTTTACACGTGTCTAAAAATAACTATTAATATTAAACAAAATTGCAAGTACTTTTCTAAGTTGTTGCTTTCTAAATAGACGTACCAAAAATCTAAAGATCTATTACCATTGTCATATTAAAATTTCAAATTTTTTTATTATCAAGTAATTTATTCAGTAGAGGATTCAATTCAAAATTGTGAAATTTTTAATTTTAAAAATCTGAATAGTTCAATTAAAGCAATAAAAGATAATTTTATATTATATATTATTTTGTATAGTTAAATATGATAACATAATATTATATATATTTTTATACATTATGTATGTTTGAAGAAAATATATATTTATATATACTAAATTTAAATCATAAAACTTTGTAACCACAAGTAGGTAGTAGTATCATATATCTGTTGTAGCCTATTAAACTATCTAGTGCACTAATGACATACATGTTTGCAAATTAATTGATCTATGGATGACTTTGCACTACATTTTCAATATATATATATATATATATATATATAATTATAAAAATATAATCCATGTCATTTACCTATGGACTTGTGCTATATGAAAAATGAAATTGGAAGAATGTAACAAATGACTTTGTTTTTCTTTACATCATTAATGAACAAGTGATAAGTTCATTTATATTCATAGGATATGAAGTTCACTTATATTCATAGGATAAGTTCATTTATATTCATAGTATATTCATAGGAAGTTTTAGTTCATGTGTTACATTTCCTTTTGTATAAAACCCAATTTAAAGCTATCTGTCTTACACTCATGCCACCTTGTCCTGCTGAATAAATGGGGCAAATCCCAGGTCCCACATCTTAGTCTTCCTCTTTTGTATTAAGGATGTTGCATATGTAGGACTTGATACATTTTTGCCCAATTAGAACACTTGTTCTCCCGCACAATGCAATGCTTCCTATATGACACAATGCCAAGTTGTTGGTCCCACATGCCCACCACTTTTGCATCCTACCGCATTCACAATAGAATCACAAAAAGGAAGATATTCTATACAGGATGGTTGAATGGATGGATGGGTGTCTAAAAGCTAATTTAAGGGTCAAAACACCAAATGGGAGATTTATTTTTTATTTTTTATTATAGAGCTGGGGTGGTGAAGGTCTATGATTACTATGCAAAATCAATTTCAAATGTAATGAAGAGTAAGAATAAGTAAATTTTCAATAGAGGTGGTGTTCAAAAAATATTTGGTGAATCTATGAAGGTGCAATTTACAACCTTTGTTATGCTTAAAATAAACAAATAAAAAAACTGATATTAACTTAAAAGTACTAACCTTAAATTAGATTTTTTAATTTGTAAGTTCAAGCCTGATATTGTGTGAAAGCCACATATGCATAAACACACAATTTAATGATAGAATGTGTTGACATTGTTGAAGGACAAGTGCACCTAAGCTTCAATTTTCTGTGTGAATTGTGTGTAGTTAGGCTGACTTTGACAGTGGGTCTCAGTGAAAGGCTCCGACGATGGACGATCTGAGTTTGAACGATCGCAGCGGAACAGTTTCCTCGCCAGGGAATGTGTGGGTGCACACGATGGAGAGCAAGAAAAAAGGCCTCAAACCTCTCGCCGCCGGTGAATCCAGGGAGTCTGGCGGTGACGCAAATGGAACAAAGAGAAAACCACGTTGAATCGTTATGCCAGGTGAGGACGACAGCCCGGTGGGGCCCTGCAGATCTAGCGGAGGCAAGGTTTTCTTTTTTTCTTTTTTTGTGGCACAAATGAAAAAGTTTCATTGCAGGGAGTAACTATTACAGAACTAGACACAGATGGAGTTAAAATACCCCCGCCTGGCTGGAACTGATCAAGTAACTCGAAGTAGTATATAGTACAACCCAATTGTGAGGTAATTGATAGGACTAGTTTCGTGTAGGTTGCGCATCCAGTGGATACTACGGCTGCGTCTTGAACATAGGATTAGCGGAGGCAAGGTTCAATGGCCGCGTGGGCCAATGAGAAAGTGAGTTTGCATGCAAGAGCAACAGAAAGCGACAACCAATCGCATACCGAACCGAGATTATCATCCACGTACACTGCCTACATGCTACGCTTTTATCTCTACATTCTCTACATGCAGAGCTGACAGCATGTGAAGCAGCATTCAATGTAGTCACAGTAGGGACGGTTGACAGGGGGCCATAAATTGCACCGCCTGCTGAAGTCGACGAAGCCTTGTGTAAAATGCTCCAACTTTATTGCAAGATATGGGTTAACACCTTACAATCCTCATTCTAAAGACGAGGAAAGGAGTGAGGTCAGGATAGTGGGTTACAGGTGTAGGGGATTCAGAATCGGGTTCATCACCATCGTGTGATGGTGTAAACACAACGAGGGAGAAATATGACCCATCTAGAGAGCAATAACCGTTTGGACTCTGTAATTTACAACTAAATCTCTGAGGTCTTATACTATATATTGTCGTATCGAAGGTAAGATCTCTACACAGAAGTACATGAGCCAAGGCATGTAACGGAAGTCCATGGTCGGGGGTGAATGTTTACCACAATGGGGGGTCTTCGTCGTCATTGTCATCGTCACTGTCGTCGGAGTCGTTGTTGGGAGGCCGGATCATCAATCCACGAGCCATCTCGTCGACTTGATTGTATGGATTGTCGTCAAAGCTGCGCCACCCGTCGTTGTAAGCCGGCTGTGATGGTGTTCCGTCATTGGTATTGCTGGTGCTCTCGTTGTAGGTGATATCTTCGACCTCGTCTTCGCTATCCGAGGAGGAATCTGGTGACATGAAATTGTTGTAGGAGAAAGGACGACCCGCAGATTGAGCAGCCGCAGCAGCGGCGGCGGCTTGGATTTCGCGTGTGGTGTAGCGCCCAGGGGTTCCAGCCGGAAGTCTGTAGTTGAAATTCGGAAAATTGAGATTCGCGGTTGAACCACGGAGGCACAGCAGAGCAGCGTCATAAGCATGCGCCTGTTGGAATCATCAGCACCCACGATAAAAGCTCAGTTTGCAATGATTTAGATTTGATACGAAAACACACACCAGCCCAAACATGCGACCCCGGATAGAATATCGAAAAGACTGTTTAAGAATGAGTTACCGCTTCCTCAGCAGATCGAAATGAGCCAAGCCAAATGCGATTCGTTCGCGAACCGCTTCGCTGCGGCTCCCGGATCTCCGACACCCACTTTCCCCAGCGCCTCATCCGAACACCGCGATAGCTCGAACCTGCATTGTTTGACATGATGTGAATTCGAACACCTTCGAACAAGTAGTCTTAGAGCTGCGGAGGGAGACGATGACGAACGTTCTAGGTGAGCCAATTCACCAGGCTACTGAAACTCTGCACACGGAAACAATCACATAGTTGAAGTGTAAGACAATTGAATGGTTCGATGCAGAGATAACATGATCATTTTCGCAAATTCAGATCATACACAAGCCACTGTGAACTTCACGGCGATCAAGAATTCTAATAGTCGAAGTTGACAAGACAGCTGCGGAAAATTGCTTCTGCATAACTTACCAAGAGAGAGTGAAGGAACTGAGCTTAATGTGATATAGATGAGACTACTACTGAAACTCAATATAATATCCAGTGAATCCATGTCGCTGGTCATTCGATGTTTAAGACATGAATGCTTCACTAGACAATGTAGACCAGGCAAACAACATAACCTTGGCATCGTGGACCGCAAGACTGGAGTGCACGCCTACACTCCAACAAAGGCCACAGTAGCATTCCAAGTAGTTTGCAGTTTCAATTCAACACAGTCAATACCGATCATGACTCATGAATGCATGAGTAATTCCAGCGGCGACTCCGAAGTCCACTGTTTATGCAGATTGACGGAGCTGCATGCAATGCGAACCCCAGTGTTCGGTGATCTTGCACTACCAAGCAACAAGGACCTGGAGAGCATCGGCTGGAGCTGGTTGCACCGAACTTACTTTTCGGAATTATGAGGCAAGTCGGATAGATCGCATTGATGCACGATGGAGGAGATACAATGTGGCGCTCCAGCCAATGCGACGATTCTTCGACGGATGTTAGGTCGCTGTGGACAACGCAGGCCATGTGTGAAGTGCGTTAAATATCCGAATGAGCCTGGAAAACGACACATACCATTCGCACACAACCTCCGTGGGCACGTTTCTCTCGCTGGGCCCGCACTTGCAACGCTGGGGTCCGTCCGATCTGTGAGCAGCTCACTCCAGATTCCTCTTCTACTACTCCTTTTAATTTCACCGCTCGCCACAGGATGATTATTTTATTCTCGGAAACGCGACCCCGCGATGGACCCCACCCCCCTCCAGTGCATCCAAGAGCTTTGGAGTCGCAAAATCGGAGCAAACACTGCGATGTGAACAGTAGCATCTCAATGTCTGCGTTGGAATGGATTATAATTACCTAAAATAGCTTACTAGGCTGCCAGTTTCAAAGCATGACAAAGGAGCGCGTCTGATAAAGTTGCACTAGCAACACACCTCACCGCCCCTGATAGGATCATTCATTTCCTTGAGGTCAATACCAGTTCGTTTGTTGTAATTGGATTCTACATCGAACGCATGTACACACTTCATGGAGCATGAGGGGCGTTCGCGGAGAATGTGAGATTTCCGTTACAAATGGACATGGGTTGTTCCACTCACTGGACTCGGCTGCAAGCCCGCGTGTCTGCGAATCAATGTTGCCGCTATTCTCCTCCCAAATATTCGATATTCCAGCCCCACTAAATCGCTGCAATTAGTCCAAGAAAGTTGCATTCTTCGTAATGTCCATCGCTATAGTTGCAGGGTTTCTACGTGCGCAACGAGTTCAAACTCTTTTCTGCAATCATGCGATCGCTTTTGGTTTCTGCGGGTTCCCTTCAGTTTTTATTTTTGTTTTTATTTTTTAAATTTCTTCCGAATATAATTTCGTGGCTTGGTCTGAGGTGCATTTACTGTGAACCTAATGTGTTCATATTCGTTTTTCTCAGTATATTCCGCTCCACGAAACAACTTTCTTTTTTTTTCTTTTTTTCTTTTTTTTTTTTTTCCTTTTGAATATGTTGAATCTACCTCCCCGGGGTTTCTACCTCTCCTGCGTAATCTCAAGTGTCACCCAATCGTCATGCAATCATTGGAATATTGAAGGCTGTCACACAGGGACACTGCTCTAGATCACCGCACAACCAGTCTATCCCTCATTACCAATATTTCAAATCCACCGAACTCTAATCATTGGCCAACCATTCCAAGCGTCTCTTACGTGGAAGTGTAGACTGGGGGCACCAGCGAAGATCATACCGAAAAATCCTTGCTCGTCCTCATTGCTAGTTTAAGCGTGTGAACGCCCCATGTATTCCAAGATCAGAACCCGTAGCAAAGCGGAATTTCGGTGCCGTGAGAATCAGAACGACGGTAAGAAGAGAGTGGGGACGGCCCCACCGCGGTGGTGAAAAGGTTATATTAAATTTGACGATCGAGGTTATTGTGAGTAACATTTCGGTGACTTCTTCGCCTGTTAAAAAAAAAGGCTCCCATCACAAGGCAGCTGGCAACCATGCATTTGCCACGCTGCCAGACATGGGTGGCTGAACTTCTGTTTGATGTTCAAGCCGTCCTCTATAATTACCCCATCAAAAGCAGTCTAAACTTGATGGACACTTCCATCTCAGATTTCCCACCGAAGAACTCCGACTGCATGGAAGTTGTGGAATGAGCAGTCTGCCTCTTCTCAGGATTTGACATTCTGACCCTAAAATTAGCCCAGGTGCGATGTCGAGAGGTATTATCCCTGGGCGTCTTGTTAGGCTGCAAGACCTCAACCCCAAGAATCATATGCGATTCCAGCACTCCCAGCTTTTCCATTCGCAAAAAAAGTTGTTCCCCTAAAAGACAAAACCGCGTAAAGGCACATACAGAAGATTATGCTTCCTTCATTTCGGGATCGCAGGCATAATCCGTGCTCCTTGAGCTGGAGGCGATGCAGGCATAGTTATCGAGGAACTGTGGAGAGTCGCACCAAACACCGGCGCACATCGGTGCACACGTGTGGTTCAATTCTCGTCTGCACTCAATTCAATCGAGAAATTATGCGCGCAGCATCTGTAATTTTCCTGGCTGCGGAGCTTCCACCCCAGTTCGGTTATTTGGTGCAACTTCCAATCCGATCCATACATGAATCTAATGGATTTAAAACCCTTCCCTGCCTGGTTTGCAGCAATTGGATTCATCGAACTGAAGCAGCTCAAAGCTTGGCTACTTGTTTGGAAGGCCAGTGCTTGTTTTGCGCAACAATATTCCTGATTTGAATGCTAAATCAACCAGGAGCTTGTCTCTTTGAAAAAATTGCCTGCAACTGCAACATCGATGCAAATCAATGCTTAAGGGTGTGGGTGTTGCTACGATACATATATGCAGTTCCAGCACTTACGTTTGTTTTTCCATCTTCAATCAGAACTGCTTCATTAATTCAAAAAATTAGAGATGAAGGATAATGCTGATTTGTTTTTAGATTTGCATAAGATTTTACATATGATGTACCATACAAACTGCAAAGCATCACTTGAGTTTGATCCCACAATTAGGATTTTCATATTTCTCCTTTTTTAATGAACGAAGTAAAACGCTCCTGGAAACTAAACTAGTTAACATGCCTCATTATTATTTACTCTGAAGTTTCCTACGCACTATTTAGATTGGGGTCAGAAGAATATTCTCTGAACTTGTGTTCCAAAGCATCCTTGATTTTGGACTTCACAAAAAAACAACCCAGCCCAATTCAAAATATTGGATTTAATAATAGCGGAAATGTGGGCGATGGATGCATAGTGTCCTTGCAAATGGAAGCCTCACTGGGCTCCACTGACACAACCGGATTCAGTACGAAAATTCTTTCCACCGAAGACTGCAGAAAAGCAGAGTCCATCGGAAAGCCTTTACCAACAGACAATGAGGACTTTGGGAATCAAGGCAGCTTGAGAAGCTACGTCCTCCTGCCAAGTCAATCACATCTAGACCATATCTTCATCTTCCCAATTGTATGGAGCAACTGTATGGTTGCAGCAATTTTCAACCTGTATAACTTTTACCGTAGCTTGTTGGTTCTGAACTAACGAGAAATAATTTCGTTGATCAGCTTTGCAGTTATCAGACACCCTCAATTGACCCGCAACCGAAAGAAGGAATTTTATGCCTTTGGGATACAAGTAATCATAATGCAGGAGGAATTTTCAACCCAGGGTGCGAGAAAAGACGAGAGAGCTCATCTCATTGAAGCAGTGTGGGTCAACTCCAACCGATTTTCCATGTCGTGATGGGACAAGACGCAGTCAAAACCCGTGTGACAAGTTAAAGCGCTGACTGGAATCAGGAATCGAGTATTGTTCCACAATGACAGTCAAGCCAATCCGTGTGAAACTCGTTAAGGCTATAATAATAACAAAAGAAAAGGAAAGGAAATTTTAAAAATGTGGGAAGGATCTACACAGATTTTAACGACGAGAAAAAACTGGAGGTGGGATGAGACCCAAAGTCCAAACCTCTCCACCGAGACGCAGAGTTCAACTCGAATTGCTGGCGGTTGGCACCTCTACTGGCTCAAGCCAGATTAACATGTGGAAATCTACCAGCAGGTGGACAAATGCTCCTTTGCTTGCGTCGAATCGCGGCATCATTGACGAGCCACGACGGGTTGTGCACTTTACCGAAAACCCTAGAGAAAGCACCAAACCAGCGGTGCCATTGACTAATTTTTTCAACATCGTCGAGAATCCTTGCCAAAGGCATCGCTCGACAGGATACTCCAGGAGAAACGAGAGAGAGTCTCCGAAAAAGCCATGGCTTCCGTGGAGGCAGGGCTAGCCTAGTTCTGTATAGTGGTTCCCGAACAAAGCTACAATCCTCGTTTCTGCGCAAAAGCAAGGAATTATACTTCTTTAAGAGGCAAGACGCTTGTGCGCCCACACATGGCAGCTTCAAAAACCCAGCTGGTCAAAGCTCGTCGCCATTTCGGCGCATCAAACCCAGCTTTCGGAATTCGATTTGGCTCCATGGCCTTGCGTCACCAGTCAAAGGGATTCATTCAGCTTCTCGACGCGAAACCCTAAATCACTCGGGCCACTCCTCATTGCCTGGTGGGAAACGGGCTTTCTCTCGAACGGGATATTAAAAGAAGTCTTTTCATTTATTTCTATCTTTGTATGGTTTTTTCGACATCTATAGTATCAAAATTAATATAGTGTGGAATGGGGGAGGATATTACAAGAAATCCTTAGTGTTTTTTTCCAATCCAAAAGAATATGGAATTTTTTAGTTTTTTTAAAGTTCTTTTTTCTAGTTTAACTTTTATTTCATATGCATTTTTTTCCAACTTGTCAAAAAAATAATACAATTAATTATACATTTGTTTGATATATTTAACCAAGTGTAGGTGCAATCTTCTAGACTTTTCACCTACATGGACCTAAGTTGAGAGATAAATTAAAAATTAAAAAACTATAGGAATATAGATGTTATAAACTCATAAAAGCTTTGGCATACATTGAATATAAAAAAAAGAAGTCATGTAAGTGACATATACTCTTTGAAATAAGGTTGTTTATTTTATTTGAAGAGAACAATAGACAAAGAATGATATCAAGACAAGGTTTTTTCATACAAAGAATAAATATAAGAATGTAGGTAATTTTAAGAAGCATAAAAAACTACAAGAGGTAATTTATATATTTATTTTATGAATTAAAATTATTTTAAATATTTTAATATTAGATATAATATAAAAATATTGGTAATATAGGTACAAGTATCAATATTAACCTATATATAGATTTATATAAGTTCTTGCTATAATTGATAATATGATATATCTTTCAAAGAAATATAATAATAATAAGGAGGATTTATTATCTTTGATAAAAGTCAAAAGTAAAGAAAAACTAAAAATATAAAAGAATATGAATATATCAAGGTAGATTTTTATTATTTTTAAAAGATCTTGCTAAGATACTATCAAATATTTTAATTTAAAGAAAAATGTTGTCCATAATAAGGATCAGATGGATTCTAAGGCTAAATTTATAAAATACATAATTACCAATATTCAAATAATTAGAGATCCTTAAAAAAACTTGTATTTAGCAGATGTGCCTATAATTAATATAAGATTTATATAATGATTACATTTAGATAACATGATGAGAATATAATAATATTGTTTTTTAAGAATATATTTTTAATATATATAGGATCATAGAAATAGAATTTTTCTTACAATTGTTAATAAATATATTTGAATTAGCAATTGATGATATGTATTGATATTATTATTTTATTTTATACATATTCTAGAATTTTGGTCTCAATTAGATATAGACTTATGTTTCTTATAAATAAAATACACATGACAAAAATAAATTAATTGCAAAGATAATAGGTATTAAATAATAATAAATATTTTAAAGATTAATGTTGAATTACTACATATGAAAAAAAAATCTATACAAGTGATGTTTTTTGATGGTTCTAGAAGAATGTTGATACTATAATGAAATATGGATAAGATATTTGTATTGTTGATGCATAGAAATAGGTAGTTGGAGCCATATTTGCGAAGTTTCTAGAATTGGAGCTAGATTGGTGGCTTATATGGAACCACCATGAAACATTTTAGAAAAGACTTTAGGCGGTTATCTAGGTGGATTCCATCATTAAGAATATTTTAGAAAGTTCTAAGATGATTGAACAAAGAATAAAAAGGACTAGTTAGTATTAGGGACCATATATAAGACAAGGATTCAAGACCAAGGAATAAAGTTAACTTGACATTATAACAACAACTGGATACAACGCAACAAGGTCCTAACTAGACTACAAGAAGCGAGTTGTTGAGACTAAGGATCCCTTTAACCTCGACTCTTATATATACTAGGTCCTAGAAAGCTTCTTGAAAAGTTTCTATCAGGCTTGAGAATAAAGTAAGCCTAAGATCCTTCTTCAACAACTTCTTAAATCATCTAAAGTCTCTTAGAACCATCTAAGACCTCCTATGACCTTCTAGAACTTTCTTAGAATCTAATGGAACCTTTTGGAATCTTTTAGAACCTCCTAGAACCTTCAAGAATCTTCTTAGAATCTATTGGTACCTTCTAGAATCTTTTGGAACCTTCTAGAACTTTTTGGAACCTTCTTCAGTTGTATGTCCATAACATCACATCTTCTTCAAACTTCAAGGTCTCTGAGAAGCAATGTTGTAGTAAGTCAATATATATGCAAAAAGTTGAAGATCCGTCACATGATTTCTGTTATATATTTTAATTATTTTTTGTAAGATAAATGATTCATGGGCCCTTGTAGCCATCAATAGTACTCCAAGCCTTCTATTTGTGACCAAGCATGAACTTTAGTATCTTCATTATCAAATTATCCTACAAACACTCTTTTTGGACGTCTTTCATAGGTAGATTCTACCTCAAACATAATTATCAATGACCTATTACTAGGTATCTTTTGATGTCTTTGTGATTCAGGCGACTCTTTATCTCAGGGTCATCTCCAGAAGCTACTTTATTGAGATGATATGACTTAGAGGGCATCTATCTCTTGACTATCCATATCATTTAAAGTAGATAAGACCAAAAGAATATAAATAAGCTATAGTCGTGAACTCAAATTACTGACTTATAATGTTCTAAACATTTGACAACAATTGCATCTTCAGAGATTACATCTTCCCGTTCTTTATGAAGCCAAGAACTAAAAATCTTCATAATGAATCCATCTTACTAAGCTACTATTCTTCATTTTGTCACTTTTGGTTTAGATGGATGTTTTTGATGGAACCTTTGAACTTTTATTTGTGCATTTATAAGATTACCTCCTGGTTTCTATATGCGATCGTTGATATCATATCTGTACCAATGGACCAGATGTTGAAGCCTTCTATATCTTATCCTTGAATCTAATATCTCTTCTATCTCAAATTCAATATGATCATTGATTTTAACCATTAGAGGTGGAAGTTGTCTTCGACTTGGTATGTTCAATTCTTTATACCTTTCTATTGTTCTCATTGCGTTCAAGCTTCAGTAGATCAAAGCAATTGAACTAATAGAGGTGGGTTCGAACATGGAGAAAGACTAGTTATATGAATTAGGTCTGTTAGTGTCACAATTGTCAATTTCAAGATCTGGACATCTCGAAGTTCCAATTCTTGCTACTGTTGACTCATCCATTCTGGAACATCTTCAATCGACACTTATGACCGGTTCCTCACTGTTAACTCTTAACTAGAACTATTATTCTCGAAAATATAAGAAATATAAGAAAATGGCACTCCAGCCAACACAAACCAATACCACAGAATGACTTTAACTTGTGCCTCACTCTTATTCTTTTATTACCTAGTGATAATGACAATATGTTATCTATACTGTCCATGGAAGGTAATAGAAAGTAATCTTTCTTAGTGGCCGCATTTAATTTTCAAAAATCTTGACAGATGCAAATTTTTCCATTCTTTTTTGATACCATAACAATTGATGAAATCCATTCACTGAAAAGAATCAGATAGATAAATCCAACTTCCAAGAGTTTATCCAGCTCTTCTTTTATTATAAATGAGTATTTTGGATTAAGTCAATGTTATCTTTGACGTACTCGTGTAGCGTTCTCTTCCAATATAATTCGATGCTCACAAACTTCAGCTAGAATTTCTTTCAAATCTACATATGACCATGCAAAAGTAGTTTTATGCGTTAAAAAGTAATCCACCAAAATTTCTTTCTCCTTGCTTTTTATACCATTGTAAATCTGAATGATTTGAGGAGCCTCCTCTATACCTAAATTAATTGGTTGACATCGTAGAATTTTAAGAATCCTTAGATTGATGTTCTGCTCAATTTCAAAATCTTTCATAAAATCTGACACATTAGAACTTTTCAACTCCAGTTCCATAGCACTAACATAATTAACATCCCATCTATTCATCCAATATGTAATCATATGATCAGAATCGTCAATAACATCTAGAGGATCTAAATACTCTTCATGTCCTCTACATTGATAGTTCATTCTAGTGTGTTCAACAACTTGCCTTGTATCAGCATAAATTAGGTCAAGTGCACCAATTTCTTCTTCTGTAGACTCATCTTCACAATCCGACATGAATTTTGAACTAGCAACTTGAGTTTTTCCGTGATATTGGACAGGGTACATTTGAAGCACAATTTTATCATTACCTTTTCTAATTGTCAATGTACCATGGCCCCAGTCATTTCGAGCTTTAGTTTGATACAACCACGGTCGCCTCAATAAAATTGGGTATGACAATATAGAGTTTCATAATTGAAAAATAATATAATCAATTTTATAGGTAATCTCTGCAATTACTCTATCAATACTTCATAAAATATCCATACGTTTAACTCGACTAGAATCAGCCATTCTCAAAACTACTGTAGTAAGCAATAAGTGATCCAAACCCAGCTCCTCTATTATAGCGGCATTCATAAGATTTACACTAGATCTTCTGTCTACTTACACTCCCGATAATAACACTCCATCAATTGAAACATCAATACTAGGTGCATCCGGATCGAGATTCAAATTTACTTCTCGGATTTCTTTATTTCGAGATCTGCGATGAATTAATGAGGAATTCAAGATAGTTCGGCACTCAGATGCTACTGCCAATAGTTGCTTCATAGAGATCGTGGACTGTATGGTATCCAAATCTTTTAGAATATCATACGGTTCTGTATTAGTGGTAATTCCCAATATCTATTTCTTCTTCCCAGTTCCAGACACCAACGCAAGTAAATTGGTTTTTTTTTTATTTTAGAAATTGGTAAAGCTACTGGAACTGAATTTGACGAAGCCTGTAAAATTGGTTCTTTCAATGGGTAAGATTGTTCTCGCAATTGGATTGATATTGGTTCCTTAGAATTCATGCCTCTGAGAGGATCTTTCAATGGAAAGGACGTTTCTTGAAACTGTGTAAAGAACAAAAAAAATTGAAAGGGAATCAAAGCCTTCGTAATTGGTACCTCATTGGGGTGCACAACCGATTCAGGTCTTATACTGAGTAAGAGGCCCATGTCAGGACCTGGATTGGATGTCCCCGTAATTGGGTCCAATTGGTCCTTCGCTTCAAGATCACCTAAATGTTGAATTGATCTTTTCTCCTTTTATTGACTTTTTGTATGGATAGCTTGGACTACTACCCGATAAACTGGTGAATCTTAAGGACCTTGATTTATCTCCTCCATTTTTTCTTGGCTTTTGATTTACTAATTTTGATTATTGAAATTAAATGGAGCATTACATTGCTGATAAGTATGTCCCGATTGCTTGTAATTTGCACATATTGGTGCATAATCATCATTGGCTCTGAGATTGGGACATTCACTAGCATAATGACTAATTTGTCTGCAACGGAAACAACGAAGTAGTCTTCTTGCACCCCCATCTAACATATTGGGTATCTCCATTGATATATACCTACTAGGCTTGTTCCATGTAGGGTTAGAAAATGATCCTAGTTGTTCTATTTGTACGAAGGATAGTTGGTTTCATGACGTTGGTGGAGCATATTACTAATACCTCTACTGCTCCTTCTCGTAGTTCTGGGGATTTGATGCAAATTCCTGATTAAAATTGAAACTTTGAAAATTATTGAATGTTTGATTTTTTCGATTAGAACAATTTCCATTCCATCCATACATATTTTCTATTTGAACTTTATTGACTTTCCACTAAGTCGGTAGGATCATGGTTTGATTATTAAATTGTTGTTGCCTTTATAAATGCCAGCAGTTTTGAATAGGGTACTTTCCTCAACAAAATGTACATTGAACACTCGTTTGTCTAGGTGATGGACATTCTGGATCAAAATGACCTTGTCCATTAGGTCTCGTATTAGAAGGCTTATGTCATTTCTCCTTATCGTTAGCCAAATTCACAGCCAATTTTTCCATTTTCTTTGTTAGATTTAATAACAAGGCTTCATTTGGATCTTTAACAGTCGCATTTGTGAACAACTCTGGTTGTTGATAGGTTGGCAATGTAAAATAAGGTGTCATGATTATTGGCGCTATTGCTTGGAGTAGTGTAGCATTAATTGGTTGTTGCAACATAACATTCTTCACATTGGAGGCAGCCATTTGTGGATAATTATCCATCGATACATTTTCCAGTTGTATTTGTTGGCTTTTTGAACTTAGAATCATCGTGTTCCTCACTGTTAATAATTGATCATAATGACATTCTTTCCATACCTTTGCTCGTGCCAATGATGCCTCTACCGTAGCTGGTCGAGCTTCTTTTACAAACATTTTTAATTTTGGTGGATGCAAACCATTAATTAATATCAATAATATAAACGCATCTAACATTTGATTATTTGACCATTTATGAAGTATATCTATGATTTTGCCATAATAGGACTCTACGGATTCCTCCGCAAACATCCTGCTATTCATAAAACTTTTTCAAAGCCAATCTTTAAATCCAATTGGTCTAAAATGGATTAGGAAGGCATTCCTCAAGGCCCTCCAATTGGGAAATCTATCCATTGGTTGCCAAATATACCATTCAAAAGCTGTATCTTTTAAAGTTGCTGGCAACCATCTCAACCAAATATCTTCAGTTCTACCATTATTAGCCACACAAGCTATCAAGAATTGAGATATATAGTGATCAAGTTCAAAGCCTGACCAACTACTAAAAATAGATAATGGTATCACACTTGTAGTTCGATCTCCTATGCTCCCATTTGTACTGCAATTGGTACTTTTGGCACTCCCGCGGCCATTGGTGTTATTACTGGTCTCCTTACTATTAGATCTGAATTTTTCTTCTTTTGGTTTTTCTTGGACTTACAATTCTTTTTTGTTGTTCCCATAGGATATTTCTTATGCATAATCGCTCCTGTCTTTCTTTTGTTTGTCGATTAATTCTTTGATAATCCTCCTTTTCATGATTATCACTCATAATCTTTCATTCTTTTCAACAAAATCAATACTGCCTTGAATTATAACTCACATATTTGTAATCCTAAAACTAGTTCTTCTTACATTCTCATTCAATATATAATTCCATCTCTCATATAATCAATTTCTAATATTTTCATATTGTTATCATTTCTCCAGTAACGATGCAAAAATATTGTTCTCATTGCATTCAAGCTTCAGTAGACCAAAGTAATTGAACTAATAGAGGTGGGTTCAAATACAATGAAAGATTGGTTATATGAATTGGGTCTGTAAGTATCAAAATTGACTATACTCTGGTTATCTGAAATCAATTATCAAACTATAAAATATCGAGGCTTACTACTTTTGTCTTAATTCAACCCATAATCCATTCTACGATTATCAATTCAACAATACTTCTCTCAATCACAATTCTTCATAAGCAAAGAGGTAGTACCAATCTTATCCCGGCTTACGACTCGCAGTCTGGCTCTCGGCTTACGACTCATAGGCTAGTTCTCGGCTTATGACTCTCACAATCTGGCTCTCGGCTTATGACTCTCACAGTTTGGCTCTTGACTTACGATTCTCACAGTTTGGCTCTTGGCTTACGATTCTCATAGTCTGGCTCTCGGCTTACGACTCTCACAGTCTAGCTCTTGGCTTATGACTCTCAGTCTGACTCTTGGCTTACGACTGACACAGTCTGGCTCTGATTGCTCTTTCTTCAACATATTTATTCTACAAAAAAGATGATCCGTCAGCCAGCGGATTCCAAAGGTTATGGTCCTTTGAATTCTTAACCATTTATTCCACTAACAACCTATTGTTACCAACTAAAGTACCTAACCATCAGTCTAATTTTTAAGATTATCAATAATCAACCAGTAACTTATTACAAAGTTTATTTATCTATTCTATACTTTTCAAAAATAAAACATAAAAGATTAGATGAATATTCATAGAAGAAGGTAACTCCAAAGGATAAGTTACATTATTAATTTGTCTCTGAATCACAAATGGTCCCAACATTTGATAGTCCAACTTATCACATGGCTTGTTGGTTTTTATATCACATTGAAGAAGCCACACTTTTTCACCAACTTGGAATGGAGGATGGTCCTTCTTCAATTCATCCGCCAATAGCTTATAACGTTGTTGAGTTCTTTCTAGGTGAGTCTTCATGGTTGCTTGAAGTTTGGCCATCTTCATAGCACACTCCTCTGCTGCTGGATTTGCCTACTTTGAAGGCTCTATCATATCCAACTTTGAATGATGATCATAATCTAAGTAGAATGGCGTTTGCTGCATAGATTGTATTGTTATATGTAAAGTCCGCCAACAACAAGTAAGAAGTCCAATTGTCTTATTGATAGTTAATGGTGCACCTCAAATATTACTCAAGAATTTGATTGACTTGCTCCATTTGGCCGTCAATTTGAGGGTAGAAAGAAGCTACAAGGTTAATGCCAACTTTAAAAATCTTGAAGAGTACCTTCTAAAACCTTGATACAAATTGTGGCCCATGATCTAATACCATGTCGTCTAGTAATTCATGGTAATGATAGACATTATCAATAAAGAGTCTTGCCATCTCTTCACCAGTAATTGACTTCTTGTAAGGTATAAAATGAGCCATCTTAGTCAATCGATTAACAATTATGAAGATAGTATCAAATGAGCTTGATGGTAGAAGATCTGCAATAAAATCCATAGAGATAGTTGACCATGGTTATCATAGAATAAGAAGAGGTTGAAGAAGTCCATATGGTCGATGTCGAGGATTCTTTGACCTTAAAGAAGTTTCATATGATAGCATGGATTTTTTAATATCCATCTACATTTTAGGCCACCAAAAATCTCTAGACAGAAGTTTCAAGGACTTGTTGAATCCGAAATATTTGGCTATAAGAAAGTCATGGCGTATTTGAAGAACGTCCATGCGAGTTGGCCCTTCAAGAATGAACAAACATTCTTCAAAGAATAAGAGGTTGTCTTCACACTTAAATTTAGAAGAGTCATGAAGAAGATTATTGATTAGACGCTTAATATTAAGAACAAGAAGGTCCATATTTGAGACTTTATGAATCTGATCAAGAAATAATAAATCTACAAGGATTGATACATTGGTTGCTCAAAGATGAAATTGCTCAAGTTTTAACAAGATTGCTCATTATTGATCATTTATTACCTTGCCTTCTTTTGGTTCAAGATAAGAACGTCTTGATAATGTATCTGATAACCCTTGTTGGCTTTTGACTCGATATATGATACAAAATTCAAATCATGATAAAGATATACTCTAATGCATTTGGTGATGATTCAAGACTTTGGCTGACATGAAGTATTCAAGATTCTTGTGATATGTATATACAGTCACTTGATGAGAGGAGCCTTCAAGAAAGTAATGCAATTCTTAGAAAGAATCTATGATAGCAAATAGTTCTTTATTGTGGATTTTGTAATTAATTTTTCTCGGAGAGAATTTTTTAGAATGGAATGCAATTAGATGAAGTTTGCAATCTTCTCCATATTGTGACAAAATTGCTCCCAATGCAAAGTCTGAGGCATTGATCTCCATAAAATAGGACTTACTGAAATTTAGATGTATTAAAATTGGAGCTGTTGTGAAAGCATCTTTTAAGCCTTGAAAACCTTTCTCTGTTTTTGAGCTCCTCTCCAACTTTTCCTTGTAGATCAATTGTGTAAGTGGAGCAGCAATCTTGGAGTAATTCCTAACTAAAATCATGTAGAAGTTTGTAAATCCAAGAAAGCATTGGACATTACATACAATTTTTGGCTTTGTTCAATCGATGATTGCTTCTATCTTCTTTAGATCCATAAAAAGGCCTTTGTTGAAAATAATATATCCAACAAATTTGACATGAGGTGCATGAAATACACACTTTTTCAGTTTTACATATAGCCTAATACTTTGTAGGTTTTTCAACACAAGGAAGGCATATTTTTTATAGTCTTTTAGATTCTTGGAAAAGATTAGAATATCATCTAAATAGATCACAATAAAGTCATGAAGATGCTCATAAAATATATCATTTATTAAGTGTTGGAATATAGCTGGTACATTGATAAGTCCAAAAGGCATGACATTGTATTCAAAATGTCCATACCTGATACAAAATGTTGTCTTCTATTCATCTCCCTTCTTAATGCATACCAAGTTATAAGCACCTTGTAGATCAATCTTCATAAAGATCTTTGGTTGGCTAAGTTGATTAAAAAGTTTGGATATTAACAGTAATGGATATTAATTTTTTATTGTGATTTTATTAAGATTGTGATAATTGACACACATTCATAAAGTTCCATCTTTTTTCTTTATAAATAATATCAAAGCACCAGCTAGCGACTTGGAATGTCAAATAAAATTCTCCTCAATAAGATTTTTCTCAATACACTCCTTTAAAATTACAAGTTCATTCTAGAATAAATTGTAGATAGATCCAAATGGTGATTGAGCACCTTCTTGAAGGTCAATTGTAAAGGCAATGCTTTGACAAGATGTCCGCATTTTTTTTTCAAACACATCTACAAAATCTTTATATGCCTTTGAAATTATTATTGTAGCAACCATATGTTTCGATTATGAATTTGCATAGATAGCAAACATAGTACCTTAATTAGCCACCCTCACAAATACTCTAGCTTCAATAATTAAATGTTGTTTAAGTTTTGGCTTATTGGGTATTAGAAGCTTCTTCATAGATTTGAAGGTTCTATGATCTACTAGACGAAATTATAACTTTTGGGATACCCAATCTATCTGTAGATTGTATTTTTTAAGCCATGAGAGTTCTAAAATAATTGGACTTAATGGTGATCGAATGATGTTGAATACTATTTAGCTACTATAGTTGTCAAAGGTTATTTCTAATAGAGTCGTTTCATGAAAGACATCTCTAGAGGATAAAATTTGACCATCTATTATTTCTATATGTATGGCTTTGGATTTTTTGACTATATAGATTTTGTGTGATCTAGAAAATTCTTTGTCAATAAAATATGTGGAGGCTTCCAAATCAATTAATGCATGACAATCTAGTTTTGTGACTCCTAATCATATAGGTATAATAAAACAACAAGAAGGGCTAGCAGAGAGTACATGATTTTTTTTAGTTTTTGATAGTAAAGAATTCAGCTGCATAGTCTCTATTGTGGCTGGATGCCCTTGTTTTTTTGCATTTACATTTTTGATGATGTAATTGCAATCTTCATTTGGTATATATGCTGGCATTTATTTGAACAATTATTAACCTTATGGCCAGATTTTTTCCAATATAAACATAGGCTTAGTTTCCTTTGATACTTTTTTTCTTGCTCAGAAAGAGGTTTGAAGCAAACTGGATCAATTTGCATATCTTTTCCTTCCAACTGCTCATTAGAATTGGGTGGTGAAAAATTTGTAGAATAATTTTTGTATATATGTGGCATAATTAAAGGATGTTTATCTTATCATTATTGAAATAAATAGTTATCACATTTTACAGCTTGACTAATGGCTTCATTGGATGTTAGAGGATCTAGCATAAACAACAATAAGTCCTTGACATCGTTTCTTAATCTCCAATGTAATTGGCTCATCAATACATATTCTCTCTAATTTATATCACATTCTAATTATCAAAAATTTGAGGCATACGTTGATGCAGAGTGGGTTCCTTGTCGAAGGCTTCAAATTTTAGTTGTTGAAGAATGAACCTTATCATGTTCACCAAATACTTTTATAAGTACTGCTAAAAATACTTCAAATTATGCAATATAAGAAAATTATTTTCAAATAATAGGGCAAACCAAGATAAAGCTTGACTCAAGAGCAAGGTTCCAACTAAACCAACTCGAATTGCTTTAGTGAAATATTGTTGAGGTTGAAGCAAGGTAATTAATTGTACTTGATTTATAAAGCCACGAAATTTTGAGCAAGTACCATTGAACTTTTTTGGAGGACTGATCCTTGGTTCTTTTATTGTTATTGTTGTCAGATCATTGCCTTGAGTGGATGCACCTCCCATGTTTGAAGTAGACATAGTCGTTTGAGAATTTAAAACCTCTATTGCGATTTGATGTAATAGTTGAGGCACTCTGACTCCTTGATCATTATGTATGGTCATATATAGTTCTTTATTGTACTTTGACTAAGTCCATGTCTTAATCTTCAATGCTTCAAGAGCATTAATAATAGAATATAACTTGATCTCTTTTAAATTTGTCATATTGATTTTTCTATCTTCTGCCATATGAAATCAGAGAAATACATGCCTTCAAAAGAAAAAAAAAATCTGATCTATAATATAAAGCAAAGAAATCAAAAGAATATTAAAAAAAAACAATATTAGTCTTATGGAGGATAATCTATAATCTCTAGAATGATATAGTACTTCAAAGAAGGATAATTCACTCTCTATTAAGAAAGACCAAGCTCTTAATACTTTTTTATGGCAATTTCAACAAACTACTAGGGACCATATAGAAGATAAGGATTCAAGATAAAGGAATGGAATGAACTCGACATTAAAAAAATAATTGAAAACAAGACAAGAAGATCCAGCTAAACCATAAGAAGTGAGTTGTCAAAACTGGGGATCCCTTCAACCTCAATTCCTTTATATACTAGGTCCTAAGAAGCTTCTTAAGAAGTTTCTACAAGGCTTGAGAATAAAGCAAGCATAAGATTCTTCTTTGGCAACTTTTTAAATCATCTAAAGCTTCTTAGAACCTTCTAAAAAGTCCTATGATCTTTTAGAACTTTTTTAGAATCTATTAGAACCTTTCAAAACTTTTTAGAATCTTTTAGAATCTTTTAGAACCTTCTAGAACCTTCTTCAGTTGTATGTCACTAACAGCTAAGACTATTTCGATATTCAATTAGATATGGTTTTTTCTTAATAAAGTTTGATTTTATATTTTTCTATTCAATTCTATTCTATTCTATTTTTTTTTGTTGTATTCTACCTTTGATGTTCTATTCTATTTAGATTTGTTTGATTTTATTTTAATCTATGTTATCTTATGTTGTGATGACATTTATATTACTATGGATTGAAAGGATCTTAGATCTTAGAGATAGTCTAGTTCCATTTCATTAGTATCAGAGCAAATGTTAGTTTATTCTTTAGTAGTATGTTGATAGCTACTCTTAAGTTCAAGGTCAATTTGTGTGGTCACATCAAGTATTATTTTTTGGCTATCATGAGCTACTTTTAAGAAGTCAGTTGGAAAGAAGAAAGACATTATAGTAACAAAGATTACTAAAGAAATTATAGCATGGAAGATATGGTAAAGCAATTCCAGATAGAAACTTAGATACAACACCTCTTAGACCAAATAGCTACTTTACAAGGATAAATAGAAGCCTTTAGGACAAGAAAATTGACCTTTATTAGGTTGAAATTAAGTAAGTCCAATACATACTCTAAGACTTCAAGGTAAGAAGATTTATATCAATGGTTCTTTGATATGCAACAATACCTCCAATTATTTGAAATAAATACTATTAAAGAAATTATATATGCTGCTAGCTATTTGAGAGGTACGGCAGCTATTTGGTGGTGCCATCAAGCTCAAAGCTATGGAGCTCAAGGTGGATTTTATAATTGGAAGGAGTTTGAAACTGAGTTTAAGAATCAATTTTTGCCCATCAATCTAAAAAAAATAGCATATAATTAGTTGACTAATCTTATACAATTCAAGTTAATGTAAGATTATGTTTTTCAATTCAAGTCTATATGTCTTCAAATTAGCAATGTTTTAGAAGTGGAGATGATAGATCGATTTATTTGAAGGTTGAAACTTATGATCTAATAAGAAATGGAATTCAGGGATCTACAAACTTTTGAGGAGACAATTAAAATTATACAAAAGATTGATGCTATAGATTTTTAAAATTGTAGAGTACCTCTTATAGCACAAAATCTTATGTTACTATCCATTACTATGGTACAAAAACCAACATTGATGGAGATTGATGCCCTGCAAAGATTACCAATACCTCAGAGATAACATATATTGGCTCAAAAGAGATTGTATTTTTATTGTCAAGAGCTAAGCCATCAAATTGGAAGTTGTTCAAAGCATCAAAATTTAAGTACTAAAAAATCAAGAAAGATTCATAATCTTGAGATTCTCAAAGTTGATAACAAAATGGAGCAAGAAAATGAGACTTCTCAGTTAAGGCACTAAAAGCCAATGTTGGAAATATTTACTATCTTTTAAAGACAAAAAATGTGGCTATGGATAACTATAAAAAGAATTGACTGGTGTATCTAATAAGTTAACTAAGAGAATAGCCATAACAAAAGCTTGTGGATTGTTATTCTACAAAAAAATACATCTTGATTGAGATTGTTGACTGATTAGAGATTAAAATCAAGGTGTTCAAAAGAGGAAGTATATACTTAGTAGATGATTGAAAGAATGTATTGAATGAGACATGTGAGGAAGAAACCTTAAAGTTGAGTAATACATATGCTTTAAGAGAGAAGTTTAAGGTAATAAAGTTCAAATATGATATTATTTTTAGTATGCTATGATTAGAGGTGAAAAATAAGTAAGTTAATTGACTAGCAATCATGATTTCTTTCAAAGTTAGTAGATGTAAGGTGATTCTTTGTACTTGCCAAGGACATAAATCTCAAAGAAAGAAAATCCTCAATACACTCTTGTATCAGAAAAAGGAACTAGAAAGTCACTCAAAAGATGATATAATATTAAACTAAAATGACTATTGCCAAAAATAAGAAGACTAGAAAGTCTTGAAATAAGACTAAGGACTAAAAAGGCATTGATAAGAATGAAGAAGGCTTCAGTCTTACCTCCATATATACTCTTAACTGGGAGCTACATGGTGATGTCGTATAGGACCTCCAAAACATGTTGACTTTGCTAGCCACATGTCTTAACTTACAAGGCAAATTATCTATGTATGTGCCACATAGTTAGCTTGTTCTATAAGCTATTATATGGAATTAACTTGTTCCACAAGCTACCAACACGTGGTTAACTTGTTGGCTAAGTTTCTATCTTATAAATACATTGAAAGTCAAAATTGCATCTATAAAGCTTTTAGAAAGCTTTTCTAGAAGACTTTATGAAATTAATCTATATTTATTTACTTCTACTTAATTATATAAGTAATTATTAGAGTAAATGTATATGTCCGTGACATTACTCTCCCTTCTATAGACAAGTTTTATGAAGAGCGATCTTCATATATTGAAAAAGTTTAAGATACGATAAATTATATTTGCCACATACTCCAATCTTTGCTCTCTTTGAAGATAGGTGATAGGCCCTTTTAGCCATTAATAATATCTTATACTTGAGCAAAAAGACCATACTATTATTTGATCATTGTTGAGGCTTTTATAACTTCCTTCAAATAAAACATATAGAACACCATCAAGAGTGGTTCCTACTTCTAATAAAATCACTAAATATCAGGAGTCTCTTCCAAAATTATAATATCAAATACATTATATCTTGCAATCTATTCGAAGAAGGATATGTTGTTTTCAACAATCTTCATTTCAATTTTGTCATCTTGAAGGTTGTGACAATGACAATATTTCATCTGGTAAGTTCGCAAATAAAAGCTCTTGAATTGAATCTGCTAGTTGTTGGTTTTCCATCTTCTTAGCATTACAAATATATAGAAGTTACAAAAAAAAATAGAAAGTAGAATTTTATCTTTCTTTAATTTTTTTTTGTAGCAAAGATTTGGTATTCTTCATCTTGATTTTGAAGGATTTCGTTGATGAAAGGCTTCAACTCTCTTTGTTATATTTGTAAGATTCTTTGATGGCTTCTACGTGCATTCACTTAAATCATATTTGCACCAATGAACATGATATTCCAACCTATTTTGGTGTCGCCTTAAGTATAAAACTTCTTCTACTTCAAACTCTTGATTATTATTCACTTCTATAGAAGTTGGTGGCATTTGTCTTTTTTTTCAAGATATTCACTCTCTTATACGGCTTAAGAAGGGGCACAAAAAAATACAAGGTGGATCTTTATTGACTCAAATAGATATAATCGATAAGCAATGAAATCAATTTATTAACAAATAAGAAAAGGTCTCTACCTATGATAGTCCAACTTATCACAAGGACAAGTAGTGTTGATATTATGACTAAGTAACTGTAGAATAAGCAAATAAACTTTGTGGTAAGTTACTTGTTAGTTATTAATAACTTTGAGAATTAGATTGATGGTTAGGTAGTTTAGTTAGTAACAGTAGGTTGTTAGTGGAAGAAATGGTTAAGAATTCAAAGGATCATAAACTTTGGAATCCGCTGGCTGACGGTCCATCTTTTGGTAGGATAAAGAGGTTGAGAAAAGGGAGATCAAGGCCAAACTGTGAGAGTCGTAAGCCGGGGAGCCATACTGTGATAGTCGTAAGTCGAGGCAAGCTTGGTGCTACCTCTTTTTGTTTCTTTGTTGTTGAAGAATAATAGATAGTTTCTGAATACTGAGAAGTTAGTCTGGAGTGCCAAACTATGAGAGTCGTAAGCCTGGGCAAGCTTGGTGCTACCTCTTTTTGTTTCTTTATTGTTGACGAGTAATGGATAATTTTTGAATACTGAGAAGTTAGTTTGGAGTGCTAGACTGTAAGAACCGTAAGCCGAGATATTGAATTCTGTGTGATGAATTGAGAAACTGAATATAATAGGTAAGTTGGAGATCAGTAATTGAATATATATAAACCACAAAGAGAGTAAGTGGGAGATGAATGGATAAGAATATGGAAGTATTATTGAATTGATAGTCATAGAATGGATTATGTGTTGAATTAAGACGAAAGTAGTAAGCCTTGGTATTTTGTAGTTTAATAATTGATTTCAGATAGTGAGAGTACAGTCAATTCTGACACTAACAGTTCCAATTCATATAATCAGTCTTTTTCCGTGTTCAAACCCACCTCTATTAGTTCAATTTTTTTGGTATATTGAAGCTTGAACACAACGAGAACAATATTTTGGCACCACTGTCGGGGAAATAATAACAATATGAAATGTTAAAAATTGATTGTATAAGAGATGGAATTATATATTGAATAAGAACATGAAAAGAACCAGTTTTAGGATTACAAATATGTGAGTTATAATTCAAGGCAGTATTGATTTTGTCAGAAAGAATGAAAGATTATGAGTGATAATCATGAAAGGGAGGATTATCAAAGAATTAATCGACAAGCAAAAGAAAGACAGGAGTAATTACGCATAAGAAATATCCTACAAAAACGACAAAAAAGAATTGCAGGTCCAAGAAAAACCAAAAGAAGAAAAATTCATATTCAAATAGTAAGGAGACCAGTAATAACACCAATGGCCACGGAAGTGCCAGAAGTACCAATTGCAGTACAAATGGGAGCAGTAGGAGACCAAACTACAAGTGTGGCACCATTACCTATTTTTAGTGGTTGGTTGGGCTTTGATCTTGATCACCATATATCTCAATTCTTGATAGCCTATGTGGCTAATAATAGTAGAACTAAAGACATTTGAATGAGATGGTTGTCAGTAACTTTAAAAAATACAGCTTTTGAATTATATATTCGGCAATCAGTGGATAGATTTCTCAATTGGAAGGCCTTGAGGAACGCCTTCCTAATCCATTTTAGACCAATTGGATTTGAAGATCGGCTTCGAGAAAGTTTTATGAATAGCAGGATGTTTGAAGGAGAATCCGTAGAATCCTATTATGGCCAGATTACAGATATACTTTATAAATGGTCAAATAATCAAATGCCAGATGCATTTATATTGTCAATATTAATCAATGGTTTGCATCCACTAGAATTAAAAATGTTTGTAAAAGAGGCTCAACCAGCTATGGTAGAGGCATCATTGGCACGAGCAAAGATGTAGAAAGAATGTCATTATGATTAATTGTTAACAGTGGAGGCCACGATGATTCTAAGTTCAGGAAGCCAACAAATACAACTGAAAAATGTATTGATGGGTAATTATTCACAAATGGCTGCCTCCAATGTGAAGAATGTTATGTTGCAACAACCAATTAATGCTACACCACTCGAAGCAATAGCGCCAAGAATGATGACACCTTATTTTACATCGCCAACCTATCAACAACCAGAGTTGTTCACAAATGCGACTGTTAAAGATCCAAATGAAGCCTTGTTATTAAATCTAACAAAGAAGATGGAAGAATTGGCCCTAAACTTGACTTAAGACAAAAAAAAACGACATAAGCCTTCTAATATGAGACCTAATGTATGGTATAATAATTGTAAGAGACAAGGTCATTTTGATACAGAATGACCATCACCAAACAAACGGATGTTCAATGTACATTTTGTGGAGGAAAGCACCATATTCAAAATTGTAAGCATTTACAAAGGCAACAACTATTCAATAACTAGACGATATAGCCAACTCAATGGGATGTTAATGAAGTACAGACTAGAAATATGGATAGTTGGAATAGTAATCGCTCAAATCGACCTAATCATGGCTTTGGGAATTTTCAAAATACTAATTATAATCTAATTTATGAAACAAATATACAGAACGATGGAAATAATCAAGGTGATAATCTCCAAACTATACCAATTCAGCAAACCAATTCTCGACTAGTAGCAACTGGTTAGCCATGATCATTTACTATGGCTACTTGGAATCGGCCTAGTAGATATATATTAGTAGAGACTCATAGTGTATTTGATGGTATGAGTCAAAAACCACTACGTTGCTATTGGTGCCGACAAATTGGTCATTATGCCACTGAATGCCTTAATCCAAGGTTTATAGACGAATATGCTCTAATATGTGGAAATTACAAGCAATCGGGTCATTTTCATTATCAATGCAATGTTCCATTTAACCCTAATAATCATAATCAGAATATACAATCGAGTGTACAAATTGTAGAAGAAAAAAATAAGGGGACAAAGGAATCACCAGTTCATCGAGTAGATGTAGTTCAAGCTGTCCATACAAAAAGTCAGTAAAAAGGAAAAGGACCGATTCAACATTTGGGTGATCCTGAAGCAAAGGACAATTGGACCCAATTATGGGGACATCCAATCTAGATCCTGATATGGACTTTTTACTGAGTATAAGACCTGAATCGGTTGTGCATCCCAATGAGGTACCAATTATGGGGGCTTCGATTCCCTTTCAATCTGTTTTGTTCTCTACACAGTTTCAAGAAACATCCTTTCCATTGAAAGATCCTCTCAGAGGCGTGAATTCCAAGGAACCAATATCAATCCAATTGGGAGAACAATCTTACCCGTTGAAAGAACCGATTTTACAAGCTTCGTCAAATTTAGTTCCAGTAGCTTTACCAATTTCTAATATAGAAAAAACTAATTTACTTACATTGGTGTGTAGAATTGGGAAGAAGAAATGGACATTGAGAATTATCACTAATATAGAACTGTATGATATTCTAAAAGATTTGGGCACCATACAGTCCACGATCTCTATGAAGCAACTATTGGCAGTAACACTTGAGTGCCAAGCTATCTTGAATTCCTCATTAATTTGTCGCAGATCTGAAAATAAAGAAATTCAAGAAGTAAATTTGAATCCCGATCCGGGTGCACCTACGATTGATGTTTCAATTCATGGAGTATTATTATCGGGAGTGTAAATAGATGAAAGATCTAGTGTAAATCTTATAAATGTCGCTATAATGGAGGAGTTGGGTTTGGATCACTTATTGCCTACTATAGTAGTTTTGAGAATGGCTGACTCCAGTCGAGTTAAACCTATGGATATTTTATGAAGTATTGATAGAGTAATTGCAGAGATTACCTATAAAATTGATTATATTATTTTTCAATTGCGAAGCTCTATATTGTCATACCCAATTTTATTGAGGCAATCGTGGTTGTATCAAGCTAAATCTCGAAATGACTAGGGCCGTGGTACATTGACAATTACAAAAGGTAATGATAAAATTGTGCTTCAAATGTACCTTGTCTAATATCATGGAGAAACTCAAGTTGCTAGTTCAAAATTCATGTCGGATTGTGAAGATGAGTCTACAGAAGAAGAAATTGGTGCATCTGATCCAATTTATGTTGATACAAGGCAAGTTGTTGAGTACACTAGAATGAACTATCAATGTAGAGGACACGAAGAGTATTTAGATCCTCTAGATGTTATTGACGATTCTGATCATATGATTGCATATTGAATGAATAGATGGGATGTTAATTATGTTAGTGCTATGGAACTGGAGTTGAAAAGTTCTAATGTGTCAGATTTTATGAAAGATTTTGAAATTGAGTAGAACATCAGTCTAAGGATTCTTAAAATTCTATTGTGTCAACCAATTAATTTAGGTATAGAGGAGGCTCCTCAAATCATTCAGATTTATGATGGTATAAATGGCAAGGATGGAGTTTTGCGATGCTGTATTTATCAGACTGAAGTGCGTACTATATTGGAAGGTTACCACTTGGACAGTTGTGGTGGACAATTTGCACGGGACAGCATGGCTCATAAAACTTTATAGGCTGGTTATTGGTCGCCAACAATGTTTGCAGATGCCCACCAATTCATTCGTCATTGTGATCCATGTCAGAGAACAAGACGATCTACTGGAATTTCAAGAATACTATTGGTACCAATTTTGGCTCAAGCACTTTTTGAAAAATGGAGAATTGATTTTGTGGGACTAATTGCACCAGCCTCGAGAAATGGAGAAAAATGGTATATATCGGTAGCAATGGATTACATAATAAAATGGGCTGAAGTCGTAGCTACAAAAACCAAAAATACAAGTATAGTAGTACCTTTTTTGTATAAAAATATTATTACACCGTTCGGTTGTCCACAAAAATTAGTTAGTGATCGAGGAACTCATTTTATAAATAGTACAATCGAACCACTCATGGCTAAATACGAGATAAAATATCGGAAGACTATACCATATCATTTTAGAGCCAATGGACAAATGGAAAAGGCTAATAGAATTTTATGTAAAATCTTAATAAAAATAATTTCAAGAGTGGGAATAAATTGGGATACTAAGTTGTTCGCAGCTTTATGGGCATACCGTACTGCGTATAAAGTTACTACCAATGCTATCCCTTCCCAATTGCTTTATGGCCAAGAAGCAATATTACCTATTGAATTGGAAGTCCAAAGTTTACGAATTGCTATAGATACTAGATTGGAAGATTAAGATTCATTACGGCACCGTTTAGAAGAATTAGAAAAATTAGATGAAACTAGAGCTAATACATTAATGATAATGGAAACTATACAAAAATAAAGAAAGACTTATTATGATAGTAAGCTTAGACCAAAGGCTTTTATGCCAAATGATTTGGTACTTCTTTATGATAGTCGATTTAAAAAAATTTTAGGAAAATTTCAAGTTCTATGGCATGGGCCATATTGAGTTATTGACGGATTTCCAAATGGTTCCATGCAATTGAAAGATTTTATGGTACTAAATTTACAACACAGATTAATGGCAATCGGCTTAAACTTTATTATACATAAACTCGGAACAAGTTTTTTGTTCCAAAAAAGGAGGGAGATAAATAATGATGATGATAGGATATTTCATCATGATGAATTGTGAAAAATAGGGGAGAATCAATCCAATTGATTGGACCATACTAAGAAGTAAGAGAGGGGCTCTTAACAAGTATCGTGTTTTCTTTTGTGATTAAGGAGAAGATGGCAAACATGATATCTGAGAAGGCAAGGATGGAGACTGATTGGAAGGAACGGTAAGAGTGGCTGCAGGTAGAGGTTGTGATGTTGTAGACTAAACTAGCCACATTAGTGAAGGAGGTCAATAATTTAGTACAGACCAATATGCTAGTTTCAGCAACAACACCTTCAGAGATACCTTTGAAACCGACAAGAGAATGGCAGAAGATGTTGGAAGAGCGTGACAACCAAATTGTCCGACATGAAACTCAAGTACGGGAATTGGGTTTGTTGAATTAAGATCTGACGACACGTTTGGATGGAAAACTATCGAACATTGAGGCAAATGACGAAGACGTAAAGAGAACAAGGGTACCAATTCAAAAGGTGGTAAGCTAATGCCATTCACTAAAAAAGCCAACGCTGCTACATCTTTATAAGTTGAGGCTAAATAATATTTGCGAGGGTGTTGCACAATTAAAAATCGGGCTATGTAGAATAGGCAAATACACTTTGTGGTAAGTTACTTGTTGGTTATTGATAACCTTGAGAATTAGACTGATGGTTAGGAAGTTTAGTTGGTAACAGTAGGTTGTTAGTGGAATAAATGGTTAAGAATTCAAAGGATCATAAACTTTGGAATCCACTGGTTGACAGTCCATCTTTTGGTAGAATAAAGAGGTTGAAAAAAGAGAGATCAGGGCCAGACTATGAGAGTCATAAGCTAAGGCAAGCTTAGTGCTACTTCTTTTTGTTTCTTTGTTGTTAACAAGTAATGGATAGTTTCTGAATACTAGGAAGTTGGTCTGGAGTGCTAGACTGTAAGAATTGTAAGCCGAGATATTGAATTCTGTGTGATGAATTGAGAAACTGAATACAATAGGTAAGTTGGAGATCAGTAATTGAATATATATAAATCACAAAGAGAGTAAGTGGGAGATGAACGGATACGAATATGGAAGTATTGTTGAATTGATAGTCGTAGAATGGATTATGTGTTGAATTAAGATAGAAGTAATAAGCCTTGGTATTTTGTAGTTTAATAATTGATTTCAGATAATCAGAGTACAGTCAATTCTGACACTAACAGACCCAATTCATATAACCAATCTTTTTCCATATTCGAATTGACCTCTATTAGTTCAATTGCTTTGGTATATTGAAGCTTGAATACAACGAGAACAACAGTAAGCATACCTTGTCACCTATGTTGAATTATAGTTGCTCCTTGTAATAGGCATTTGCATTGGTCTTTTGCCATTCTTGAGCTTCTTTTAATTATATCTTCATTGTTGCATGTAGCTTTGATAAATGATTTGTTAAATCTTCTAGTGCAAAATTATCAACTTTTGAAAAGTCAAAAGTATCATGATGTCGATGATAACCATAATTGGCAAAGAAATGTGTTTATTAAATAGAAAAATATTTCAAATTATTGTATGAAAACTCTACAAATGCCAAAAGAGTTGTCTAATCATCTTGATGATAGTTGATGGTACAACTCCAACATTTGATTCACACGTTCTGTTTGCCCATTAGTTTAAAGATGGAAAGCCAAAAAGAGCTTAATATCTACCTTTAGAATCTTAATACAAATTGAGTCTTCAAAATCTTGATACAAATTGAGTCTTCCTATCCGATTTAATATCCTTAGGCAATTGAGGATAGCGATAGATATTGTCAATAAAAAACTAAGTTATTTCTTCACTTGAAATAGACTTTGTACATAATACAAAATATGCTATTTTAATGAAGCTATCTACAATTATAAATATAGAGACATATGAACCTGAGTCTAGAAGATCTATGATAAAATCTATAGAAAAAAAAGACTATGGTTGTTTTAGAATTGGTAATGATTGAAGAAGTCCATAAAGTCAATGACAAAGAGTTTTGGATCTTGAACAAGTATCACATGAATGTACAAAGTCTTTGACTACCTTCTACATTTGAGGCCACTAAAAATCTCTTGATATTAGCTCCAAATTCTTATTGTAATCAAAATATCCAACTGTTGAAAAATCATGACAAGCTTGAAGGACTCATAATTACTCCTCGTCTTTTAGAATATATAAAAAATCTTTGAAATATAGTAGATTGTTCTTGAAGTCAAACTTTGAAGTGTCATAGTACTTAGAGGAAGTATTCTTGATATCATGAACAAGAAGATGAGAAGACATACTTGATTGAATTTTCTTGACAAATATTGAATCAATAATTAATGTTGATTTTATTGCTCAAAGATAAAAATGTTCGAACTTCAAGAGAATTGTTCTTTTTTGATGAAAAGATGTATCTCCTTCTTTTGGTCCAAGATAAGAATATCTAAAAAGGGCATTTGATAGATCTTATTGTTTCTGAGTTATTAAATAAACTTGAAATTTAAACTGAATAAAGACATGTTCTTACAAGCTTGATGATAATTTAAAACATGTGTTGATATAAAGTATTTGAGGTTCTTATGATCCGTATATACAATGACCAGACTTGAGGTGCCTTCTAGATAATGATGCCATTCTTGAAATGAATTTACAATTGTAAGGAGCTCTTTGTCATGGATCACATAATTAATCTTGATAGCTAAAAATTTCTTGGAATGGAAAGCTATTGGATGGAATTTGTCATCTATTCCCATTTGTGATAACATGACATCCATAGCAAAGTTTGATACATTTATTTTCATAAAAAAATATAGAAAAGTTAATACAATGGAAGATTTGTGTAGAAGTAAATTCTTCCTTTAAATCATCAAATGATGCTTTTGCTTCTTTATTCCACTCAAGTTTGTCTTTACAAGTCAAATATATAAGTGAAGCTACAATTTAATAAAAGTTCTTAATAAAGATTCAGTAGTAATTAGTAAAGTACAAAAAACATTGTACATCTCATACTGTTCTTTGAATCTTCTAATCTATGATAGTTTAAACCTTCTTGAGATCTTTCATAAGACCTTCAATAGAAATGATGTATTCTAAAAATTCAACTTGAGTAGTGTGGAATACATACTTTTTCAACTTGGCATATAATCTTGTATCTTTAAGTTTCTATAACACATGATGAATATGAAGTTTTTATTCTTCTATATTTTTAGATTGAATTAGAATGTCGTCTAAATAGCAAACAATAAAATTATCTAAAAACTCACAAAAAATATCATTTATAAGATGTTGAAAAGTAATTGGTGCATTCGTGAGTCCAAAACGGATGACATTATATTCAAAATATCCATATCTAGTTCAAAAAGCAAACTT
The DNA here is from genome assembly GCF_059467195.1 of Physcomitrium patens. Taxonomy (NCBI): domain Eukaryota; kingdom Viridiplantae; phylum Streptophyta; class Bryopsida; order Funariales; family Funariaceae; genus Physcomitrium; species Physcomitrium patens. The sequence continues at coordinate 2,198,235 of NC_143424.1, forward strand.
CTATTTATCTCTTTTTTTGATACAAACTAAGTTGTATGCTCGTCATAGAACTATTTTGATATAGATCTTTTCTTGATTAAGTTGGTCAAGAAGTCTTAAAATCAATGACAAAAGATATCTATTTTTGATGGTGATTTTTTTGAATCCTCGATAATCTACACACATTCGTAAAGATCCGTCTTTCTTCTTTATAAATAAGAAAAGAGCCTTGACTAGAGATTTAGAATGGCATGTGAAGTTCTTTGCCAAGTTTTCATCGATATATTCTTTTAATGCAGCCAAATCATTCTACGATAAGTTATATATTGGTTTGAATGGTGGTTGAGCTCTTTCTTGCAGATCAATTGAACAATCATAAGATTGATGCTCTAGAAGATTATCTGCATTTTTTTTTTTAAAATGACTTAAAATTCTTAATATTGGTTATGGATACCACTTGATATTTTTTCATTAGTAGAAGTGGATATAGTATGTATATCAAAAGATGATACTTCTTTTGTAGCAAGTATAAAAGCTCTTGTACCTATCAATAAAGGTTTGGATATAATAGATTTATGTACTTCTACTTCACTAATGTAATCTTGGATTATGCTACTAAAAAAGTTAAAGTTATAAGAAATCCAACCTATTTGAAGATTATATTTTTTTAGCCACAATAATTCTAAAATAACTAAATTCAAGAAAAATTTTATTACATTAAATACTACTATATTGTTATGATCTTTAATTGCTACATCTAAAAGAACAATCTCATGGGTAATATTTTCAAAAGACAACAAATGACCATCTATGACTTCTACATGTATGGATTTAGTTTTCTTAATTAAAGATATTTTTTGATTTTTGACAAAATCTTCATCTATAAAACAAGATGAGGCTCTTGAATCTAATAAGACAAAGACTTTGTGATTTTTAGGTCCTAAATATAAATCTATTATAAAACAAGATGAAGGATTTGAGGAGAGAATAAGACCTTTACTAGATGTTGGATATGATTCTAGCTGCCTAGTCCCTATTGTAGCTTCCAATATATTTTTTAATATATCAATGAGCCTCACAACTAAATTTAGAAGATCTTGCTTCTATAAGTTGAAAAAAGGCATGAATCAATATGTTCAAGAAGTTTGATGGAATAAGATCAAAATTTCAAGGATTTTTACAACAAGTTAAACTCTAATTAAGATTACGTCTTTTCTAATATGTGAATGGATTTACTAAAGTCGGCTTTATAGGTATACTTTTATTAAAAAGTACTCTCTTTTGGTTTGTAATTTTGATAGAAAAGGATTGATGACTATTTTATAATTTTAATTCATTCTTAGAAGTGTTTATAGCTACATTTAGAAAAAAGTGATCAAAAATGAGTAGTAGAGACCAAACTCTTATCTTTACAATAAGGATCACGATCAGCCACCACATATCCTACTAAATTCTAAAACCTTGCTTACAACATGGACTAGAATGACAAAGCACTTATCAATCAATTTTGATATAGGTTGAAGCATAGCATCAAAGATTTGTTATTAACAATGCCAAAAGCAAAATCTTTCAAATAATTTATTGCTCAAGCCATTGTAAGGAACAATTGATTATTTGAAAGATGTGAAGAGCAAAGGACTAAAAAGGCTTCGATAAAAATGAAGAAGGCTTTACTCTTGCCTCTATATATACTCTTAACTAGGAGCTATGTGGCGATGTCCTATAGGACTTCCAAAACATGTTGACTTTGCTAGCCTCATGTCTTAACTTACAAAGCAAGTTATCTATGTATGCACCACATAGTAAGCTTATTTCATAAGCAATTATATAGAGTTAACTTTTTCGACAAGCTACCAAAACATGGTTTACTTATTGGCCAAGCTTCTATCTTATAAATACATCCAAAGCCAAAACCACATCTATGAAGCTTCTTAGAAGCTTTTCTAGAAGACTTTATGAAATTAATCTATATTTATCTACTTCTAGCTAATCATATTAGTAACTATTGAAATAAATGTATATATCTATGATAATACCTCCGCATCAAGTGAGATAAAAAAATAATCTATAGCTAAAGGCTTACTTGTAGGAACGATTTTCATAAAAAGTAAGTATAATATAAACAACTAATATATATGGAGGTTTCAAATCTTGTTTTAGTAATAAAAAAGATAGTTAAAAGTTTAGAATGAGTAAAGCAAGTCATATATGAATATTGAGATAACTTCCCAATCAACTTATTTAGTAGTATACTAATTGATTGAAATACCTCCTTCTAAATAGAACTATTCTTTGAGACCAAATTGACACGTTGGACAATTTATTATCTAACATCAAATGAACTTGAAGAGCTGTAAACAATATTAGGTTGAGATGAGAATAGATTTTTTTAAAGATCTAAAACCTTTTCAGTCTATAGTAATATAAATTCTATCACAATGTAGGACAAAACGAATAAAAAAAAAAACTAAAAAAAATTAAACAGAATAGAATATGAAAGACAAAACAAAGCAAAAGAAAAAAAAATAAAATAGAATAAAAAGTGCAATCCAAATTTTATTGAGAGAAAAAGACCAAAGTCATACATGACTGAATGTTCCAAATGGCCTTGATAAGTCTTATTTATATTTTATCTAAGCATCTTGAAACTTTCTAGAATATTCCTAATAATGGATTCTATGAACATAACCATCGTTCTAGAAGTTTTTAGAGGTCGACTCCATTTGAATAACTATCCTTAGTTCTTTTAGGATGTTTTATGGTAGAGTCTCATATTGACCACAAATCTAACTCCAATTCTAAAAATTTCTAAAAACTTTTCAAAATAGCTCCAATTACCTATCTTTATACGTCAATAATATAATTATCTTATCTATGTCTCAGTACAATTAATTCTTCTCTACTAATGTAAAACGCCCTCATTTTATTCTTGATGGTATCTCCACTTATGCGAAATGTCTTTGTTTTACTTTCAATGGTACCTCCAAATTATTTCTTGACAATAAATGAGATTCTATACAAGTTCTTATGTTATACTATGGATGGAATAGCCTTTCTAAAAGACCTTGTATTGAAGGTACAGATGTCTATTGCTACAAAAAAAGTAGTGATGCTCCAAAATCTTGTCTATTTCATATTCTTGTTTGTCACTAATTACAACCAATAGTAGTGGTGGTTGATGTTAGTTCTAAAAGCGCTTTGATTTAGTATAAAATTCCTTTGATTATAAAATATGGAAGATTGGATAGATCCAAATATGTAGCAAAGCTTAAGGTAATATACAATAGCAAAAATCATTGCAAAAATGTGAAAAGATCTAAGCTATTCAGGTGCCAACTTACAAATTTGGATTAATGTAGTAAGTCGAAAGTTGATGTTAAAGAGTAATATCTAATCACTCTCTCAGAAGGTCTTATATTGCCAGTGGTTATCTCCACATTGCTTCTATTTATTCTGTGCAACAGAAAGGTAATGATGTACTTCTTGTAAGGCAATTGTAAGCCCTCATATAAAATCTTTTATTGACAAGTTTTTGGTGTCGTTGGAATAATAGAGAGTTGCTAGTATAATTAGATGCTAATTGATATTAAGAAAGAATGGTAAATGACTGGTACTTGCTTGAATATTATTATTATTATAATCAAACTCTAAGAGCATTGAATATTCATCTCAATCATTATAGTGAATCGCTACAAATGATCATAGCATATTCTTTAAGGTCCAATTTGCATGCTCTATTTATCCATCTATTTAAAGATATAAAGTCATGGATATGGAAAATCTTATGTCCAATATTTTGAACAAGGTCTACAAAAAACTCCTCATAAAGTACAAATCTTGATCTAAAACAATGACATAAGGTAATCCGTAGTGACAAAAGAAAGTGTCAAAGAAGACCTATATAAGTGTTGAGGCATTAATATTAGATTGTATCGTAGCCAAGTAAAATTTCTTTGAAAGTTCGTCGACAAAGATAACAACTGCAATGTGATTATAAGGCATCTCTGGCATACATGTAATAAGGTCCTTGGTCACTTGCTCTCAATGTATTGTAACAAGTGAAATTGGTTGTAATATTTCAAGAGATGTTATGTTGCATGCTTTTTTATATTAATATGATTTGCAAGAGTTTACAAAAGCTTGAACATTATGGTCTAAATCTATCAAAAACTATGTCCTTGAGATTTGTTCTAGAATCCTCTCATGTCTTAGATGCCTAAATATTGGAATGTTGTGTCCATCTTAAACTATGCACATCTAAAGTATAGCATCATCAAATACATAAATTTACTTTTTGAAATAGATTAAGCCATCACTAAGACATTAATCTCAATACTATACATCGTTCACCTTCAATTAATTACTAATCATCTTAAAATAAGCATCCCAATGCATAGCTTCTTTTTATTTTACTTGTAATAAGATATAGATAAGATAATTATATAGATAATTCGAACCATGGAAGTTTCTAGAATTGAGATTAGGTTAATGGACCAGGTAGGATCTACCATGGAACATTCTAAAAAAGATTTAGGGCAGTTATTTAGATAGGATCCACTATAGATCTTTTTGGAAGAAAACTTAAAGTAGTTATCTAGGTAGAGCCTACTATGAAACCTTTTAAAAAAATAATTTAAGGTAGTTATTTAAGTGAGATCTACTACTTAAGAATATTTTAGAAAGTCTAGGGTAGTAAGATAAGATATAAATAAAACTAGTCTGGGTCTTTTGGAACATCTGGTGAAGTATGGCTTCAGACCCTTTTTCTTAATAAAATTTGATTTTATATTTTTCTATTCAGATCTATTTTGTTTTATTTCTATTTACTCAATTTTGTCTTTCATGTTCTATTTTTTTAGTTCTATTTAATTTTCTTATCGTCTGTTTTATCTTATTTTATGAGGAGACCTTATGTTGTTATGGATTGGAAGGATCTTGAGTTTTTAAAATAGTCTAGTCTTGTTTTATTGATATTAGAGTAAGTATTAAACTGTTTATTTTTGGTAGCATATCAATAGTCATCATTTATTCTAAGGTCAATTGTTATAGTTATACTGAGTATTGTGCTGAAGCTATCTGAAGTTATTCTTAAAAAGACAATCGGGAGATGAAAAGGCATTACAATAGTGGAGTCCAATAAAGAAATTATAATATGGGAGATATGGCAAAGCAATTCGAGATGGAAGCTCAAATATAACACCTCTTAGGCTAGATAGCTACTTTATAAGGGCAAATAAAAGCCTCAAGGATAAGAGAATCAACATTTATTAGATTAAAATTGAATAAGCCTAGTACATACTCTGAAACTTTAAAACAAGAAGATATATGTCAATGGCTCTTCAATATACGACAATACTTCCAATCATCTGAGGCAAATACCAATGAAGGAATTATGTATGTAGTCAGCTATTTGAAAGATGTTACAGCCATTTGGTGGCAACATCGAGTTCAAAGTTATGGGGCTCAAAGTAGATTTTGTAATTGGAAGGAGTTTAAGATCAAATTTAAGAATCAATTTCAATCCATCAATGTAGAAAAGATAGAATGCAATCACTTGGTAAACCTTATATAAGCTTATGTCTCTCGATTCAAGTCTTTATATTTTCAAATTGCCAATGTTTTAGAGGTGGAGATGATGGATCGATTCCTACGAGATTTGAAACTTGGAGTCTAGCGAGAGGTAGAGTTAAAGAATCCACAAACATTAGGAGAGGTAATTTGGATTGTAGAAAAGATCAATGCTATAGATTTCAAAAATCGTGGAGCATAACCTATAGCACAATGTTTTATGCTACTATCTAATAGTATGGCACAATAACCAACGTCAATGGTGATTGATGCCTTATAAAGATCATCAATACTACAAAGATGACAAATATTGGTACAAAAAGGATTATGTTTCTATTATCAAGAACTAGGTAATTAGATTGGAAGTTGGCCAAAATATCAAAGTACAAATACTAATAAGACAAGACAAGTTCAAAGTCTCAAAACTCATCTGGTCGATAATGAATCAGTGCAAAAAAATGGGGCTTTTCAATAAAGGCATCGGGGGCCAATATTAGGAATAGCTATTGTCTCTCAAAGATAAATGGTATAGCCTTATACAACTATAAAAAGAGTAGATTGATTCTTCTAATGGGACTACTAACAGAAGAACCATGTTGAGTGCTTGTAGATTGTCGTTCTACAAAAAATTGCATCTCAATTGAAATTACCAACTGGTGTCGTATTATGTGCTATATAGCTTGAGAACGCACTAGGCATCTGGTTGTAGAAGATAAAACAATGTTTTGTAAGTATCCAAGTAGTCTAGTGGATTTCAACTATCTAAACACAAACTATTTTGGATTTCAATATAAAAGCTTAATCCCAATACAAAGTGCTTAGAAACACTATTTTTAATAACTTCAAGATATTATAAGCACAAAGTTTAAACACTGATTTTTAGCAACAATTGCAAAAGTCCTCCCAAATCCTATGAAATCCAATTCTACCTTTTTCAAAAGAGCTTGAAGCTAGCTCTTCGACACCAAAATTTTGATCTCCAAATGCCCTCTTCTTTTTCTTCTCCTTTCCTTTAACTTCGTGAAGTCTCTTATTCTTCCACCATGGACTTCGAATTGGAACAGCAGATCCGCCTCCATAGAATTCCCGCCTCTAAGAAGATCTTTCCATGGAAAGGACGTTTCTTCGAAATGGCATAGAGAACGGAACAGCTTGAAATGGAACCGAAGCCTCTGTATTCGGGACCTCATTGGGTTGTCCAACCGAGTCAGGTCTCATACTAGATAAGAGGTCCATATCAAGACTTGGATTAGATATCCCCGTAATTGGCCCAAATTGGTCATTCACATCAAATTCGCCCGAATATTAAATTGGTCGTTTCTCCTTTTGTCGACTCTTGGTAAAAACAACTCGAACTCATTCCATCCGATTTATCAAAGAATCTTGAGGACCTTGATTTATTTCCTTAATTTTTTCTTGGCTTTGGATCTGCTGATCCCAATAATTGAAATTGAATAGAGCATTACATTGTTGATAAGGATGCCCCGACTGCTTGCTATTCCCACATACTAGTGCGTAATTGTCACTAGCTCTGGGATTGGGACATTTATTAGCATAATGACCAATCTGTCTGCAACAAAAATAACGAAGTCGTCTTCTTGCACCGCCATCAGGCATATTAGGTGTCTCCACCAATATATACATACTAGGTTTGTTCCATGTAGGGTTAGAAAATGATCTTGGTCATCCCGTTGGTATGGAGGATATTTGATTCGATGACCCCGGTGGAACATATACTGTTGTCACATTCGATGGTTCAGCTTGCAATGGGGTGATATTAACTAGCCCCTGAATATTGGCATTGGAATTGGCCACTACTTCTAACATCCAAGATGATTACATATTAATAATATCTTTTTTATTTTTATTTTCACCATATAGTCGTATTAGAACACGACATTGGCTTGGAATTATAACCAAAGAAATCAAAGGAAGAAGTTTATACCTTATAGATGATTAAGAAAATATATTGAATAAGACGTGTGAAGAAAAAATCTTGAAATTGATGGATATTTACGTCTGAAGAGATAGATTCAATGTAACAAAGCTAAAGTATGATATTATCTTTAATATGCTATGGCTTGAGATGGAAAATAAGTAAGTTGATTGAGTAGCAAGGACAATCTCTTTTAAAGATGGAAAATATAAGATAACTCTTTGCACCTCTACATCAAGTGAAGAGAAAAGACAATCTGCAATCAAAGACTTATTTGTAGGAATGACCTTTATAAAGAAGCAACTATAGCATGAGCAACCAATATATATAATAGTTCTATATCTTGCATTGTCGTATTACGTGCTTTCCTGCTCGAGAACGTGCCGAGCGTCTGGCTGTAGAAGGTAGTATGGAGATTCGCCAATAGTCAAGCAGTCTATCAGTTTTTGACTGCTGGAATATAAACAACTGCAAGAATACACCGTAAATCTATACGAACGCCCTTCAATTGCTTGTCAAAGTCCTTTTTGTCCTAGTCGGTAGGTCTCTAGACGTTACAGAGAACCCCGAACAACCCAATCTGCTAATCTCCGATACCACTTTGTACTTACGATCTTGTATCCACTGACTGTCTTGTTAGATTAATCCCAATAAATTTCATTCACTCCGCATACTCAATCCTATAGACACCCTTTTAATTCTTCAATCACAGACGTAACTCGATTTCACAAAACAGTCAAGAGTAATCAAACCCACTTCATTAAAAAATCCCGATTCACCATTACAACACTGACTTCAGCAACGATTGCCTCAGTCTTTCCAAAACCCTATGAAGAAGAAAAACCCAATTCTCCATCTTTTCTTCCCCGACCCGAAGCATGAAGCTCCTATCCAATCCCCTTGATCTTAAAAAAAACCTCTCCAAAAACTTCTTCTCTCCCTAACCTTATCCTCTGAATTTCTTCAATCTCCCGTCTTGGATCCGGAATTGGCTCCCACCGTCAGAGCTTAGATCCAAAATTGGCTCCCGCCATCAGAGCTTTTTCTTCCATTTTTACCTTTAAGAGATCCATTTACCAAAAATAACGTTCCCTGAAATAGCACAGAGAATAGGACAGCTTGAAACAGAATCGAAATCCCGTAGTCGGGTCCACATTGAATCGCCCGACCAATTTAGGTCTCATATTGGATAAGATGCCCGTAGTAAGATTTGGATGTTCCTGTTGTCGTGTTGTAACACGAATATACAGTGAAAATAAAAAGAAAGGGGAATTTTATTAATATTCAGTTACCTCGAATATTGGAAGCATCGACCAACTTCAGTGCAAATACTAAGTGGTCAGGTTCAGTCACTCCGTTACAGTCAGCCGGGGCATACTGAAATGCACCGTTCGATTCTAATAACGGGAGTCAGCAGGAAGAGAAGGACCAATTCACACGACGGGTTCGAAGAGCCAATTGGATCCAATTTTGAGAATCCAATCCGGGTCCTCTTATCCAATATGAGACCTGAATTGGCCGGTCAACCCAATTACGGGAAATCCAGGTCTTACTACGGGTCTTAGCCAATCCGACGCGAGGACCAATTTGACCCAATTACGGGAACATCTAGGTTACTACTGGACTCTTATCCAATATGAGACCTGAATTGGTCGGGCGACTCAATGTGGTCCCGATTACGGGGTTCGATTCTGTTTCAGGCTGTCCTGTTCTCTGTGCCGTTTCAAGGAACGTTGTTTTCGGTAAATGGATTTCTTAAAGGTAAAAATGGAGGATAAAGCTCTGATGGCGAGAGCCGATTTCGGATCCAAGCTTGACGGTGGAAGCCAATTCCGGATCTAAGAAGGAAGATTGAAGAAATTCAGAGGATAAGGTTAGGGGGGATATAGTTTTGAAGGGAGGGTTTTTTTTTTTTTCTCTGGGAATCGGGGGGAGCTAGTTTCAAGCTTTTGCAAGGTTACTAGTTCGGTTTTCATTGGAGGTTTTTGAAGATCAAGGGGATTAGAAAAGAGGAGCTTCATGCTTCGGGTCGGGGAAGGAAAGACATAGAATTTGGATTTTTCTTCTTCATAGAGTTTTGAGAAGACTGAGGCAGTCGCTGCTGAAGTCAGTATTGTAATGGTGAATCGGGATTTTTAATGAAGTGGGTTTGAATACTCTTGACTGTTTTGTAAAATCGAGTTACGTCTAAGATTGAAGGATTTAAAGGGTGTCTATAGGATTGAGTATGCGGAGTGAATGAAATTTATTGGGTTAATCTAACAAGACAGTCAGTAGATACAAGATCGTAAGTATAAAGGGGTATTGAAGATTAACAGTTTGGGTTGTTCGGGGTTCTCTGTAACGTCTAGAGACCTACCGGCTGGGGCAAAAAGGACTTCGACAAGCAGTCGAAGAGCATCCGTATAGATTTACGATACATTGTTGCAGTCGTTTATATTCCAGCAGTCAAAATTGATAGACTGCTTGACTATCGGCGAATCTCCATACTACCTTCTACAGCCAGACGCCCGGCACGTTCTCAAGCAGGAAAGCACGTAATACAACATAAGTGGTGAACCCGACGTGAAAGCTTGAGGTGGAAGGTATTGGATTTCGGTTGATTTTATCTTTATTTTTATGAAAAACGAAAATAAAAATTTTGAAGGATTTTTGGGAGAAGTTTCTGGTGGGGAGTCTTCTAAAGGACAAGGTATGCACATGGATCCATCTATTGCTAGTTTGTTTCAAGCCTTCTCATTGTCAATGGAGCAACATCAAAGTAATGATCAAAAGGAAGCTTTGGCAACCAAAGCATTGCAAGCAGTGGTCAATAAAATTGATCAATTTGATGGAAGGAATATTTCAAGGTATTTAAGATGTTATGTTCATGAAATGGAATTAAATCGGGTTTCTGAGAAGAAAATGGTTGCACTATTTGGACTTGCCACGATACCGCAAATAAGGGACCACATTACATCGATTACGGATCGTTGTGGGAATTCATGGGAGGATTTTTCACATGCATTGAAAGACAAATATTTCTTAGAAGATGCTGATCGCATTACTAAGAAGCTGTTTCTGGGATGGATTGAACGGCCCAATAAGAATTTACAAGCAACAGAGCTACTAAGGAAATTTGAGAGGCAGTACTCTCAATTATCGAAGGTAGAAAAATTGACATTGGAGCTGAACAAAGTTGATCTATTTCTTCAAGCTGCTGATGGAGAATTGCAAGAGAAATTAGAACCCCTTCTTGAAGACAAAGAAGAAGATGAAGGATTGACAACGAAGTGGAAGAACGCTGAAGATGCGGTGGGGTTGCTAACAAAAACAGAAAGGAGGAAGGATAGGAGCAATATTCCGAAAACAGTACAAGCACCCAAAGCTCCAGTACATACAACACCACCGACAATGCCTACAGTTCAACCTTCGACATCCTTATCAAAGAAAGCAGATATGGGTATGGAAGAAATTATACGACGAATGCAAGATCTTCAAATCAAATTGGCAAGACTTGAAGAGAATACTTCTATAAACAATTCGAAGAATGTTTCAAAACAAGGATATGTACAAAGATGCATTTGGTGTGATGATGCTTCACACACTAGAAAAGATTGTAATGAATTTAATAATATGATACAGCAGGGAATTATTTGCTGGAAAGATGGAAAGATAGCATTGAAAAATAGGGAGGATCTTCTTCAAACCAATTTTGGCAAGGGAAGAATGAAAGCATTGGTTCAAGATTACTTAAAAGAGCATGAAACAGTAGCACGAGAAAGTGCAAGTTATGGTGCTAGAGTAGATGATGAAATTGGTGGAAGTACGAAAACTAGTGAGTTTTGGGCTTCTGCCGTTTCTACAATGCAAGAAGGGAAATTACCTCGAGAAGCGCTATTGAGAACTGCAGCTACAATACGAAGTAGAACAGGTTTGGAGGATCCTGTTGAGTCTCTTTCAGTTCATGCATATATTGCTAAGAGCCAACATGAAGCTTTGATGGAAGAAAAAAGACGAGGAAATTTTGATGATACTAGAAAAGGAAATTCTTTTAAGAGGCAAACTCGAGGAGACAAGGCTCGGGAGGCAGCTTTACAAGAATTACCTGTAAAGGATGCCTCAGCATCATTGGGAGAAAAAACAACGGAGAGAAAAGATAAGGGCAAATCAATTGCTTACAAACTACTTTCTGTCATTGAAGCGGCAACACATTTGAAAGGGGTGTTGAAAGAACGTATATTAAACGCTGTCGTGTTGTAACACGAGTATACAGTGAAAATAAAAAGAAAGGGGAATTTTATTAATATTCAGTTACCTCGAATATTGGGAGCATCGACCAACTCCAGTACAAATACTGAGTGGTCAGGTTCAGTCACTCCGTTACAGTCAGCCGGGGCATACTGAAATGCACCGTTCGATTCCAATAACGAGAGTCAGCAGGAAGAGAAGGACCAATTCACACGACGGATTCGAGGAGCCAATTGGATCCAATTTCGAGAATCCAATCCGGGTCCTCTTATCCAATATGAGACATGAATTGGCCGGTCAACCCAATTACGGAAAATCTAGGTCTTACTACGGGTCTTAGCCAATCCGACGCGAGGACCAATTTGACCCAATTACGGGAACATCCAGGTTACTACTGGACTCTTATCCAATATGAGACCTGAATTGGTCGGGCGACTCAATGTGGTCCCGATTACGGGGTTCGATTCTGTTTCAGGTTGTCCTGTTCTCTGTGCCGTTTGAAGGAACGTTGTTTTCGGTAAATGGATTTCTTAAAGGTAAAAATGGAAGATAAAGCTCTGATGGCGAGAGCCGATTTCGGATCCAAGCTTGACGGTGGGAGCCAATTCCGGATCTAAGACGGAAGATTGAAGAAATTCAGAGGATAAGGTTAGGGGAGATATAGTTTTGAAGGGGGGATTTTTTTTTTTTTCTCTGGGAATCGGGGGGATCTACTTTCAAGCTTTTGCAAGGTTACTAGTTTGGTTTTTATTGGAGGTTTTTGAAGATCAAGGGGATTAGAGGAGAGGAGCTTCATGCTTCGGGTCGGGGAAGGAAAGACATAGAATTTGGATTTTTCTTCTTCATAGAGTTTTGAGAAGACTGAGGCAACCGCTCTTGAAGCCAGTGTTGTAATGGTGAATCGGGATTTTCTAAATGAAGTGGGTTTGAATACTCTTGACTGTTTTGTAAAATCGAGTTACGTTTGTGATTGAAGGATTAAAGGGGTGTCTATAGGATTGAGTATGCGGAGTGAATAAAATTTATTGGGTTAATCTAACAAGACAGTCAGTGGATACAAGATCGTAAGTACAAAGGGGTATTGAAGATTAACAGTTTGGGTTGTTCGGGGTTCTCTCTAACATCTAGAGACCTATCGGCTGGGGCAAAAAAAAAGACTTCGACAAGCAGTCGAAGAGCATCCGTATAGATTTACGGTACATTGTTGCAGTCGTTTATAATCCAGCAGTCAAAATTGATAGACTGCTTGACTATCGGCGAATCTCCATACTACCTTCTATAGCCAAACGCCCGGCGCACATGGATCCGTCTATTGCTAGTTTGTTTCAAGCCTTCTCATTGTCAATGCAGCATCAGCAAAGCAATGATTGAAAGGAAGCTTTGGCAACCAAAGCATTGCAAGCAGTGGTCAATAAAATTGATCAATTTGATGGGAGGAATATTTCAAGGTATTTAAGATGTTATGTTCGTGAAATGGAATTAAATCGGGTTTCTGAGAAGAAAATGGTTGCACTATTTGGACTTGCCACGATACCGCAAATAAGGGACCACATTACATCGATTACGGATCGTTGTGGGAATTCATGGGAGGATTTTTCACATGCATTGAAAGACAAATATTTCTTAGAAGATGCTGATCGCATTACTAAGAAGCTGTTTCTGGGATGGATTGAACGGCCCAATAAGAATTTACAAGCAACAGAGCTACTAAGGGAATTTGAGAGGCAGTACTCTCAATTATCGAAGGTAGAAAAATTGACATTGGAGCCGAACAAAGTTGATCTATTTCTTCAAGCTGCTGATGGAGAATTGCAAGAGAAATTAGAACCCCTTCTTGAAGACAAAGAAGAAGATGAAGGATTGACAACGAAGTGGAAGAACGTTGAAGATGCGGTGGGGTTGCTAACAAAAAAAGAAAGGAGGAAGGATAGGAGCAATATTCCGAAAACAGTACAAGCACCCAAAGCTCCAGTACGTACAACACCACCGACAATGCCTACAGTTCAACCTTCGACATCCTTATCAAAGAAAGCAGATATGGATATGGAAGAAATTATACGACGAATGCAAGATCTTCAAATCAAATTGGCAAGACTTGAAGAGAATACTTCTATAAACAATTCGAAGAATGTTTCAAAACAAGGATATGTACAAAGATGCATTTGGTGTGATGATGCTTCACACACTAGAAAAGATTGTAATGAATTTAATAATATGATACAGCAGGGAATTATTTGCTGGAAAGATGGAAAGATAGCATTGAAAAATAGGGAGGATCTTCTTCAAACCAATTTTGGCAAGGGAAGAATGAAAGCATTGGTTCAAGATTACTTAAAAGAGCATGAAACAGTAGCACGAGAAAGTGCAAGTTATGGTGCTAGAGTAGATGATGAAATTGGTGGAAGTACGAAAATTAGTGAGTTTTGGGCTTCTGCCGTTTCTACAATGCAAGAAGGGAAATTACCTCGAGAAGTGTTATTGAGAACTACAGCTACAAAACGAGGAAGAACAGGTTGGGAGGATCCTGTTGAGTCTCTTTTAGTTCATGCATATATTGCTAAGAGCCAACATGAAGCTTTGATGGAAGAAAAAAGACGAGGAAATTTTGATGATACTAGAGAAAGAAATTCTTTTAAGAGGCAAACTCGAGGAGACAAGGCTCGGGAGGCAGCTTCACAAGAATTGCCTGTAAAGGATGCCTCAGCATCATTGAGAGAAAAAACAACGAAGACAAAAGATAAGGGCAAATCAATTGCTTATAAGCTACTTTCTGACATTGAAGCGGCAACAAATTTGAAAGGAGTGTTGGAAGAACGTATATTAAATGCTAAGGTGGAATTCACATTGAAAGAAGTCTTGGAAATTACAAAGAAGGAGTTTCATGATATTATCATTGACAGCATTAAGCGAAAGAGGCAATTAATGAGCGAAACTGGAATGAGTCATGCTATTGATGCAAGAATATGTAGAGATGAAGAAGAGGTTGATATTGGTTACAAACAACCAACAAATGAAAAGAATGGGTATAATCAGCGAGTACATTTCGAAGATTCTAGTGACAAGGAAATGGAAACTTTGAGCCATTATACTCGAAACCATTGGGCAAGGGCAACTACTGAGGTATTGGTGAAGGTAGGAGATATAGAAGAACCAATAGTTGCCTTGGTGGACCATGGTTCTGAAATAAATCTTATGTCTAAAGATCTTTATAAGAAGCAAAAATGGCCAATTGATATGGAACATGGATGGGCAATACGAGCAGCTAATAACACACGAGGCGAATTATATGGAGCTTGTCCAGATGTCAAAATTTGGATTGGGGATGTTACGACGGAGCAACATTTATTCGTTCAAGATACAACGTCTTATCCGTTGATTTTAGGACAACCTTATATCACGGCAACACGGATGGAAACAAAGGTACTTGATGATGGTTCTGCTTATGCAAGGGTACGGAGCGAAGATGGGAGGAAAGCTGTATAATTTCTAACAGTACCTCCTAACCATGAACGGAATCGAGATAGGTTGAGGGAGAAACCATTGCCAAAGATTGTTGAAGGATTTAAGGATTTTGGGGAGGTACCACTGTAAAGCGAGATTATGGAGGTACAAAAGAGGAGGTACTCTCGCGAGATGAAGGTGCCTTTGATGCGAGTTTTATTGGTATATTGGAGAATGGAAATATTATATATAAGAAAGTTGATGATTTTAAAAGAAAAGAAAGAAAAAGATTATATGATATTGAAGGACAGTTATACAAGATAGGTACATTGCAAGATGATGAGAGGATTTTGGGTGTTTATAAAGAAAATGGGCTGGAAGATTCATTGGAATTGATTACATCTATTGGCTTAGGGGATAATGATAAGATTGTTGAGATTCATTCGAGAGAGGTTTATACCATGCTTGAATCTTTTCAAGCACCAGAAGTCACAGTAGAGACGAGATATAAAACGACAGATAAGAAGGTAAAGCTTGTTCTCGGACCATTACCAGAGGATTCTAAAGAACAAATGGAAGAAGCATCAAAAGAAGCAAGTTTAAGAGATCCAATGAGTATTGGACATCAGTTTACCGAAGAGACTCTTGAAGAATTGAAGATTGGTTCTGATGGTTCTTTATTGCCGGAGGAAATTACTTGCTTCAAAAAGAGGTTGGCTAAACAAGGTAGATCGTTTGCCTTCGAATCTCATGTAATTGGGTGTGTGGATTCAAATATTATAACACCTATGGTTATCTTCACTATACCGCATGTACCTTGGAATCTAAGATCGATTCTAGTACCGAGGGCACATTTATCTAAATTGGTGGAACTATTAAAAGAAAAGATAAAGATGAAAATATTAGAACCTTCATTTGTGCCGTATTCTAGCCGATGGTTTACGGTACCTAAGAAGAATGGGTCACTGCGGTTTATTCAAGATATGCAGCCGGTGAATGCAGTAACTGTCAGGAATGCAAGAATTGGACCTATTGTGGATGAATTTGCTGAGGCATTTGCTGGAAGAGCGATCTATTCAATGGGTGACTTGTATTCAGGTTATGATCAATTTGAACTTGCCGAAGGAAGTAGGAATATGACAACAATGAGGACACCACTTGGATTGGTTAGAATGTGCACTCTTCCTCAAGGCGCGACTAACTCAGTTGTGCATATGATGAATGGGATGAATAAGGTATTGAGAGATTTTATTTCGGAAAAGACTATGCTTTTTCTGGATGATGTTCCTACAAAAGGGTGCAGAGAAGGAGACAAGGATGAAACTTTAGATACGAGGGGGTGTCGCAGATATGTTGTTGATCATATACAGGATTGTGAAAAGATTTTAACTCAGCTTGGAGAAGTTCATCTTACAATATCGGGTATGAAGTCCGTATTTGGAGTACGAGAGGTTGTAATTGTTGGACATTTATGTTGATCTTACGGAAGAAAACCAGATCCGACTAAAGTTGATGCAATTGGAAGGATGAAAGAGGATTGTGATTCTTTAACAGAGGTTCGCAAGTTTTTGGGTGCATGTGTATTTAATCGAACTGGGTCCTTCATTTTGTTTACCTGGCGTATCCATTATATGAAATGTTACGCAAGGGTTACTGATTTAAATGGGAAGAAAGGCATATTCAGGCAATGCAAAGATTGAAGAAATTATTGATGTCACCTCCAATATTGAGGAAGGTTGATTATAAGTGCAATAGACCAGTGATTCTTACTGTGGACGCTAGTCCAATTGCCATTGGATGGGCTGTGGGTCAAGATGATTCCAGTGGGAATAGATTTGCAGTTCGATTTGGGACTAAAGTTTTAAGTATTCATCAGTGTGCATATTCGCAAGTCAAAAGAGAACTTTGAGGAGTCGTTTCGGCTATGAAAGCTGAAAGGGATTATTTGATTGGGGCAGTAGTAGTAATTGAAACAGATTGCTTGCCATTGCTTGGAATGATTATTAACTGTTCAACGCCAGATATTGCAATGTTGAGATGGATTGCTTATATTAAGTCACTAAATCCAGAATTTAAGCATATTACTGGGAAAGACAATTTAGTAGCAGACATGCTACCTCGAGCAAGATACGAGAGGGAGGACGAAATGGTTGAAGACATTGATGATGTCAGATTGAAATTCTATTCAATATCAAATCTCAATAGAGAAGACAAGCTATTTCTTGAAGAATCTTATGAAGGAGAATTATTGGATGTTGGTCATTATTTGAATACCTTGACTAAGCAGGGAAATTGGTCTACAGAAAAATTCAAACAAATAAGAAAAAAAGCATATGGATTTTTACTTCGAGATAGATTCTTATGGAAGAGACCGAAGAAAGGAATTAGGAGGCCACAGCGAATGATAGGCAAAAAAGAAGAAAGACTAAAATTATTAAAGGGGTTTCATGATAGTTTATGGGCAGGGCATAGAGGAATCTGGGCTACTTTTGCTAAACTCAAGGAACGATATTGGTGGAAAAATATGTATCGAGATGTGCTCTCATTTGTAGAGTCATGTGAAATCTGTCAATCGTATTCTAATATCCGACATCGAGATGGTCTTCATCATACGTATCCTCTGGCTATTCATTTTAAATGGGTTGTTGATTTGCTTATTATGCCGGTTGGGTTATGGCAGATGAGATATTTGGTTTTAGCTCGTGAAGATTTATCAAATCAAGTAGAAGGAAGAGCATTGAGGATAAAATCTACAAAAGGGATTTGTAGGTTTTTGCTTGAAGATGTCATTTGCCGTTACGGGTGCGTAGGAAAAATCACTGCAGATCATGGAGAATTAAATGCACAAGAAGCTCGTAAGTTCTTTGAAAAATGTGGAGTTAAACTATCACTGACTACTGCTTATAATCCGGAAGGGAATGCAAAAAGTGAACGCGGTCACCCGCCGATTGTGAAAGCATTGGTTAAAGCTTGTAATGGGAAAGTTAAAGAGTGGCCACGGCTTTTGTCATTTGCATTATGGGCTGATCGAACTACACATAGTTCGGTGACAGGATATATGCCAGTAGAACTTATGACAGGTCAAAAATCAATTATGCCGATCGAAGAAAAGGTACTTACTTGGAGTATGCTACCATGGGAAGATGGATTGACAAGAGAAGAACTTCTGGCTATTAGGATTCGACAATTGGAGCAAAGAACGGTAGTTGTCCAGATAGCATTGGAAAGGTTAAAAAGAGCAAGGTTACAAAACAAGGCACGATTCGATAAGCAACATCGATTGAGACCAAAAGCAATCGAGGAAGGTGATTGGGTACTTGTTTATGACAATAGTTTGGATAATCAACATAGTACTTTGCGGAAATTCTCAAAACGTTGGTTTGGACCATATGTGGTAACAACTGTTCATGGTAATGCGACTTACTCATTACGGGAGTTAGATGGTACAAAATTGAAAATACCAATTGCAGAGAAGCGAGTAAAAATATTTAAACGAAGACACGCAGAGATGAATATGGAAGACCTTAATGAAGGTATAGAGATTCCGCAGCAAGAAGATGAAAGTGATTTGGATAATGAAGGTGACGAAGACGAACAGGATAAAGACGTAGAGGATATATTCTGAATCAAACAGCAATTGGGTAAATTGGTGCATACCGGAGGATGCACAGGTTCAGAGGAGGTGGATGTCGTGTTGTAACACGAGTATACAGTGAAAATAAAAAGAAAGGGGAATTTTATTAATATTCACTTACCTTGAATATTGGGAGCATCGACCAACTCGAGTGCAAATACTCCGTGGTCAGGTTCAGTCACTCCGTTACAGTCAGCCGGGGCATACTGAAATGCTCCGTTCGATTCTAATAACGGGAGTCAGCAGGAAGAGAAGGACCAATTCACACGACGGGTTCGAAGAGCCAATTGGATCCAATTTCGAGAATCCAATCCAGATCCTCTTATCCAATATGAGACCTGAATTGGCCGGTCAACCCAATTACGGGAAATCCAGTTCTTACTACGAGTCTTAGCCAATCCGACGCGAGGACCAATTTGACCCAATTACGGGAACATCCATGTTACTACTGGACTCTTATCCAATATGAGACCTGAATTGGTCGGGCGACTCAATGTGGTCCCGATTATGGGGTTCGATTCTGTTTCAGGCTATCCTGTTCTCTGTGCCGTTTCAGGGAACGTTGTTTTCGGTAAATGGATTTCTTAAAGGTAAAAACGGAGGATAAAGCTCTGACGGCGAGAGCCAATTTCGGATCCAAGCTTGACGGTGGGAGCCAATTCCGGATCTAAGACGGAAGATTGAAGAAATTCAGAGGATAAGGTTAGGGGAGATATAGTTTTGAAGGGGGTTTTTTTTTTTTTTTTTCTTTGGGAATCGGGGGGAGCTAGTTTCAAGCTTTTGCAAGGTTACTAGTTCGGTTTTCATTGGAGGTTTTTGAAGATCAAGGGGATTAGAGAAGAGGAGCTTCATGCTTCGGGTCGGAGAAAGAAAGACATAGAATTTGGATTTTTCTTCTTCGTAGAGTTTTGGGAAGAGTGAGGCAATCGTTGCTCAACTCAGTATTGTAATGGTGAATCGAGATTTTTAATGAAGTGGGTTTGAATACTCTTGACTGTTTTGTGAAATCGAGTTACGTCTAAAATTGAAGGATTTAAAGGGTGTCTATAAGATTGAGTATGCGGAGTGAATGAAATTTATTGGGTTAATCTAACATGACAGTCGGTGGATACAAGATCGTAAGTACAAAGCGGTATTGAAGATTAACAGTTTGGGTTGTTCGGACTTCTCTTTAACGTCTAGAGACCTACTGGCTGGGGCAAAAAGGACTTCGACAAGCAGTCGAAGAGCATCCGTATAGATTTACGGTACATTGTTGCAGTCGTTTATATTCCAGCAGTCAAAATTGATAGACTGCTTGACTATCGGCGAATCTCCATACTACCTTCTACAGCAAGATGCTCGGCACGTTCTCGAGCAAGAAAGCACGTAATACGACACCGTAATTGGATCAAATTGGTCCTTCGCGTCAGACTGGCTGAGGCCCGTATTAAGACCTAGATTTTCCCGTAATTAGACTGCATTGGGTTGCCCGACCAATGTAGGTCTCATATTGGATAAGAGAATCCGGATTGGATTCTTGAAATTGGATCCAATTGGCTCTTCAAACCAGGCTCACCCGTCGTGTGAATTGGTCCTTTCTCTTCATGCTAACTCCCGTTATTGGAATCGAATGGAGCATAGCAGTATGCCCCAGCTGGCTGTAACGGGGTGACTGAACCTGGCCACTCAGTATTTGCACTGGAGTTGGTCGTTGCTCCCAATATTTGAGATAACTGAACATTAATAAAAGTCCCCTTTCTTTATATTTTCATGGTATACTCGTGTTACAACACGACATCCACCTCCTCTGAACCTGTGCATCCTCCGGTATGCACCAATTTACCCAATTGCTGTTTGATTCAGAATATATCCTCTACGTCTTTATCCTGTTCGTCTTCGTCACCTTCATTATCCAAATCACTTTCATCTTCTTGCTGCGGAATCTCTATACCTTCATTAAGGTCTTCCATATTTATCTCTGCGTGTCTTCGTTTAAATATTTTTACTCGCTTCCCTGCAATTGGTATTTTCAATTTTGTACCATCTAACTCCCGTAATGAGTAAGTCGCATTATCATGAACAGTTGTTACTACATATGGTCCAAACCAACATTTTGAGAATTTCCGCAAACTACTATGTTGATTATCCAGACTATTGTCATAAATAAGTACCCAGTCACCTTCCTCGATTGCTTTTGGTCTCAATCGATGTTGCTTATCGAATCGTGCCTTGTTTTGTAACCTTGCTCTTTTTAACCTTTCCAATGCTATCTGGACAACTACCGTTCTTTGCTCCAATTGTCGAATCCTAATAGCCAGAAGTTCTTCTCTTGTCAATCCATCTTCCCATGGTAGCATACTCCAAGTAAGTACCTTTTCTTCGATCGGCATAATTGATTTTTGACCTGTCATAAGTTCTACTGGCATATATCCTGTCACCGAACTATGTGTAGTTCGATCAGCCCATAATGCAAATGACAAAAGCCGTGGCCACTCTTTAACTTTCCCATTACAAGCTTTAACCAATGCTTTCACAATCGGCGGGTGACCGCGTTCACTTTTTGCATTCCCTTCCGGATTATAAGCAGTAGTCAGTGATAGTTTAACTCCACATTTTTCAAAGAACTTACGAGCTTCTTGTGCATTTAATTCTCCATGATCTGCAGTGATTTTTCCTACGCACCCGTAACGGCAAATGACATCTTCAAGCAAAAACCTACAAATCCCCTTTGTAGATTTTGTCCTCAATGCTCTTCCTTCTACTTGATTTGATAAATCTTCACGAGCTAAAACCAAATATCTCATCTGCCATAACCCAACCGGCATAATAAGCAAATCAACAACCCATTTAAAATGAATAGCCAGAGGATACGTATGATGAAGACCATCTCGATGTCGGATATTAGAATACGATTGACAGATTTCACATGACTCTACAAATGAGAGCACATCTCGATACATATTTTTCCACCAATATCGTTCCTTGAGTTTAGCAAAAGTAGCCCAGATTCCTCTATGCCCTGCCCATAAACTATCATGAAACCCCTTTAATAATTTTAGTCTTTCTTCTTTTTTGCCTATCATTCGCTGTGGCCTCCTAATTCCTTTCTTCGGTCTCTTCCATAAGAATCTATCTCGAAGTAAAAATCCATATGCTTTTTTTCTTATTTGTTTGAATTTTTCTGTAGACCAATTTCCCTGCTTAGTCAAGGTATTCAAATAATGACCAACATCCAATAATTCTCCTTCATAAGATTCTTCAAGAAATAGCTTGTCTTCTCTATTGAGATTTGATATTGAATAGAATTTCAATCTGACATCATCAATGTCTTCAACCATTTCGTCCTCCCTCTCGTATCTTGCTCGAGGTAGCATGTCTGCTACTAAATTGTCTTTCCCAGTAATATGCTTAAATTCTGGATTTAGTGACTTAATATAAGCAATCCATCTCAACATTGCAATATCTGGCGTTGAACAGTTAATAATCATTCCAAGCAATGGCAAGCAATCTGTTTCAATTACTACTACTGCCCCAATCAAATAATCCCTTTCAGCTTTCATAGCCGAAACGACTCCTCAAAGTTCTCTTTTGACTTGCGAATATGCACACTGATGAATACTTAAAACTTTAGTCCCAAATCGAACTGCAAATCTATTCCCACTGGAATCATCTTGACCCACAGCCCATCCAATGGCAATTGGACTAGCGTCCACAGTAAGAATCACTGGTCTATTGCACTTGTAATCAACCTTCCTCAATATTGGAGGTGACATTAATAATTTCTTCAATCTTTGTATTGCCTGAATATGCCTTTCTTCCCATTTAAATCAGTAACCCTTGCGTAACATTTCATATAATGGATACGCCAGGTAAACAAAATGAAGGACCCAGTTCGATTAAATACACATGCACCCAAAAACTTGCGAACCTCTGTTAAAGAATCACAATCTTCTTTCATCCTTCCAATTGCATCAACTTTAGTCGGATCTGGTTTTCTTCCGTAAGATCAACATAAATGTCCAACAATTACAACCTCTCGTACTCCAAATACGGACTTCATACCCGATATTGTAAGATGAACTTCTCCAAGCTGAGTTAAAATCTTTTCACAATCCTGTATATGATCAACAACATATCTGCGACACCCCCTCATATCTAAAGTTTCATCCTTGTCTCCTTCTCTGCACCCTTTTGTAGGAATATCATCCAGAAAAGGCATAGTCTTTTCCGAAATAAAATCTCTCAATACCTTATTCATCCCATTCATCATATGCACAACTGAGTTAGTCGCGCCTTGAGGAAGAGTACACATTCTAACCAATCCAAGTGGTGTCCTCATTGTTGTCATATTCCTACTTCCTTCGGCAAGTTCAAATTGATCATAACCTGAATACAAGTCACCCATTGAATAGATCGCTCTTCCAGCAAACGCCTCAGCAAATTCATCCACAATAGGTCCAATTCTTGCATTCCTGACAGTTACTGCATTCACCGGTTGCATATCTTGAATAAACCGCAGTGACCCATTCTTCTTAGGTACCGTAAACCATCGACTAGAATACGGCGCAAATGAAGGTTCCAATATTTTCATCTTTATCTTTTCTTTTAATAGTTCAACCAATTTAAGTAAATGTACCCTCGGTATCGGAATCGGTCTTAGATTCCAAGTTACATGTGGTATAGTGAAGATAACCATAGGTGTTACAATATTTGAATCCACACACCCAATTTCATGAGACTCGAAGGCAAACGATCTACCTTGTTTAGCCAACACCTTTTTGAAGCAAGTAATTTCCTCCGGCAATAAAGAACCATCAGAACCAATCTTCAATTCTTCAAAAGTCTCTTTAGTAAATTGGTGTCCAATACTCATTGGATCTCTTTTGATGCTTTTCCCATTTTTTCTTTAGAATCTTCTGGTAATGGTCCGGCAACACGCTTTACTTTCTTATCTGCCGTTTTATATCTCGTCTCTATAGTGACTTCTAATACTTGAAAAGATTCAAGCATGGTATAAACCTCTCTTGAATGAATCTCAACAATCTTATCATTATCCCTAACCCAATAGATGTAATCAATTCCAATGAATCTTCCAGTCCATTTTCTTCATAAACACCTAAAATCCTCTCATCATCTTATAATGTATCTAACTTGCATAATTGTCTTTCAATTTCATATAATCTTTTTCTTTCTTTTCTTTTAAAATCATCAACTTTCTTATACATAATATTTCCATTCTCCAATATACCAATAAAACTCGCATCAAAGGCACCTTCATCTCGCGAGAGTACCTCCTCTTTTGTACCTCCATAATCTCGCTTTACAGTGGTACCTCTCCAAAATCCTTAAATCCTTCAACAATCTTTGGCAATGGTTTCTCCCTCAACCTATCTCGATTCCGTTCATGGTTAGGAGGTACTGTTAGAAATTGTACAGCTTTCCTCCCATCTTCGCTCCGTACCCTTGCATAAGCAAAACCATCGTCAAATACTTTTGTTTCCATCCGTGTTGTTGTAATATAAGGTTGGCCTAAAATCAACGGATAAGACGTTGTATCTTGAAAAAAGAAATGTTGCTCCGTCGCAACATCCCCAATCCAAATTTTGACATCTGGATAAGCTCCATATAATTCGCCTCGTGTGTTATTAGCTGCTCGAATTGCTCATCCATGTTCCATATCAATTGGCCATTTTTGCTTCTTATAGAGATCTTTAGACATGAGATTTATTTCAGAACCATGGTCGACCAAAGCAACTATTGGTTCTTCTATATCTCCTACCTTCACCAATACCTCGGTAGTTGCCCTTGCCCAATGGTTTCGAGTATAATGGCTCAAAGTTTCCATTTCCTTATCACTAGAATCTTCGAAACGTACTCGTTGATTATACCCATTCTTTTCATTTGTTGGTTGCTTGTAACCAATATCAACCTCTTCTTCATCTCTATATATTCTTGCATCAATAGCATGACTCATTCCAGTTTCGCCCATTAATTACCTCTTTCGCTTAATGCTGTCAATGATAATATCATGAAACTCCTTCTTTGTAATTTCCAAGACTTCTTTCAATGTGAATTCCACCTTAGCATTTAATATACGTTCTTCCAACACCCCTTTCAAATTTGTTGCCACTTCAATGTCAGAAAGTAGCTTATAAGCAATTGATTTACATTTATCTTTTGTCTCCTTTGTTTTTTCTCTCAATGATGCTGAGGTATCCTTTACAGGCAATTCTTGTGAAGCTGCCTCCCGAGCCTTGTCTCCTCGAGTTTGCCTCTTAAAAGAATTTCCTTTTCTAGTATCATCAAAATTTCCTCGTCTCTTTTCTTCCATCAAAGCTTCATGTTGGCTCTTAGCAATATATGCATGAACTGAAAGAGACTCAACAGGATCCTCCCAACCTGTTCTTCCTCGTATTGTAGCTGCAGTCCTCAATAATGCTTCTCGAGGTAATTTCTCTTCTTGCATTGTAGAAACGGCAGAAGCCCAAAACTCACTAGTTTTCATACTTCCACCAATTTCATCATCTACTCTAGCACCATAACTTGCACTTTCTCGTGCTGCTGTTTCATGCTCTTTTAGGTAATCTTGAACCAATGCTTTCATTCCTCCCTTGCCAAAATTGGTTTGAAGAAGATCCTCCCTATTTTTCAATGCTATCTTTCCATCTTTCTAGCAAATAATTCCCTGCCGTATCATATTATTAAATTCATTGCAATCTTTTCTAGTGTGTAAAGCATCATCACACCAAATGTATCTTTGTACATATCCTTGTTTTGAAACATTCTTCGAATTATTTGTAGAAGTATTCTCTTCAAGTCTTGCCAATTTGATTTGAAGATCTCGCATTCCTCGTATAATTTCTTCCATACCCATATCTGCTTTCTTTAATAAGGATGTCAAAGGTTGAACTGTAGGCATTGTTGGTGGTGTTGTACGTACTGGAGTTTTGGGTGCTTGTACTGTTTTCGAAATATTGCTCCTATCCTTCCTCCTTTCTTTTTTTGTAAGCAACCCCACCGCATCTTCAACGTTCTTCCACTTCGTTGTCAATCCTTCATCTTCTTCTTTGTCTTCAAGAAGGGATTCTAATTTCTCTTGCAATTCTCCATCAGCAGCTTGAAGAAATAGATCAACTTTGTTTGGCTCTAATGTCAATTTTTCTACCTTCGACAATTGAGAGTACTGCCTCTCAAATTCCCTTAGTAGCTCTGTTGCTTGCAAATTCTTATTGGGCCGTTCAATCCATTCCAGAAACAGCTTCTTAGTAACGCGATCAACATCTTCCAAGAAATATTCGTCTTTCAATGCATGTTAAAAAACCTCCCATGAATTTCCATAACGATCCGTAATCGATGTAATGTGGTCTCTTATCTCCAGTATTGTGGCAAGTCCAAATAGTTCAACCATTTTCTTCTCAGAAACCTGATTTAATTTCATTTCACGAACATAACATCTTAAATACCTTAAAATATTCCTTCCATCAAATTGATCAATTTTATTGGCCACTGCTTGCAATGCTTTGGTTGTCAAAGCTTCCTTTCGATCATTGCTTTGTTGTTGCTGCATTGATAATGAGAAGGCTTGAAACATACTAGCAATAGACGGATCCATGTGCATACCTTGTTCTTTAGAAGAATCCTTAGTAGAAACTCCTCCCAAAAATCCTTCAAAATTTTTATTTTTGTTTTCCATAAAATAAAGATAAAATCAACCGAAATCCAATATCTTCTACCTCAAGCTTTCACGTCAGGTTCACCACTTTTGTCATATTATGTGCTTTCTTGCTCGAGAACGCGCCGGGCGTTTGGCTGTAGAAGGTAGTATGGAGATTCGCCAATAGTCAAGTAGTCTATCAATTTTTGACTGCTGGAATATAAACGACTACAAGAATACACCGTAAATCTATACGGATGCCCTTCGACTGCTTGTCGAAGTTCTTTTTGCCCCAGCCGGTAGGTCTCTAGACGTTACAGAGAACCCCGAACAACCCAATTTGCTAATCTCCGATACCGCTTTGTACTTACGATCTTGTATCCACTGACTGTCTTGTTAGATTAATTCCAATAAATTTTATTCACTCCGCATACTCAATCCTATAGACATCCTTTTAATTCTTCAATCACAGACGTAACTCGATTTCACAAAACAGTCAAGAGTAATCAAACTCACTTCATTAAAAAATCCCGATTCACCATTACAACACTGACTTCAGCAACGATTGCCTCAGTCTTTCCAAAACCGTATGAAGAAGAAAAACCCAATTCTCCATCTTTTCTTCCCCGACCCGAAGCATGAAGCTCCTATCCAATCCCCTTGATCTTAAAAAAAACCTCTCCAAAAACTTCTTCTCTCCCTAACCTTATCCTCTGAATTTCTTCAATCTTCCAACTTCGATCCGAAATTGGCTCCCACCGTCAGAGCTTAGATCCGAAATTGGCTCCCGTCATCAGAGCTTTTTCCTCCGTTTTTACCTTTAAGAGATCCATTTACCAAAAATAACGTTCCCTGAAACGGCACAGAGAATAGGACAGCTTGAAACAGAATCGAAACCCCGTACTCGGGTCCACATTGAGTTGCCCGACCAATTCAAGTCTCATATTGGATAAGATGCCCGTAGTAAGACCTGGATTTTCCCGTAATTAGACTACATTGGGTTGCCCGACCAATGCAGGTCTCATATTGGGTAAGAGGACCCGGATTGGATTCTTGAAATTGGATCCAATTGGCTCTTCAAACCAGGCTCACCCGTCGTGTGAATTGGTCCTTTCTCTTCTTGTTGACTCCCGTTATTGGAATCGAATGGAGTATTTCAGTATGCCTTGGCTGACTATAACGGGGTGACTGAACCTGGCCACTCAGTATTTGCACTGGAATTGGTCATTGCTCCGAATATTTGAGGTAACTAAATATTAATAAAAGTCCCCTTTCTTTATATTTTTACGGTATACTCGTGTTACAACACTATAGCGTCAATGGTAGAAAAGATAGTTGAAAGGATAGAATGGGCAGAGCAACTTATATAAAAATATTAGAATGTCTTTCCAACTAACCTACCTAATGGCATACCTCTTGATCAAGGTGTTCATTTTCAAATAGAATTATTGCCTAGAGCCAAACTAATAAGTCGACAAATTTATTACCTAATACTAAAAGAACTTGAAGAGGTATAAAAGACATTAGACCAACTTTTGGAGAAAGGCCTTATTTGAAAAAGTACATCACCATAGGAAACACATGTATTCTTTCCATCTAAGAAAGATGGTGGACTTCGCCTTTGTATCAACTATTGAAGTCTCAATAAGCACATTGTTAAAAATATATATCCACTTTCATATATGGATGATCTTTTTGACCAACTTCAAGTTATGATTATCTTTAGTAAATTAGATCTTTAGAGCAAATATATACAAACACCTATTGCAAAAGAGGATGTAAAAAAAATAATATTTTATATACATTATAGATATTTTGAATGGCTAGTTTTATCCTTTGGCCTTACCAATGCTTTAGCCTCTTTCATGGATCACATATACAGATTGTTTTAAGACCTTTTGGATAAGTATATATTCATCTTCATTGATGATATCCTCGTATCTAGTAAAATCTCTAAAGAGTATGAGTAACACATATAAGAAGTACCAAGGCAATTGTAAGATAGCCATTTCTATTGCAAGCAATCAAAATATGAAATTTGAAAGTCGAAAGTCACCTTTTTGGAGCATGTAGTGTCTTCTAAAGGCATGCATATGGAGTAAGATAAGGTAAAAGCAGTAGAGGATTGGCCAACCCTCAAAGATACTTCTGAAGTTTGCTCATTTTTAGGCCTTGCAGGATACTATCACCATTTTATTTGATAATTTGTTCACATTGCTATCTTATTGATAAAGCTATTGAAGACAAGTACTCCATTTGAATGAAAATTGGAGCAGTAAAATGCTTTTGATAAGTTAAAGGATGCACTCATTACTACTCTAATATTGCAACCATATGATCCTAATCTCTCTTATACGCTTGACATTGATGCTTCTAATTTTACTATTCGAGATGTCTTTCAACAAGACTTTGATAGGGGCCTTCAACTTATGGCATATGAATCATACAAGCTCAAAAGGACTGAGTGCAATTACTCTGCCTATGATCGAGATCAAGTAATAATTGTATATGCCACAAAGGTGTGGTGACACTATATATTGGAGAAGCTAGTAGATGTTTGAAGTGACCATCAATCCTTACTATATGATTTGTATCTAAAAAATATAAAATTATGGCATCATCATTGAAAAGAATAATTTGAACTTTTTGATATTCAGCTTGAATACAAACAAGGGCAATAATATATTGTGCCAGATAATTTATCACAAAGACCAGACTTGAAGGACAAATTTGAAGATAAGACAAAAGTTGCTACCATTAGTAACATCATTTCAGATCTAACCAAAGAGGTAGAATAGAAGGAAGCTACACAATGAGATGTTTATTTTAAGATGATTAGTGATCAACTGAAAATAGACAATATGTAATATGAAGATTACACTTTTAGCAAAGGCTTACTCTACTTCAAAAATCAAATTTATATATCCAACAATACTAAACTCTGAACATGCATATTTTAGGAAGGACCTGATATCTCAATATATAGATATCTGGGATAAGAAAAGATTCTAGAATGGATCTCAAGAACATGGTTTTGAATAGATTTGGATCATGATATTTGATCCTTTATATGCTCTTGTGAGTCATGTCAACATAATAAAGCATGTAATATAGCGTCTCTTGGACTATTGTAGCTAATTTTGCTATCTATAGCACATCGAAAGCAGGTATTAAGGACATAAATCTTGAAGAAAAAAATTTCTCAATACACTCTTGTATCACTGAAAAAAACTAGAAAGTCACTCAAGAGGTGATGTAACATTTAATTAAAATGGCTATTGCCAAAAACAAGAAGACTAAAAAGTCTTGGAACAAGACTAAGGACTAAAAAGGTATTGACAAGAGTGAAGAAGGCTTCACTCTTGCCTCCTTATATACTTATAACTAGAAGCTATGTAGCGATATCCTATAGGACCTCCAAAATATGTTGACTTTGTTAACCACATGTCTTAACTTGTAAGGTAAGTTATTTATATATGTGCCACATAGTTAGCTTGTTCTACAAGCTATTACATGGAATTAACTTATTCTACAAGCTATCAATACGTGATTAGCTTGGTAGCCAAGTTTCTAACCTACAAACATATCTAAAGTCAAAATTATATCTATAAAGCTTCTAAAAAGCTTCTTTAGAAGACTTTATGAAATTAATCTATATTTATCTATTTCTACCTAATCATATAAGTAACTATTGAAGTAAATATATATATCCGTGATAGCAGATGACTATGGATTTCATTACATATTTGCCATAGGTGCCTCATAATCATACCACGATTGCCGCCTTTATAGATCGACTCTTGAAGTAACTTCACTTAGCCACAATGTACTTGGATATTAATGCGTCAATACTTATATAAATCTTCTTTGATATTGTCTTTTATCACTATAGATTACTTTATAACATCATTTCAAATAGGAATCCATACTTCATGAGAAGTTTTTGGCAAGCCTTGTTCTCTCTATTAGATACACGACTTGCCATGTCTATAGCCTTCTATCTTCAAATAGATGGACAAATACATCATATAAATTAGACCTTGGAGGATATGGTGTAGGCATTTGTAGCGATTCATCATAATGATTGGAATGAATACTTGACATCCTTGGAATTTGCTTATAATGATAGTATTCAAGCAAGTATTAATCATTTATAATTTTTTCTATATATTGGTCAGCACCTAATTATGCTTGTAATTCTCTATTGTTTTATTGATACCAACAACTTGATAATAGAGGAATTTATACAACGGCTTACAATAGCCTTAGAAGAGGCATGATATTACCTCCTTACTATATAAAATTGATAGAAGCAATATGTGGATAACTATCGGCAACACAAGACCTTTTGGAAGGATGATCAGGTATTATTTTCCAATGCCAACTTACCATTTCCTACATCAACTCAAATCCATAAACTAGCACCTTGGTGGCTTGTACCTTTTCGCATTTCTGTAATGATTTTTGATGTCATATACTACCTCAAGCTTTTGTCACATATTTGGATCTATCTAATGTTTCATGTTTTGTAATTGAAGGAATTTCATACCCAGCCAAAGCACTTTTTGGATTGATACCAATTACCATCACTATTAATTTTAGTTGATAACCAACAAAAATATGAAGTGGACAGTGTTTTGGAACATTGCTATATTTGTTGTGGCAGTGGGCATCCACAACTTCAATACAAAGTTCTTTGAAAAGGTTATCCCATTCATGATGCAATGTAAAAACTTACACAAAATCTTATTCATTACTAAGAGATAATTTGGAGATGCCATCGAGAACGAAACAAGGACATTCCGCATTAGTAGTGGAGGATTAACTATAATAGGGTATAGATAAGATAATTATATAGATAATTAGAACCATGGAAGTTTCTAGAATTAAGATTAGGTTAGTAGATGAGATAGGATCCATCGTAGAACATTCTATTAAGGATTTAGGGTGGTTATTTAGATAGGATCCACCATAAAACCTTCTAAAAGAAAGCTTAGGACAGTTATCCAGGTGGGGCATATCATAGAACCTTCTAGAAAAGAAATAAGGTGGTTGTCTATATAGGGTCTATTACCTAAGAACATTATAGAAAGTCTAGGGTGGTAGGACAAGGTATAAAATAGGATTGATCTAGGTCTTTTGGGGCATTTGGTCAAGTATGGCTTTAGATCCTTTTTCTTAGTAAAGTTTGGTTCAGTATCTTTTTATTCAAATCTATTATGTTCTATTTTTTTTTTCTCAATTTTTTCTTTTATGACCTATTCTATTTTATGGAATTTTTGTTTCATTCAGTTTTGTTCTAGTTTGTTTTATCCAATTTTGTGAGGAGGCCTTATGTTGTTGTAGATTAGAAGGATCTTTGATTTTTAAATTAGTCTAGTCCTATTTTACTACCTCTTTGGTTAAGTTTAAAATGACACTACTAATAGTAGCAACTTCTACCTTCTCTCTCAATTTGATCTTTAAATCTAGTCTCTACAATAAACTCTCCGACATAATATATCATCACTTTTGCTTGTGTTCAAGTTAAATGTAAAAAAATTAGAACTGTTCTTCTCAATAATGATGTCATGATTTTATATTTTTCATATACAAATCATGTAGTAGGGTTCAATGGTCAATCTAAACAAATATTAGCTTTTTCAATAGATAGTATTGTCACATGTTTGTAGCATGTACAATTGCTAATTACTCTTAATCATGAGCAAAGTAATTGAGCTTTGTCTTTTTGAGCTTAAGTGATTCATACACCATAAGTTGAAGGCACCTACTAAAGTCTTGTTGAACGATCACTTCAGTAGCAAAGTCAAAAGCATCAATGTTAAGTATATAGGAAAAGTTGGGATCATACAATTGCAATATTAGAGCAATAATGAGTGCTTCCTTCAACCTATCAAAGATATTTTAATGTTCTAATTTTTATTTAAATGAGATACACTTTTCTAATAGACTTGTTAATGAGGTAGCAATATATACAAATTATTGAATAAAATGGCGATAATATCCAGCTAGGCCTAAAAATGAGCGAACATCAAAAGCATCTTAAGGAGTTGACCAATCTTATAATACTTTCACCTTATCTTGTTCCAATGTATGTCCTTGGATGATACTACATGCTCCAAAAAAGTGACCTCTGACTTCCAAAGTTCACACTTTGATTATTTATAATAGAAACAACTATCTTATAACTAGAGTAATACTTCTCATAGATATTGCTCATACTCTTTAAGAATTTTATTGTAGATTAGGATATCATCAATAAAAATAACTACATACTTATTCAAAAGATCTTGAAACAATCTATTCATGTGACCTATAAAGAAGACTGGAGCATTAGTGAGGCTATCAACTCTCAATTATACTCTAAAATTTAAATTTTTGTTATTTTCCTATTTTACGATAATTAAACATGTTAGATTATGATTTATATAAGTAGAATTCAGTTTTATAGAATTTTTAGGATTACAACCCCTCATGGTATAAATCATAGCCTAATTCCTTGAATTAAGTTAATTAGGACTAAAGTGACAAGAGTTAGAAAATTAAAATCGCAACTTAGTTAGTTTAATAATTTAGATGTTGTTAGTCATTACTATAAGGGTTGACTAAAAGCCAATGAGTATGTCTATAATCATTCACATGATTTAGGGATTGGAATTATAACTCTCTAAAAGATTTAAGAAAGTTAGCAATGGTAATTTTGGATTTTTCCTCCAAATTTGGCAAATTTAAGTGGCATGGTGGTTCTTCTACTTAATGTGAGTCTCTTTAATGCAATGGTGGCACCGGATTTACCTCGTGGAGTGAAGAAAACAAGATCAGCAACCTCTCCTTCAAAATACAAGAGAAGCAATGAAATTCTCATTTTGAAGAATTTCACAAAAAAATTGCAAAGATCCTTGTAAGTAAAAACTTCTATAGAAATTATAATTGAGCATGGATTGGGGCATAAGAGTAGTCGATCTTAGCTTAAAAAGGTGTTTTGAACACAATAGTGAAGTTAGATTTACAAAAAAATGCCTTCTTGACCACTTACAAGGGCCATCAGCCTTGATAACGAGATTGGCTCTTGGATGAATGAAGGCCGTAGATCTAGATTAGGGATCTGAAAAATCAAGGGTGGAGATGTAGCCACCCTTCTACGAACCTCCACTCAATTGTATAAGAGAGGCTTGGTTTTCCAAGCCCTCTCTCTATCCTCTTTTGATGAAGGATGAAGCCATGCTAAAATTTGGCCAAAAATCCTAATTTTAATTTCATTTAGATTTTAAATCTCATTGTGAATTTTGTGGGTGGGTGTGAATGGATTTCGAGTTGTGGATGATAGTCATTGGGTCTTAAAACACGTTTCATTGTGGTGAATAGCTCCCTTGGCCTCCCAATTACTCCAAGGGTTTCAAGAGCCTCAGATTTCCCTCCATCAGTCATTCAATTGTTTTAGTTCCAATGTGATTTTTTTTGTGGTTGTAGCTTTTGTTGTTAGCTTTCCAACAAGGTAAATCTCGCTCCATTTAGAGTTGAACTGAATTTCTGGTAAAATTTTGAGTGTGAGGGGGTCGACTGCCTTCGCAGTTTGGTTTAATCGAGTTTGGGAAGGCATTTCTCAGTGCCTGATAACTGGATTCGTTTGAAATTTTGGGAGAATCAAGATTTGTAAGCTAAGCTTTGAAGGGCACAAGTTTCGCTGGATTTGAAAACAATTTGAATTTTTAGCAAATTTCTAAATGAAGGGGGTTGGTCTCCGCGGCAGTGTGGATCACTCAACTTCAAAGGAGCAATTCACACGACTGGATCACTAGATTGCAATGAGATTTGTTGGGGCAGGAGCGTCTTTAAGTTAACCTTGCAACAACTTGCTAATCATTAAATTTGGAGCTACTTAAAATTTTTGGCGAATTTTGGAGTAGAAGGGGGTCGCTGCCTTCAATCCTTGGCGTTGTCAAGGTACCTTCGCTTTTACCTCTCTAATTTTATTTTTACTTTTATCTTCACAGTAACTCGTAATCTCCACATTTCAACTTTTGATTAATAAATTTTAACTTTTAACTTTTAACCTTTAATATTCTCACTTAAAATTTTAAACTTTGAACTTTAACTTTTGAATTTAATATTTAAATTTAAATTTTAACTTTTAACTTAACTTTTAACGTCAACTTTTAACTTTTAATTTAAACTTAAGTTTTTATCCTTATTATGAATTAATAAGAAAAACTTAATTAATTATTTTTATCTTTTTTTTGTGTGGTGAATTTCATCTGATATTTTAATTTAATATCGATAACTATTGCTCGGAGGGCGTTAATTTTAATTGAATTACAACCACCCACATTTTAATTAACCTAACAATTTCACAATTGGGAGTTCTTCCATTCTACCTTTTGAGCTCATTGTGTAGTACTAAATCTATAGAGTGGTGGATTTTAGGCTCACAAAGGCCAAAAAAAAAAAAAAAAAAAAAAAAAATTCAAAAAATCAATAGCACATACAAAATAAGTATATATACGAAACTATGAAATATACAAAACTATAAAAAATAAGTGTCTACTAAAATCCACTACAAAAGTCCAATTTGCTAAAAAAATTTGTACCTCAAAGTTAGTCAAAAAGATCATCTACACATAGAAGTGGATATCTATTTTTGATAGTTTGCTTATTAAGGTTTTAATAATCGATGGAAAGCCAAAGTCCACCATCTTTTTTGGGTGCAAAGAATACAAGTGCTCTCTATGGCAAAGTGCTTTCTCAAATAAGGTCCTTCTCCAAGAATTCCTCTAACATCTTTTATAGCTCTTTAAGTTTATTTGATATTGGATAATAAATTGGCTGACTTATTGGTTTGACTTTAGGCAATAATTCTATTTGAAAGAGGGTACCTCAATCAAGTGGCATGCCATTAGATAAGTCAGTTGGAAAAACATATCAATATTTACGTATAAGTTGCTCTGCTTGTTTTGATCTTTTAGTTGTCTTTTTTACTATTGAGGTAAGATTTAGAACTACTATATATAATAATTACTTATGTTATATTTTTTTCTTTAAATAGTTCATTCCTACAAATAAGGTTTTAGTTGTAGATCATTTTGTGACCTCACTCAATATGAAGGCACAAAGAATCACCTTGCGACTATTGTCTTGGAAGAAAATTGTCCTTGCTAGCCAATCTATTTGCTTATTTTCTATCCCTAGCTATTACATATCAAAGATAATATCATATCCAAGCTTTGTTACCTTAAACTTCTCTCTCAAGGCATAAGTATCATTCAACCTCAAGGTTTCTTCTTCACATATCTGACTTAATATACTCTATTAGTCATTAATTAGATATTTACTTCCTTCTTTGATCACCTTGATTTTAATTTGAAGTTGATTGACAATCTCAGTGGAGATGTAATTTTTTGTAGAATTGTAATCTATATACACTTGACATAGTTGTTGTCACGGACACAAAATACAGACTTGAAATCTAACAAGAAGTTCAAGAAGAAGTGGCAGAACTAGATTAAACAGATGAGTACAAGAACAACACCAGAAAGATGAGCTAGAACTCCAAGAGATGTGTTGTCGAGACTGAAGAACCCTTCAGCCTCGACTCCTATATATACTACTGAATAAGAAGCTTCTCGAGCTACTTCCGCTAACTAGGACGCTTCTCCAACAACTTCTACTAATTAGGAAACTTCTCGAGCAACTTCCTAGAATCTATCAGAATATTCTAGAACCTTCTAAGAAAATCTTTAGGGAATATTCTAAGAATCTTCTAGAACCTTCTAAAGGAATCTTTAGAGAATCTTTAGAGAATATTTTGGGAGAATATTCGAAGAATCTTTCAATGTATGTCCATGACATCACCTCCTCTTCTAGCTTCGAGGTCTCCGAGAAGCAATGTTGTTATCAGTCAATACCAATGCAAGAAAATGAAAATCTGTCGCATCACATCCGCTATGAATTCCAATTGTTGTTCACGAGGCAAATGATTCATCGGCCCTTGGAGCCAACGGTAGTGACCAACACCTTCAACCTCTGACCAAGCGTGGACTTCTGTGTCTTCATTGTGAAACTGTCCTCCAAACACACCTTCTGGCTGACCGTCGTAGGCAAGCTCGACCTCAAATACAATTACTAGCGATCTGTTGCTCGGTATCCTCCGACGTCGTCGTGGTGCAGGCGGTTCTTCATCTCGCGGTCGTCTTCGTGAGCTAGTCGCTTGAGAAGACATAACAAGTGTAGTATCTTGACTATCCATGTCTAAAGGCTAAAATGATGAGAGCAAACTATAGTTGCTAACAAAGTTCTACACTATCGAACTATGGGTTTTGGAGGTGCCCTCCTCCCTTTTTATGCTACTTGATGAGCAAGCTTCAGCAAGAAGCTATCGTTGAATCGGCTTAGGTTTATGAGGATATCGTTGATGAAATTCTTGTACCTTTTTTGGCGCATTGGCAAGATTTTTGGCACGCTCCCACGTTCGTTCATTGATGTCGTATCCACTCCAATGCACTAAATACTCCAATTTTCTTCTATTATGCCGTGAATCTAGTACCTTTTCCACCTCGTATTCCTCATGGTTTTCAATTTCGATACTTGGTGGCGGACTTTGTACTCTTTGGGGAAAAGCTGACTCTCGATAAGGTTCCAACATAGACACGTGAAAGACTGGATGTACCTTCATAGTAGCTGGTAACTCCAGACGATATGCCACCGGATTGATCTGCTTCCCGATAACAAATGGCCCTAATCTCCGATAGTCCAATTTGTCACATGGCCGCTTGGTCTTGATATTCCGTCGAAGAAGCCATACTTTACTTCCAACTTTAAAAGTAGGCGCCTCATTTCGATATTTATCTGCAGATGCCTTGTAACTCTCTTGGGCAGATTGCAATTGAAGCTTCAACGTCGCTTGAAGCTCCGATAGTTGCTTCACAAATCCTTCAGCTGCTGGGTTGTTATTTGCTGAAGAACTCAATAAATCGAACTTGGGGTGGTATCCGTAGTTGGAGAAGAATGGTATTTGTTGAGTTGACGCATGAAGAGTGTTGTTGTATGCGAACTCAGCAAGCGGTAGATATGCAGTCCAATCATCTTGTTGATAGTTGATGGTGCATCGTAAATATTGCTCCAAAACTTGATTCACCCGCTCCGTTTGACCGTCAATTTGAGGATGAAAAGCCGAAGAGAGCTTAATATCCACCTTCAATATCTCAAAGAGGGACCTCCAAAACTTGGATGCAAACTGAGTACCTCGATCCGACACGATATCATCTAGTAGGCCATGATAACGATATATGTTATCAAGAAAGAGTCTTGCGGTGTCTTCACTTGACGATGTTTTCTTGCAAGGCACGAAATGCGCCATCTTTGTAAATCGATCCACCACAACAAAGATGCTGTCAAATGAATTCGATGGCGGTAGGTCCGTAATGAAGTCCATAGAAACTGAAGACCATGGTCGGTGCGGAATAGGCAATGGCTGGAGAAGTCCATATGGACGATGTCGAGGGATCTTAGATCTTGAACAAACATCACAAGAAAGGACAAATTCCTTCACATCCTTCCACATTTGGGGCCACCAAAAATCTCGTGAAATGAGCTCCAAAGTCTTGTTGAATCCAAAATGTCCCGTAGCTGGAAAGTCGTGGCGAGATTGAAGTACTCGGAGTCGAGTTGGTCCTTTTGGGATATACAACCGCTCCTCAAAATACAGAAGATCTCCCTCCACCTTAAACTTGTCATTATCGACACGTTGTTTGATGTCAAGAGCTATAGAATCCTCAATGGTCGCAGTACGTACCTCGCTGAGGAAGCCGTCATCGATAGTTGCAACAGTAGCAAAAATCCTGAATTTTTCTGGTTTCAACAATGTTGTACATTGTCGATCAAATGCTGCTTCTCCAGCCTTTGGCGCAAGATACGATCTCCTCGATAATGCGTCAGATAATCCTTGCTGTTTTCTAGGGCGGTAGGTGATAATAAAGTCAAATCGTGATAGAGACATATTCCATCGAGCTTGACGACGATTCAAAATTCGAGCTGTCATGAAGTACTCCAAATTCTTGTGGTCCGTATAAACAGTCACTGGATGTGCAGCTCCTTCGAGGAAGTGACGCCACTCTTGGAAGGCATCCACTATAGCAAGCAGCTCTTTGTCGTGGATCTCGTAGTTGATCTCAGCAGCAGAGAACTTTCGTGAATAGAACGCAACTGGGTGAAGCTTCTTGTCTATGCCCATCTGTGAAAGCACAGCTCCCAAAGTAAAATCTGAAGCATCGGTCTCTAAATAGAAAGCCTTTGCAAAGTCAGGGTGTACCAAGATTGGAGCCGTAGTGAATGCCGTCTTGAGATCTTGAAATGCTTTTGCTGCTTGTGATCCCCATTCGAGCTTGTCTTTGCTTGTTAGACACGTGAGTGGTACAGCAACTTGAGAATAATTCTTGATGAAGATCCGATAGAAGTTAGCAAATCCAAGAAAACACTGAACATCTCTAACCATCTTCGGAACTTCCCAAGATATAATTGCTTCTACCTTTTTTGGATCCATCTTCAAGCCCTCTGTAGTCGCAATGAAGCCCAAAAATTCCATCTCATTCTGGTGAAATTGACACTTTTCCAACTTGGCGTAGAGTCCTCGTTCGCGTAGTTTTTCAAGAACCAAACAAACGTGCTTCTCATGTTCTTCTTCATTCTTGGAAAATATCAAAATATCATCCAGATAGATGACAACAAAGTCATCGAGGTACTCCCGAAAGATGTCGTTCATCATATGCTGAAAGATCGCTGGAGCATTGGTAAGACCAAAAGGCATGACATTGTACTCAAAATGGCCATACCTTGTACGAAAGGCTATCTTCCATTCATCTCCTTCTTTGATTCGCACAAGGTTGTAGGCTCCTCTTAAATCAATCTTTGTAAAAATTCTTGCACGTCCAAGTTGATCTAAGAGGCCGGAGATCAGAGGTAAGGGATAGCGATTTTTCTTGGTCACCTTGTTGAGTCCTCGGTAGTCTACGCACATCCGCAGTGAGCCATTCTTTCTCTTTACGAATAGGATTGGTGCTCCAGCTGGCGACTTTGAATGTCGAATAAAATTCTTGGCTAGATTCTCATCGATGTACTTCCACAATTCTGCCAACTCCGTCTGCAATAGGTTGTATATTGGACCAAAAGGTGGTTGCGCTCCTTCCTCTAAGTCTATGGCGCAATCATATGGTCGATGTTCCGGCAGTATATCGGCGTTCTTCTTCTGAAACACGTCTTCAAAATCCCTATATTGCTCTGGTATATTCGATGTTGAGATATTCTCGCCGCTAGTTGGAGCTGCATAAATGACAAATGGTGCGCCTTCCTTGGACGATCTTAGGAACGCTCTCGCTCCAATAAACATGGATTTCTTCATGTAGGTTCTACCAACAGGTTTATTATTATTTTTTTCAGAAAATGTTATCCTTCGTAGCCTCCAATCAATGGACGGATTATGATCTTCTAACCAAGAAAGACCAAGGATAACAGGGCTTGATGGGGTTCTAATAATATTAAAAATAACGTGACTACTATGGTCCTTAAACACCACTTCTATAGGTTCTGATTCGTGGGTAACGTTGCCTGACAATAAGGGTCGTCCATTTATCACCTCTACGTGAACAGGTTTGGACTTCTGTACTAAACGGATCTTGTGGCGTTTAGCAAACTCTTCATCTAAAAAACAAGTAGATGCCCCCGAATCCAATAAAGCTAAAGTTTTTTGTTTTTGAGGGCCTAAAAACAAAGGAATTGTAAAACAACGGGCAGGTTGGACAGAGAAGGAGGAACCTGATTGTTGTCGTGATATTAGATTGTCCAGCCGCACGATTCCTACTGTGGCTGGGCGTCGTCGTTTTTCGGAATCATCGCACTTCTAGTCTTGACAGGGTGCCAATTTTGCTTCTTTGGGCAATTTCCAACCTTGTGACCTTCTTCTCCACAGTACAAACATAACCCTTCCTCCATACGCCGTTTCTTCTCTGTTGGAGTAAGAGATCGGACACGCGCCGTGTCGATTTGCATGTCTGTTGCCTCCAAATGTGAGTTTAAGCTATTTGCAGACATAGTCACGTCGTAACGAATCATTTGGTGTCTTGGACGTTGGTCTTGGCGACGCTGGAATAGGCGGTTGTCACACTTTACAGCTTCGCTAATAGCTTCGTTGAGCGTTTGAGGATCAGGAAGAGATAACAGCAAGTCCTTCACATCATCCTTCAAGCCCCAATAAAACTGACTCACCAACGCCTCTTCACCCCAATTAATGTCACTTGCCAATTGTCTGAAATCCGAGGCATAGACTGATGCAGAGCGTGTTCCTTGTCGTAGCGATCGGATCTTTGTTGTAGCCCATCGAACTTTATCATGCTCGCCAAATGCTTCTGCAAACGCCTCCAAGAACGTTTCAAAGTTGCTCAGGATTGGTGATCGCTTCTCGAACAAGGGAGTAAACCAAGACAGAGCTTGTGCTGTAAGCAAGGTTCCAACAAGCCCAACACGCGCTTCCTCCGTCGGATAATGTTCGGACTGTAAAATTGTTATCAACCTGATTTGGTTGACAAAACCTCGAAACTTGGAACGAGTTCCATCAAACTTATCCGGAAGACTAACTCGAGGCTCCTTTCGTTGTAGGACTACTCGATCTTGTTGAAATGGAGGTAGAACTGCTTCTTCTGGCGCAGAAGTTTGAGGCTGATATGCTTTAGATGGTGCTATCCCAGATGCTCCATTGTTATGGAGTCCTACCATGACTCCTTCGATCTCTGTTGTCCTATGTGACAACGAGGCAAGAGCATTTATGATGGCGTCTAGTTTGGATTCCAAACTTTCAGCCATTTTAACGTCTTAACCTTCGGCTAACCTTCAGAAAGAAGAAAAAAGAGTTTTGACAAGAGGACAATATTGGTTCAGAGGAGAGTACTCCGCAACCTCTAAAACGCCTTAAGACTCCAAGATGAGGGGTAATTCACTCTCTCCAAGAAGAATAAGGCTCCAATATTGAGAAAGAAGAGATATCAGTTTAGAGGAGGGTAATCCGCAACCTCTAAAACACTAGCACACCTTCAAGAAGAGGGGTAATCCACTCTCTAACAAGAAAGAACTAGCTCTGATACCAGTGAAAATGTAGTCTCGACAAACTGTCACGGACACAAAATACAGACTTGAAATCTAACAAGAAGTTCAAGAAGAAGTGGCAGAACTAGATTAAACAGATGAGTACAAGAACAACACCAGAAAGGTGAGCTAGAACTCCAAGAGATGTGTTGTCGAGACTGAAGAACCCTTCAGCCTCGACTCCTATATATACTACTGAATAGGAAGCTTCTCGAGCTACTTCCGCTAACTAGGACGCTTCTCGAGCTACTTCCGCTAACTAGGACGCTTCTCTAACAACTTCTACTAATTAGGAAACTTCTCGAGCAACTTCCTAGAATCTATCAGAATATTCTAGAACCTTCTAAGAGAATCTTTAGGGAATATTCTAAGAATCTT
This sequence comes from Physcomitrium patens, assembly GCF_059467195.1. NCBI lineage: Eukaryota > Viridiplantae > Streptophyta > Bryopsida > Funariales > Funariaceae > Physcomitrium > Physcomitrium patens. The sequence continues at coordinate 2,240,163 of NC_143424.1, forward strand.
CTAAAACCTTCTAAAGGAATCTTTAAAGAATCTTTAGAGAATATTCTAGAAGAATATTCGAAGAATCTTCCAATGTATATCCATGACAGTTGTCCTCTTAGTAGACCCACTACACACAATAGTCAATCCTTCTGATAGTTTTCTCTGATATAGTAAATGTTAGATAAATAAAAGATACTATCTAATATAAATTGCTAATGGTTAAAGGGCAGCAAAAAGTAATAGAAAAGTTACCAACGTAGCGACTAGGATTTATAGTGGCAGTTAGATTAAGTGATGGCTAGGATTTGGAGTGGTGGCTAGATTAAGTAGAATCTTAGAATCAATTGAATGAAATAAGGATGAATGAAAATGAAGTTGAGCCACAATAGATATAAATTCTATCTATAAGTAAAGGATATTGAAAGTGAGAGGTATCTCATTCCACACTTCTCACGTATCTAATCTTACTGATTTTTACTTACTTGTATCTTACTTATTATATTTTTCGAATAGGTTATAGGCCCATACATACTTGATTGTGCTTCTTAAGTAAATTGAAATTATTTGGTGGTTATTGCTCTTGTATAGAATAGATCTTATGATGTTTGTTGATATTAGGATTTATATGATCTAATCTTATGTTTTGGCTTGTGGAAGTTTTAATTTGGACCTTATAGATCCCTAACATCTGTTTGAAGTTTCTTAATTCTTAGGATTCAATGATTAAGACCTTATACAAAGACCTTGATAGTGTCTTTGATGTTGTGGAAGTTTTAGTGAGAAAGTGACTTTTATGAATTAAAAAAAAAAAAAAAAAAAAAAAAAAACTTGATAGTGAGGTTGATTGGAATTCAAATACTTGTTAGAAGCTTTGAAAGTTGAGTTGGAAGTGTTTGGAATGAAGAAACACTCATTTTTTTACAAGAAGATATTATGAGATTTTGCTAGTATAAAATTATTTTGGTGATTTTAAATACATTGAGACTCCTTTTTTTGATATTTTTTGATAAACCTATTCTTAGACATGGCTTTTAATGAGAGTGAAGGTTTAAGAGTGATTGAGAAGTTTAAAGGTAAAAATTTCTACTATTTGAAGATAAAAATGGAACTTTTGTTAGCACCTTTGGACCTTTGGAATATTATAAATGAAAGTGAAGAGCCTCCAAATATGCATGCTGATGCTAAAGAGAAGAAGGACTTTTTAAGAAGTAAAAAGAAGGATTTTGGTATAATTTCCACCAATTTGGATGAAGCCAATTTTTCTTACATCATCTCTTATAAAAGACTAGCAGAAGCATGGAAGACCCTTTGCAATATATATGAGAGCAAGAACTTATTCAATATCATCTCTACAAGGAGGAAGTCCTTTATTTGTAAGATGAAAGAAGTTGATGACCTCATGGCTCATATCAATAAAGTAAAGGTCCTTGCTAATCAACTTACAATTGTTGACAAGCCTTTAGAAGAGAGTGATATTATCATGACCTTGCTTATGAGCCTTCTTGAGTTCTAGAACTACATCATTATGGCATTGGAGTCCATCAAACTAAAAGAGCTCATAATGTATTATGTGACGACAAGACTTACTTATGAAATGACCAAGAGGAAAAAAAAAGAGCCTCTAAGTGAGGATTTGGCTCTTTTTTTAAGACAAGGTAAGGAGAGTTATTCTAACCAATGTGACAATACAAGAACTTGCTTCATTTGTAGAAAATCAAGTCATTTTGCTAGAATTTGCTACAAGACTAAGAAAGGAGATAGAAAAAGTACAAACAATACTTGTGATAAATATAGAGGTGATGATTATGTATTTATCGCAAGTGAAGATACTTCCATGGCTACCATATCTAAATAGATTGTTGATTCGGGTGCCACCAAGCACATGACTCCATACAAGTGTTCATTTGACACTTATGAAGAAATTTGAGTAATAAATATATTCATGGGAGATAATGGCTTAGTACAAGCTATTAAAATGGGCTCTATTATAGTAAAGATTGTTGTAAAAGGCCAAATTAAGAAGATCAGATTGAAGGACGTCTTACATGTGCCAAAGATAACGAAAAACCTTCTCTCATTTAGTAAACTTGTTTCATATAGTTATAAAGTGTAATTTGATTAAAATAGATATTTTGTAAAGACATTGGAAGGAGATAATGTTGCAAAGGGCTTTAGAGATGGCAACCTCTACTTCATCAAGTGTAAGAAGGTGAATGGAGTTGAAGTAGTAACATTTGCTGAATTTCCTTAAGATCAATATAAGTTTGACATTTGGCATCAACACCTTGGTCATTTCAATGCCAAGGACATGAAAGAGCTCTAATTTATAGTAAGTGGTTTAGATCTTGGTCATATAAGCTACAATGCTATGACACTTGCTTGTGAAGGTTATATTCAAGGCCAATAATAAAGGGCTATATAATCAAGTAGAGTTGCAATATGTGTAATCAAGTTATTGGAGATAGTCCATTTTGATGTTTGTGGACCTATGAGGATACCATCAATACTAGGTGCAAGGTACTTTGTCACATTCATTGATGATTTTTTGAAGAAGGTGTGGATTTTCATCTTTAAAGCAAAGAGTGAGTGTTTCACAAGGTTTAAGGAGTTAAAGGCAATTGTAGAGAAGCAATATGAGTGCAAAATGAAGATATTGCATACAGACAATAGAGGTGAGTATATGTCAAAGTAATTCAATGATTTTTTGAAGATACATGGTATTGCAAGACAAACCTCTACTCCTTACACTCCACAACAAAATAGAGTTGCTAAAAGAACAAATTGAACTATTATAGAGATGGCAAGGAGTATGCTTCATGCCAAATATCTCATATATGCATTTTGGATGAAAAGAAATATAAATGTAGTGTACACAAGAAATAGATCTCCTACAAGTGTGCTTACATCAATGATTCGGAAAAAAGCTTAGATTGGAAGAAAATCTTATGTTTTCTACATGAAGACCTTTGGATGTATAGGATATGCAAAGACATCAAATTGAATGAGATCAAAATTTGATGCAAAAGGTACAAAATGTATATTTGTTGGATATTGCAAAGGTACAAAGGCTTATATACATACATACATATATACATATATATATATATATATATAAAATGATCTGGACATGAAAATACTATTTGTATACATGTTGGGTGGTAGGGTGCTATAGAAAGAGGATACATTGAAGTACTAACAAACCACGTTTACAGACACACACACTCACAAAAAACTGTTTCTATAATGCCACAAGAGCTTCATCGCCTAAGAATAACTCTTGTTGTTCTCACTCGATAACCGAGCTACCATGTCCTACCATGTCATATCCCAAGACTCTTTAATCCTCCCAAATCCTACCACAAGCAAGCAACGATCCACGGTCCATGGTCCACTGTCCAAGGGAAAAAAAAAACAAAACAAAAAGAAGAGAACAATACATACCCTAAATAAAATAATGTAGGGAACAAACAAGTGCAAGGAAGGGTAACTCGCAGGCGGGACCACGTGTGAGGTGTCGTAGAATTAGATAAAGATTGCAAGAAGGTCAGTTTCAGCACCATATTGGTCTGTCATAAAAGAGCCAATTAAAACCCAAGGTTTGATTCATGCTTGTCGGCTCGGGCCCCTACTTGCCTATGTTGGTCTCCTTTGGGTGTTTACACTCTCAGCCCGCTCTTTGGATTCTACACAAGTTTCATTGTCATAATATATGAAGTCTTGCTTGAAAATGCTCCGAGCACTTGACTGTAGAAGGTAGAATGGAAATTGCAACAACAAAATCCTAACTATAATAGAAAACTAACTAAACTCTAATTAGACCATAATAATATCAAGTAAGCTTTAATCAAATTCAAAGAAATCTTAAAGAAATTTCAAAGAAATAATAAAAAATCTTAAAGAAATATTCGAACAATCACAAATATATCTCAAATACATCTCAATTCAATCTTAATTTAATCCAAGTTAAAATCCTATTGGACTTCATTCAAATTTTATGCCAAAACTAATTAAATCTTAAATCTTAAACAAACCCTAATAAAATCCTAAATCCTAAATCAAATCCTAACTATATCCTAACCAAATCCTAAATCAAATCCTAATCAAATCCTAAATCCTAAACCAAATCCTAAAAAAATCCTAAACCAAACCCCAACCAAACCCTAAAGCAAACCCTAACTAAATCCTAGTAATTTCCATAACAGATTTAAACCTCAATAACTAATGAATGAACCATCGATCTGAACTCAAATTTTGCACACTTCTTAAAAACTAAGTTAAAAAGAAGCACAAAAAATTTGAAAAGGATCGGAATTACCAAATAGACGATAACCTCAAAAACATGCTTGGGTATTGGTCGGCCTCCTTCTCTAATCTTAATGTCAATCTCCCAAAGCTAATATCTCTTCTATTTACTATTCGATTGATCTAAAAATTCTCATACATATAGAAAAACAAGTTTAATATCCTTTCACACTAATTTCACTCCAATCCAACTAGTAGGTTGCAAGAAATCTTAAAAATCCTCTTTGGACCTAAAATTCTACTTTCTGAAATCTTGACTCACTTAAACCTCAATAATCCTCAATTCGACCATTAGATTGAGTTCAAATTCACAATACATATTGAATACAACTATAACCATTAATCCACAAAATTTCATCCATAGATCTATTACAAAGCTCTTGGAATCACCCAAAACGTAAACCTTATTTTATTTCACAAAACCCAAGTCATCCAAAACAAACCTTGACTTTGCAAAGCTCTTACAAAGTCAATGCAGATCCAAATCATCCAAAACTAATGCTCATAGAAACCCTATTCAATCATCTATCAAACCTTATTCAATCATCTATCAAACCCCATTCTTCGATCTACCAAAGAGTCCCGGAGTCATTGTCGAGACTTGATTTTGTGCCTCAAGGTCTGATTTCGACCCTGGTTCATAACCGGCTCTCTCTGGGTATCAACATCTAGTTTTTCTAAGTAATTTTTACTAGAATTTATTCTTAACTTCCTCCTAAAGATGTCTATATCATTTAATTTTCCAATCTATCTTATTTTGCCTTATTTTTGGCCCTACAAAATAAGTAGAAGCTATTTTTTTTAAAATGATAGCATTACTACTAATAGTTTTACTACCTTCCTATCTTTTATTTATATTTTTCTACTTTGTTTTTTAACTTGGCTCTTCTATAAAAAGTTCCATATTATCATCTTTCACCATATAGTTGTATTACGACACGACACTACTCCCCATCTCTGGAGTCATGGCTAAAAGGTGTTGCGGATCTGCTAAATTGCTGGGCCAGGTAAGATCTCGGCTTTCATAGTTGCGGACATTGATGGCACATTGAATTGAATAATTGTTGCTGCCTTTATTTTGTTGTGAGAAAAGGACTAGAATCTCCACCTATCATGAGAGAAGAGAGAGCTCCAACTTCAATTACAGTAATGGAGGGAGGAAAAGACAACGGGTAGTCATTGTGAAGGTGGTTGGAATTGCTTCGGATTTGTCCGTAGTTTGAGATACACAAAAACTATCCTTTTACATGCTCCTCCATGACATGAATTGAATCCCCCACCACTATGGTTGTATCACATGTTTACCACTTTGGGTGGTGTTCATGAAGCAACTCTTAGTTCATTCAATTTTTTGTTTGAATTTTTTACATAAAATTTGGTGTGACTTAGAAAGAGTGCATTTCATGTGTTGGTACATGGATTAAGAAACTCTTTTAAAATCAAAATCAATGATTATTTATATTCTTTTAAAACTTAATCAATCAATCAAATTGCTTTATAAGAAGAATTTTTGTTCAATCTAATGTCATGTTTAGTATTTCATACACAAAGTTTTTTTTTTTTACCATTTTAACTGGCTGGTTGATTGATTGGCTTTTGTGTGCAAAGTTTCATAGTTTTTGTCTATTTCCACAATGAAGCATGCACTAAACTATGAAAATTTATTGTGAAAATGGACAGAATCTATTTTACTTAGACATATCAATAAACATATGTACACCAAGTTATCTCTCTTTATACACAGTCTCTCAAATGTGGTATATGTATTCATTGTGAGAGTCATATGTTTGACATTTTATTGCTACTCTTGATAAAAGATAATAAAATTGATTCTATAAGTATCATTATTATAAATTAGACCAATGCATGTTTATTTACCTGGTTTTCTAGGGATAAAAGAAGCACCCACATTTGAATTTAGTTTTACACTAGTTGTGAACAATATACATTTTTTTAAGGGCTTAATTATCCATATTATTCTTGTTTTTATTTCTCCTCTCTTACTGTGTTCCAAAAAAGAGGTCATATAGTATAAGATTCAAATCTTGATATTTTTAAAACAAATAATCTGCTCACATAATGGTGCTCAAATTTTGACATTTGTTAGAACTTTTTATTTTGTGTTTGTTTAATTCATTGAATTGTAAAGTAATATATATTTTTTACAAAATAAAAAAACAACACCAAGTATCAATTGGAAGTTGTTTGATTGACATAGCTTTGAAGAATTATATTAAGTATGCATTGAACTTGAAACTTGGTTTTTTGATTACTTACCTTTACAAGAGAACAAGAGAAAAATAAAATAAAAATAAATAAAATCACTCACACACACACATACACGTCTCAAATAGAATTTTGATGGTGGAAACCCACCTACATAGCCATGCACACCTTACAAAAATTTCTTTAGGTTCATATGTTTGGAGACCAAAAAGATCATCAAAAGCCGTGATGTTGAGTTTTTGGAGCACAAGAGTGCTTGTGAGCACTTGGAAATGTATCCAAGTGGGAGTAATAGTGTGTTTGTAGACACATCTTCAAATTTAGCAAAAAAGAAAGAAGATGAAGACAATGATGGTTGTAAAGGTGGAAATGAAGATGAAGAGGCAAAGAAGGTGAAAAACAAGGCCTTTAAAAATGCTAAGACTAGCAATGAAGAGCATGAAGATGTTGATGATAATGGTGATGAGGATTATCCATCTTTGAGTGTGAAAAGACTATCTATAAAAGAAAAGAAGGTTAGAAGAGACCATAGAATGCAAGAATTTGAGTCTTCTTCAAATAAAAAGAGATGTCCTTTGAGAGATAGAAAATAATGTGGCAAATAGTGGAAGAATCATATCTTTCTTCAAGTAAGTAAAGAATATACTAATGTTTTACTTCTTGTTGATTTGTTGAATTTGTGTGATGCAATGAAGTCTACACATGCTTTGAAGTAGAAAAAAGCCATGGAAGAAGAGTATCAATTACTCATGTACAATAGAACATAGAAATTGATTCAACTTCTACCAAATCAAGCTTTAATTGGTTGTAAGTGGGTGTTTAGAACAAAGATGGATGCAATGGACAATATTATAATATATAATATAAGATTTGTTACCAAAGACTATTCACAAGTTGCTGGTATTGATTTCAATGAAACATTTGCTCTTGTGGCTAAATTCACCACCATTAGAACCATTGTCACAATTGGGGTAGCAATGGACTTGGAGATGCATCAAATGGATGTAAAGATAGCTTTCTTAAATAGAGAGTTGGAAGAAGACATCTACATGGATCAACCTCAAGGATTTGTTGAAGAAGGTAAGTAACACCTTGTTTGTAAGTTGAAGAAATCTTTGTATGGACTCAAGCAAACATCAAGGACATAGTACCAACACATGGTAAATGAGAGATTTGTGAGAAGTAAAGCTAATTATTCTATGTATGTGATGCAATCAAAAGTCTTCTTATTGATTTTTATTCTTTACATTGATGATTTAATCATCTTGATCAACACCTTAAAAAAGATGGATTAGTTGAAGGCAAAGCTAACAAAAGATAAGATCATTACATTGAGCCAAAAGAATTATATTAAAGAAGTATTTAAATAATTCAACATAGAGGAATACAAGCCTACTAGAACACCATTGGAGGCCAATATGAAGTTGATGAAGCTCACGGATGAATAGTTTGCTGAAATTAAAGATGAAATGAAAGATGTTCCATACAAGGCAATAGTAAGCTTATTTATTTATGTAATGGTTGGTACAAGGGTGGATCTTACATATGCCGTGAGTGTTGTGAATCATTACATATTAAAGGCTGGACCTATCCATTGGGCAACCATTAAGAGGATCTTGAGGTACTTAAAAGGCACTTTAAACTTCAAATTGTATCTCGGAGGTGATAATATTGCATTGCATGGTTATTGTGATGCGGATTGGATTAGAGATGTAAATGATAGAAGTTCAACAATGGGATATGTATTCTTTGTTGGAGTAGGAGCAATTTTATGGAATTACAAGAGAAAACCAATAATTATAAGGTCTACAATAGAGGCGGAGTACATAGCAATAAATCATGGTACAATGGAGGTAATATGACTAAGACAAGTTTTAGAAGACATTAGACTTTGGTAATTAGAAGCAACTCCAATGAAGTGTGACAATCAAGGATGCCTTGTCTTTGTAAAGAATCCAAAGCATCATTCAAGGACAAAGCACATTAACATTCAACATTACTTTATATGAGAATAGATTGAAATGGAAGTGATTGATATGAAGTATTATGCAATGAAAGACATACTTGTTAATTTGCTTATAAAAGTATTGGTGAAGGATAGACATTATAAATTAACAAAGGTATTAGATTTAGAAGCCTTTAACCTATAGCAAAATAGGAGTGATGAAGTAAATGTTGAAAAAATAAAAGATATTATCTAATGTAAGTTGCTAATGATTAAAGGGTAGCAAAAGGTAATAAGAAAGTTACCAAGGTGGCGGCTAGGATTTATAGTCAAGACTAAGTTAAGTAGCAGCTAGGATTTGGAGTAGCAGTTAGGTTTAGTGGAATCTAGGGTTTAGTTGGATGAAATAAGGATGAATAAGAATGAAGTTGAGCCACAATGCATGTAAACTCTACCTATAAGTAAAAGATGTTGGAAGTGAGAAGTATCTCATTCCACAATTCTCTTGTGTCTAATCTTATTGATTTCTACTTACTTATGTCTTGCTTATTGTGTTTCTTCAAAAGTTTCAAGTCATGTCGTTTGTCTCTAAGAGACAATAGCTATTCCCAATATTGGCCCTTAGTACTTTTATTGTGGAGCCTTATTTTTCTATTCTACTTTTTTATCATCTTGGTGACCCTTGAGATTGTAAATCCACCTTAATTTGTTGGTACCTAAATTTTGACAGTTTAAACAATCTCTGATCTAATGGCCTAACTCTTGATAGTAATAACAAAATCTCTATTGTATCAATATTTGTCATCTCTATGGTGTCAATGGTCCTTGCAAGACATCAATCTCTATTGGCATTGGTTTTTGTCCCATAGTATTGAATAGCAATATAAGATTTTGTGCTATAGGTGGTGTATGAGCCCAAAATAATGCTCCAAAATTTTATTTACTTAATTTTTGGTGTTTTGATAAGATATAGTATTAATTATTTTTTAATTATAAAAAATTAGAAGTTCTTAGGAAAAATGAAGTTAGTTGTAGTTGGGGTATGGTAGAAAATGATAGAAAGTTTTTCCACACTTAAAGCCATAAGTGATGGTAAAAGAAGAAGATGAAGAATTATCCTACTCTTGAAGCTACAAGTGATGGTAAGGAAAGAAGATGGATAGCTATTCTACTCTTCAACTATTACTTCTACAACAACAAATTAAATTATTTTTTAGAGAATCTCTTTCGAAGGTTAATATGTCTAAGTTAATAAATTATTTTGTAGATATTTTGGTTAATTAAGTTATTAGGGATTAAAAACATATGCATTGATTGAAATCCATGGTGATTTTTCATCACTTTGTAGCAAATGGATGTCAACCATTGATCCTTTCTATAAAAGGTATTGGTTGGAAATCATAGACAGTGTAAGTTGACTTCTTCATGACAAGTTATACTACTTGCATGGATTAGCTAGTAAAAAGGCTCTTAAATTAGTTTTTACTTATAAATTACTGACAATGGTAATTATCGATAAATGGCTTGAAGGCTTGGGTATATAAGGCCCTCTCAAAGCCTTATTTTTTCTATTTCATCTTTGATTTGAGCCCTTGATTAGAGTGGTCCATTGAGGCACCAAAGAATTATAGTATTTTTATTTGTTATAAATTTATATTATAAGTTATTTATTCTATATTCTTACTAGACTTCTTGGAGCTTACTATTAGAAGAATTATTTTCTTATTTAGAAATTTCTATTGTATAGGAAAAAAAAATTAATAAAGTTAGATGAAAGAATCATTAGATTTGGAATCGAAATAAAAAAGTTATGAAGATTTGGAGTTGAAAGGTTTTTTTATTGCTATTGTTGCTCTTTCCTGATGGTGGCTATTACTACTCTATTTCTACACTATTTGTATCTAGTTTTGCCTATTTTTATCTAATTATGTGATTTCTATTCAATAGTATTGTTTTCATTTGACTATGATGTTTCCATCTCAACTGAGCTTATTTTCATCTGATTGTGCTATTTCCACCAAATAGTTGCCACACTTGTCAAATAGCTAGTTGCATACATAATTCCTTGAATGGTGCTTGCTAAAGATAGTTGGAGGTGTTGTCACACACTGAAGAGCCATTGGCATATAACTTTTTGCCTTAAAGTTTCAAAATATGTTTTGAGCTTATTTAATTTCAGCCTAATAGATGTCAACTTGCTTGTCCTAAAAGCTTCTATTTATCCTTGTAAAGTAGCTATCTGATTTAGGAGGTATTACACTTGAACTTCTATCCTAGATGGTTGTGTCATATCTTGCATGCTATAATTTTCTAGCCAAATTTTGCTATTGTAATGCTTTCTATCCTTTCATTTGAATTCTTAAGAATAGCTTGTAGTAGCTCCAAAATACTAACTAATGTGACCACAATAATTGAACTTTAAATAAACAACGGCTATTAATATATTACTAAAGAATAAATTAATACTTGTTGTAATACTAATGAAATGGGATTAATTTCTTTTAAAGCTCTAAAATCCTTTCAGCTTATAGCAACATAAATTCTATCACAAAGTAGGATAAAATAAACTAAAACAAAACTAGACAGAACTAAACAAAATAAAACATAAAATATAGAACAAAGCAAAAAGAAGTAAAATAGTTTAGAATGAAAAATGCAATTCAAACTTAATCAAGAGAAAGGGACCAAATCCATACCTAAACAAATATCTCAAATGGCCTTGATAAGTCCCATTTATAGTTTATTTAATTATCCTAGAACTTTCTAGAATGTCTCTAATGGTCGGCTCTACCAAAACAACCATCTTTTTAGAAGATTTTAGAGATGGATCCTATCTAGATAATCGCCTTTAATTCTTTTAGGATGTTCTATGGTAGGCCCTACATAAACCACCAATCTGGTCCTAATTCTAAAAATTTCTTAAAACTTTCTAAAAATAGCTCTAATTACCTATTTCTATATGTCAATAATACAATTATCTTACTCGTACCTTGTTATACATGAACTCTTTAAGAAGAGCCTTACTCAAGAAAGCACATCACCATGGAATGCACTTATACTCTTTTTATACAAAAAAATTGATAGACTTTGGCTTTACATCAACTATTAAGGCTTCAATAAGCAGACTATCAAAAATTCATATCCATTTTTATGAGTGGATGATTTTCTTGACTAACTTTGAAGTGCAACCATCTTTAGTAAATTGGACCTTTGCAGTTGCTATTGGCAAATACCTATTGCAAAAAAAAGATATAAAAAAGATGGCATTTTGTATGTACTATAGACATTTTGAATGGCTTCTTTTACCTTTTGGCCTCACTAATTCTCTAGCCTCTTTTATAGGTCACATGAATAGATTTTTTGAAGACCTTTTAGATAAATATGTAATTGTCTTCATCAACAACATCTTAATCTATAGTAAAATCCTTGAGGATCATGGACAACATCTACAAGAAGTGGTGCATTGGCTATAAGATAGTCACTTCTATTGTAAGTAATCAAAGTGTGAATTTTGGAAGTCAAAGGTCATCTTTCTTGAGCATGTTGTGTCTTTTGAAGGCATGCACATGGAATAAAATAAGATGAAAGCAATAGAGGATTGACCAACCCCCAAAGCTTCTTTTGAAGTCTACTCATTTTTATACCTTACTAAATATTATCACCATTTTTATTTAGCAATTTATATACATTATTGCTTCACTATCAAGCCTATTAAAAAAAGATATCTTATTTGAAAGGAAACTTGAGCAAAAAATGGCTTTTAATAAGTTTAAAAAAGTACTCATTACTACTCCAATATTGCAATTGTATGATTTCAATCTTCTTCAAACACTTGACATTGATGCTTTCAACTTTGTTATTAGCATGGCCCTTCAATAAGATTTTAGTAGAGACCTTCAATTTGTGGCATATGAGTTACATAAGCTTAAAAAGGTAAAATGTAATTACTTTACACATTATCAAGAATAACTAGTAATTGATATACTATAAAGGTGTGGCAATACTATCTATTGAAAAAACCAGTAATTCTTTGGATTGACTATTGGCCCTCACTACACAATTTTTATTTGAAAATATGAAATCATAAAATCATTGTTGAAAAGAATAATTGCAACTCTTTGGCATTCACCTTGAATATAAGTAAGGATGACTATACACCATATTGGACACCTTATTGCATAGACTAGATTTAAAGCTTGAATTAAAAGATAAGTCAAAAGTTTCTATTATTAATAGTATTATTTCAAATCTAACCAAAGAAACAAAATAGATAGAAGCTACACATTGAAATGCTTATTTCAAGATGATTATCAATCAACTGAAGGTGACAATGTACAATATCAAGATTATTATTTTAGTCATAGCTTACTCTATTTTAAAAAATAAATTTATATACTTGATGATGCTATATTCTAAATAAATATACTTTAAAAGAGACATGATATTCCAATATCTAGACATCTAAGGCATGAAAAAATTCTAAAATAGATCTCAAGGACATGATTTTGGATAGGTTTGGATTATGATGTTTGAGCTTTTGTGTACTCTTGTAAGTCATGCTAATATAACAAAATATATAATGCAACATCTTTTAGACTATTATAGCTAATTCTACTACCTATGGCATCTAAGAAGCAGGTAACTATAAATCTCATTATATATTTATCATAGATGCCTCACAATTATACCACAATTGCTATCTTTATGGATCAACTCTCAAAGAAATTTCATTTGGCTATGGTACACTTTGATATTGATGCCTCAATACTTATATGGATCTTCTTAGATACTCTCTTTTATCATCATGAATTACTCCATTGTCATATTACGTGCTTTCCTGCTCGAGAACGCGCCGGGCGTCTGGTTGTAGAAGATAGTATAGATATTCGCTAATATTCAAGCAGTTTATCCATTATTGACTGTTGAAATATAAACAATTGCAAGAATATATCATAAATCTATACGGATGTCCTTCGACTGCTCGCCGAAATCCTTTTTGCCCTAGCTGGTAGGTCTCTAGACATTACAGAGAATCCCGAACAACCCAAACTGCTAATCTTCGATACCACTTTTTACTCACGATCTTGTATCCACTGACTGTCTCGTTAGATTAATCCAATAAATTTCATTCACTCCGCATACTCAATCCTATAGACACCCTTTTAATTCTTCATCACAGACGTAACTCAATTTCACAAAACAGTCAAGAGTAATCACACCCACTTCATTAAAATCCCAATTCACCAGTACAACACTGACTTCAGCAATGATTGCCTCAGTCTTTTCAAAACCCTATGAAGAAAAAAAACCCTAATTTTTTGTCTTTTTTTTTCGCCCCGCAGCATGAAGCTAGCTCTCTGACCCTTCTCCCCCCAAAAACCTTATTCTCTCCCTTTAACCCTAATTCTCTCTTCTCTCAAATCCTAGCCTCTGAATTTCTTCAATCTTCTATCTTGGATCCAGAATTGGCTCCCGTCGTTAGAGCTTTCTCCTCCGTTTTTACCTTTAAGAGATCCTTTTATCGAAAGGATGTTCCCGGAATGGCATAAAGGACGGAACAGCCTGAAACGGAATCGGAACCCCGTAATCGGGACCACATTGAGTCGCCCGACCAATTCAGGTCTCATATTGGTTGAGAGGCCCCTAGTAAGACCTGGATGTTCCCATAATTGGACTGCATTGGGTTGCCCGACCAAGTCAGGTCTCATATTGGGTAAGAGGACCCGGATTGGATGTCTTGAAATTGGATCCAATTGGCTCTTCAAACCAGGCTCACCCATCGTTGAATTGGTCCTTTTTCTTTCTGCTGACTCCCGTTATTGGAATCGAATGGAGCATTTCAGTATGCCCCAGCTGACTGTAACGGGGTGACTGACCCTAGCCTCTCAGTATTTGTACTAGAATTGGTCGTTGCTCCCAATATTCGAGGTAACTAAACATTAATAAAAGTCCCCTTTCTTTATATTTTCACGGTATACTCGTGTTACAATACGACACCGTGTCATTGTTTTAGATCAAAATCTATATTTTATGGAGAGTTTTTGGTAGGCCTTGTTTAAGCTACTAGGCACATGACTTGCTATGTCCATGGCCTTCCATCCTAAAAAAAATGAATAAATGGAGTATACAAATTCGACCTTGCAGGATATGCTTTAGATATTTGTGATAATTCATCATAATAATTGAAATGAATATTTGACACCCTTGGAGTTTCTTTACAATTATAGTATTCAAGTATTAATAATTTACTATTCTTCTTTAATATCAATCAACATCCAATTATACCAGTAACTTTTCATCATTCTAATGACACCAACAATTCAATAATAAAGGAGTTTATACAACAGCTTATAATGGACTTACAAGACATATAATACTACCTCTTTATTGTACATAATCAATAGAAGCAATATAGAAATAACCACTATCAACATAAAACCTTTTGAGAAGGTGACTAAGTATTACATTCCAATGCCAACTTTCTACTTGCTACATCAATTCAAATTCATAGGTTGGCACCTTGGTGACTTGGAGCTTTTTGCATTTTTGTAGTGATTTTTGATGTTACATATTGCCTTGAGCTTCTGCCACATATTTGGGTCCATCTAGTCTTTCATATTTTGCAACTCAAGGTTTTTTATACTGAGCCAAGGAGCTTTGTAGACCAACACCAATCACTACTATCACTAGTTGTGATTGATGACCAACAAGAGTATAAAATAGATAGTATTTTGGAATATTTCTATCTTTGCTATAAGAATAGATGTCTACAACTTTAGTACATAGTCCTTTGGAAAGGTTGTCCTATCTATGATATAATATGGAAACTTATAAAAAACCTCACCTATTGTCAAGAAATAATTTGGAAATACCATTGAAAGTGAAACAAGGATGTTTTGTATTAATGGAGAGAGATTAAATATAAAAAAATATGGATAAGATATTTATATTATTAACATATAAAAATAGGTAATTAGAGCCATGTTTGAGAAGTTTCTAGAAGTTTCTAGAATTAGAACTAGGTTAGTGGCTTATGTGAGACCTACCATAGAACATTTTAAAAAATATTTTGGATATTTATCTAATTAAAGTACATCATTAAGAATATTCTAGAAAATTCCAAGATAGTTGGACAAAGTATAAAAAAGACTAGTTAAGGCCATTTGGATATCCATCCATATATTGTTTTGGTCCCTTTTTCTTAATAAAGTTTAGTTTTATATTTTTCTATTCAATTTTGTTCTATTTTCTTTTACTTTGTTATACCTTTCATATTCCATTCTGTTTAGATTTGTTCAATTTTGTTTTCATCTGCATTATTCTCCATTGTAACAAGATTTATATTACTATGGATTATATTGAAGTGAGTCACTTTGTTGAAGTAAGTCACTTAGTAAAAGGTATTACCTTAGGAAAGTTGCTAGTAGTTAAAAGGCAGCAAAAGAGTATAATGAAGTTATTATGGTGGCTTATAGGATTTGAAGGTGGCGGCTAAGTTAAAAAAGAACCTAGGATTTAGTTGGATGAAGTAGAAATGGATGTAATATCGATGGAAGTTACCTCGTTGGTTGGCAACTACCACCTATAAGTAACAAGACTTGGAAGTAAGAGTTATCTTACTCCATACTCTCTTTTGTAAGCAACCTTACTGATGCTAAGTATTGTGACTTCAAAGTGCTTATTATTCAATAGATTATAGGCCCACTTACCTTTAGTTGTGAGTTTTGAAGTTCTATGAAGTCTTTGTTGGTGTTAACAATAGGTCTTATGGATGTTGCTAATGTTAAGGTTTGATATCTTCTAAATCTCTTTTTGTATCTATTTGTTGATATAATTATGCTCTTACTTGTTATTAAGTTCATTCATAGTCCTGGAGGTTATTAGATACTTTAGATTGATGTTTAAGGACACTAGTGTTATATTTCCTTGCTAAGTTTCCTCATTGGTGCTCTAACTTTGTGCTTTGTGAGGTTAGAAGTTTTTTGTGAAAGAAGAGAGGTGATTAAAGAGAGGAAAAGCTTATTCAAGAGGTTATTAGACTTGTGAGAAGTCTTATAAATAAAGTTGAGAGTGATTGAAGAGTATAAACAATAGTTTACTCATTAAGAGAGCATTCTGAGTTTGTAAGGTAGCAACATCTTTTTGTTGATTTTGACAGTTTATTCTTCATTTTTCTTGATTTACTTTGATACACCCTTTTTTTAGACATGGCTGCAAGTGATGGTGAGGATTTGAGAGTAATTGAAAAGTTTAGAGGTGACAACTTCTACCATTAGAAGAAGAAAATGGAGCTCTTGTTGGCTTCATTAGACCTTTGAGACATTGTTGATGAAAGTGAAGACCTTCCAAGTGACAATGTTGATGTAAAGGTGAAGAAAGAATACAAACGACGTGAAAGAAAGGCTTTTGGTATGATTGCAAAAAATTTTGATGATGCTAATTTTTCACATATAATTGCTTGCATTGAACCAGTAGAAGCATAGAAGACTCTTTGCAACATCTATGAGAGTAGAAATCTTGCCAACATTCTATGGACAAGAAAGAAGTTCTTAACAGTAAAGATGGAAGAAGGAGATGACCTCATGGCTCATATCAACAAAGTAATAGTACTTGCAAACCAACTAGCAGTTGTTGATACACCAGTTGATAATAGAGAAATTGTGTTGACATTACTCATGAGCCTTCTCGAGTCCTACAACTACCTCATTGTAGTATTAGAGTCTATTAATATAAAGGAGCTTACTATGAACTATGTCACGTCAAGTCTTGCCCATGAAGTAACCAAGAGAAGAAAAAAAAAAATCAAAGTGAGGATTCGGCTCTATTCTCAAGACAAGGCAAAGATAGCTTTTCTTATCAATGTGATAGTTTAAAGAATAATATGAGAAATTACTATATTTATCAAAAACTATATCACTTTGCTAGAAATTGCTACAAAGCTAAGAAAAGAGATAGAGAGAATGCAAATAATACTTGTGATAACTTTAGTGAATATGAATATGCTTTCATGGCAAGTAAAAGAGCCTCTATGTCTGCAATATCTAAGTGGATTATAGATTCAAATGCTACTAAGCACATGACACCATGTAAGTGTTCATTTGGCACTTATGAAGAAATCCCAGCAACCAAAGTTTGGTTGAGAGACAATGGCATGGTACAAGCCATTGGAATTGGTTCAATTATTGTGGATATTATTGTGAAGGGCCAAATCAAGAGAATGAGATTGAAGGAAGTCTTACATGTGCCAAAAGATGACAAAGAACCTCCTTTCAGTGAACAAACTTGTATCACATGGTTGTAAGGTTTAATTTGATATAAATGGATGTTTTGTGAAGACAATAGATGGACAACATGTTGCCAAAGGCCTTAGGGATGGAAATCTTTACTTCATCAATTGTAAGAAGGTGAATGGAATTGAAGTGGCTACATTTGCTGATTTTCTATAAGACCAAGATAAGTTTGGAATATGGCATCAACGACTTGGTCATTTGAATGCCAAATGCATGAAGGAGCTTCAATCCATAGTAAGTGGCTTGGATCTTGGTCATTTCAGCTACAATGCCATGACACTTGCTTATAAAGGTTGTATACAAGGCAAACAACAAAAGAGTTCATTTCCAAATGGAATTACAATACATGCAACCAAATTATTAGAGGTTGTGTATTCTGATGTTTGTGGACCAATCAAGACACCATGAATAAGAGGAACATGGTATTTTGTCACATTCATTGATGATTTTTCAAGAAAAGTGTGGATTTACATCATAAAAGCTAAGAGTGAGTGCTTTTCAATGTTTAAGGAGTTTAAAGCTCTTGTAGAAAAATAATATGAGTGCAAGATTAAAATATTGTGTACAAACAATGGAGGTGAATACATGTCAAAGTATTTTGATGAATTCTTGAAGATTCAAGGTGTTGCAAGACAAACCTCTACCCCTTACACTCTACAACAAAATAGAGTTGCTAAAAGAAATAATCACATCATTGTGGAGATGGCAAGGAGTATGCTTCATGCACAATACTTTGGGCATGAATATTGGGCTGAAGCCGTGGTTACTTCAGTGTACACAAGGAGTAGGTGCCCTACAAGTACACTCACATCAATGACTCTATAAGAAGCTTGGAGTGGCAAGAAACCTTGTGTTTCACTCATGAGGATCTTTGAATACATTACTTATGCAAAGGTACTAGATTGCATGGGATCCAAACTTGATACAAAGAGTACAAAATGTATATTTGTTGGATATTGTGAAGGTACAAAGGGATACAAGCTAATATGTTTACAAACCAAGAAGATCATCAAAAATCGTGATGTTGAGCACTTGAAAATGTATTCAAGTGGGAGTAATGGTGTATTTGTGGATACATCATTAATTTCAGCAAAGAAAGAAGAAGAAGATGATGGTAACAATGAAGATGTCCGAATTGCAAATCAAGATAAAGTGCCAAAGAAGGTAGACCATAGTGAGCCTTTGATTGTTAGAACGAGCAATGAATACAATGAAGATATTGATGATAATTATGATGATGAGTAGTATCAACCTTTAAGTGAGAAAAGACAAGCTTTAAGGAAAAAGAAGCTTAGATGAGAGCATGAAGTGCAAGAAGATGAAGCCTCTCCAAATAAAAGAAGATATCCTTTGAGAAAAAGAAAACCACATGGTGAATAGTGGAAGGACCACATATTTTCTCATGTAAGTGAAGAACATGTCAATGTTGCTCTTCTTACTGATCCATTAAGTTTGTGTGATGTAATGAAGTCCACGGATGCTATCAAGTAGAAGAATGCTCTGGAAGAAGAATACAAATCACTCATGGACAATGGAACATGGAAATTGACTCAACTTCTATCAAATCGATCTTTAATTGGTTGTAAGTGGGTATTTAGAACCAAAAGGGATGCAATGGAAAATATTGTGAGATACAAGGCTAGATTGGTTGCCAAAAGCTATTCACAAGTTGTTGGTGTTGATTTTAATGAGACATTTGCTCCTATGGCCAAATTTACCACCATTAGAACCATTGTGGCAATTGGGGCAGTAATGGACTTGGAAATGCATCAAATGGATGTAAAGACGGTATTCTTGAATGGAAGCTTAAAATAAGACATCTACATGGATCAACCTCAAGGATTTATACAAGGCAATCAACACCTTGTTTGTAAGTTGAAGAAATCTTTGTATGGACTAAAGCAATCTCCAAGGACATGGTAACAACGCATTGATACTTTCTTTGTGATTGAAGGATTTATAAGGAATGAGGTTGATCATTCCTTATATGTGATGCAATCAAATGAGTTCATATTGATTGTCATCTTATATGTTGATGATTTAATTATCTTAACTAATATTATGAAGATGATGGATTAATTGAAGGCAAAGTTAGAAAGAGAATATGAGATGAGTGATTTGGAAGAGCTTCACTATTGTTTAGGAGTGGAGTTTATGAGAGATCATGCTAACAAGACCATTACAATGAGCCAAAGTAAGTATATTGAAGAAGTGTTGAAACGATTCAACATGAAAGAGTGTAAGCCTATTGGAACACCTTTGGAAGCAAATTTGAAGTTGATAAAGCTCATGGATGAAGAGTTTGCTAAAGTTGAAGGTCAAATATAAGGAATTCCATACAAGGCAGCAATGGGCTCACTAATGTATATAATAGTTGGCACAAGAGTGGATCTTGCATATATAGTGAGTGTTATAAGCCAACACTTGTCAAAGGCTGGACCAATCCATTAGACAACCATCAAAAGGATCATGAAGTACTTAAAAGGTACTTTGAACTTCAAATTGTGCCTTGGAGGCAATAACATTACTTTGTATGGCTATTGTGATGCGGATTGGGTTAAAAATACAAATGATAGAAGATCAAAAACAGGGTATGTATTCTTTGTTGGAATGGGAGTTATATCATGGAATTACAAGAGACAACCAACAATTGCAAGGTCTACAATGGAGGCGGACTACATGACAACAAGCTATAGTGCAATAAAGGTAATATGGCTAAGACAACTTTTGGAGGACATTGGAGATGTGCAAATGGAAGCAACTCTAATGGAGTGTGACAATCAAGGATGTCTTGCATTTGCAAAGAATCCCAAGTATCATTCAAAGATAAAACACATTGACATTCAACATCACTTCATAAAAAAAAAGATTGAAATAGGAGTGATTGATATGAAGTATTGTACAATGGAAGATATGCTTGCTGATTTGTTGACAAAAGCATTAGTAAAGGATACACATCACATGTTGATAAAGGCTTTAGGATTGAAAGTTCTTTGACCAATAGCAAAGTGGGAGTGTTGAAGTAAGTCACTTTATTGAAGTAAGTCACTTAGTAAAAGGTATTACCTTAGGAAAGTTGCTAGTGGTCAAAAGGCAACAAAAGAGTATAAGGAAGTTATTATAGTGGCTTGTAGGATTTGAAGGTGGCGGCTAGGTTAAAAAAGAACATAGAATTTAGTTGGATGAAGTAGAAATGGATGTAATATCGATGGAAGTTGTCTCGTTGGTTGGCAACCACCACCTATAAGTAACAAGACTTGGAAGTAAGAGTTATCTTACTCCATACTCTCTTTTGTAAGCAACCTTACTCATGCTAAGTATTGTGACTTCAAAGTGCTTGTTATTCAATAGATTGAAAGGATCTTAGATCTTAGAGATAGTTCAATCCTATTTCAAATACCATAGATACTACTTAGCCAGATAAAACATTTTTATGATATAATGAGATAGTCTATTAAATTTGTAAAGAATTTTAAATGTACTTATATAGAAAGAAGATTCTAAAACTTGGTTTGTAGATAAAAATGAGGAGATGTCTTTAATAAAAATAAAATTATCATATATAATATTTTATTTTTATAATTATAAATATAATTATAATTGATATTTATTCTTTATACTTTTTTAAGAATTAATTTCTTTTATCAATTTCAGAGTTGACCTCTTTTATTTGAAAATAAATTATAAATTATTTTCTTTTATAAATTATTGATCCTAAAATAAAAGTGAATAAATCAAATGGTAGAATTTTTCTAAAATAAGATATAGAAGCAAAATTAATGATATTATTTTTTTTTAGCTATTCTAATTATATATTGAATTTGTATCTAAAATATAATTCTGAATTTATTAAAAAAATAATTATCAAAAGTAGAAAAATTTCTTATATTTATAGTCCCAAATAAAGCCATGCCTTGGAACAAGAACCATATTTACTTCTTTCTTGGTGAAAGACTTCTATACAAAATGCTTTGGTTAAAACTTCTTAATCAAATCTTTTTTCATGCACAATACATAATAGAAGTTACTTCTTTTTGAATACAAAAACATACAAATAAAGGACTATTTTTTCATTTTTTTTTTTTTTTTTCATTTTTTTTTTGCTGTAAGATACAAATCCTAATGCAAACTATCTTGGTATGGTATATACAAAGTTTTCAGATATCTTTTCTATGCTTTCAAAATCCTTTTTAAATCACCAATTAATATCAAAATATAATTTTTTCACCTTAGTTATCACACTTGATTTAAAATAGAGATAATTAAATAACTACTTAAAAAATAGAAATATTAATATAAAATTTCTATTATATAAATTAAATTAATTTTTTATTTATGATTTTTTGTAATTTTTATTAAAATAAAGTACCACATTTATTGTAGAACTAATATGTTTTTTCAGAAAAGTGGCATAGAATGAAACTTCAATATATTTTTGAGAAAAATCAATAGTTTAAAATGAAAAGAATAAAATAAATTAAAGGTTATAATATAAATTTATTTTGAAAATTAATTGTAATTAAATATTTTAGAATAGCAAATTTATAATATTAATCTTTAAAATATTATAAAAAATAATTATAGAATGCAAGAAAAGTGTGTATAAAAATTATAAGTTTATTTATAAAATTAAAAATAATAAACAAAAAAATATATGGATAATATATATTTGTACAAATACTTTTAAGAACTGCTTGGTACACATTTGCTTCCTTATCTATACACATTCTTGCAATAAATAACTAATTTTTATTTTAAATCATAATTCTTTTATATTTTTTACTTTGATATCAAAATTTTATTAGTATTTATTCATTTGTATTACATGATCTATCTTATTTCAACCGTCAATTCTTTTTTTCTTACAAACCTTTGTCAATTTAATTTTTTAAATAACTAAAATATAAATATTGTATTTTGTTACTACTATTATTTATCAATGTCAAATAAAATTTTAAAAATCTCTTTTATATGCAAAACTACTTATTGTTTTTAGAAATGTGAATACAAGGCAAGGAAGCAAAGGTATTTGTATATCAATCTAGCAGTTTCTATATTTATTTTTAGTATGTATATAAAGTAAGACAACAAAAGTAATATTAAAAGAGAGACGCATATTATATTGTAATAGAATACCAAAAATTGGCAATGCACTAAAGACATGACAAATTCAAACATATTATAAAAGAACTAGCTTAAAAAAAGAAGGATCCAAAATAAAAATTCTATTATTTTAATAATAATTGAAAAGTATAGTATTAAAAAAATTGAAAGAGATAACCAAATAAAATTTGAATATGACATCAAAATGAGGTAAAAATAGTATAGTTTGAGAATAGTAGTGGTACCAAAAAATTTAATTAAAGAAATAAGATAAAATAATAAGAAATAAGGAAATTAAAGCATACAAGAAGAATTGAAATAATATATATACTCAAAGAAAAAAGAACATAAAAGAAGACAAAAAAATAGTACAATTAGGTAGAAAATTGGTTATAAAAAAATTTAATAATAATATCAATTGAAAAAAAATGTATACAAAAAATATTAAAAAAATATTATTACATAATAAGAATAGTAATGAATTAAAAAGATGATTTGAAAAGATTAAATATCAAAAGAAGTAGAAAGAATAAAGTTCACTTAATAATTAAATAAATTTATATTAAATAATCAATTATTCAAGGACAATAAGAAAAAAAATCATATTAAAGGTGCATTTATCAAATTTTAATAAAAATAAATTTAAGAAATTATTAAAAAAAAATTAAAAGAAAAAATAGAGGTATTTGAAGCATGAAAAGGATATTAATAAAAATCATTGAAATTATTATAAGAATTTTAACAAGAAAACAACAAAGATAAGATCCAAATAACAAGATTTAAGGACCATCTATTAGATTGAAGTGAACTAAAAAATTTAAAAATTTAATTTAATAAAAATTTCTTTAAATAATAAAAAAATGGTTTAAATAATATAAAAAATATAAAAAAAAATATGGTCCAAAGAAGAAATAAGAAAATATCAAAGAAAGATACTTTTATAAAAAAATATTTAGAAGAGTTATCCAAGGAGGGTGATTAAAAGACTTATGTTTTAAGAACTTAATATTCTTGTTATCATATATAAATATATTTATATTTTTTAAGAATTAGCATTGTAAATGAATAAATTAAAAGAATGATTATTGAGTGCAACTGGTTTCTTAAGAATATACAAGTTATAACCATAACTTTGTATTAAATAAATTTTAAATTTTGACATCTGGTTTTAGAATACATATATATATATATATATATATATATATATATATATATATATATATAATTTAAAAAGGTCTAAAAATCAACCTTCTATATCTTTGTCTTATTTATACATGCACTTTTAGTGCTTAAAATGATAAATAAGGTCTTTTAAAACTTTAAAGTTAAATTTTCATAACTTAATACTTAAGACTAAATATTTCAAATAAAAAGATGTCAATTTGAGATGGATAAGCCACCAAATAAATTGCATCATTTATATCAATTTTTATACAATATTTTAACCATCTTTGTATATTAATTACAATTTTTTTAAAGTAATCTAGTATTTAAGAGGAATATAATAAATATGGCAATAGATTTTTAAAAACATTATATCTAAAAATTTGCAATAATATCTAATTGACTATCACATTTTACAAAATCAAAGTATCAAATTTTACACAATCAAACATATAGGAGATAATTAAAGTTATTTTATTTTAATGATAATTAGAATTTGGTTCAAAAAAAAATCATTAGAAGAATATAGAGATTCTAGGCATCATGTTTTCTTTGATTGCATCAAATTTTTATATTATTAAATAAAACCAAGTATTAGCAATAATCTCTATTTTTTTATCTAAGATGTCTACAAATGCTACCACTAAGATGTTGATTATTCTATCATTATTTCAATTGAGGCATTGAATCTCTATCATGTCAATTAAGATAAACAATATTAACTATTTTATGTAGAGTTGCAAAAGTTTACATAATTTTTTGATAGAAATTATCAAGATTACTATGTATTATTAAAAAATAAAAATAAAATATTATAATTTATTATAGCTACTTACATAAAAACATGGCATAATCTAATTCAATGTCTTTTCTTATAAAATAATCAACTTTAAGTGTCTTCTAATAGATGCACATGTGTTGTTGGTAGATGTCAATTTCATTAAAATTATATGTAGCATATATTATATAAAACCTTAATTTTATTTTTCAGTGCATTATTGTAATAAATTCTTGAAAATTTTCTTCAAAGCATTAGTTTTTGGCTATAAGATTAATTAAATTTTATTCTAAATAAGATTAGAACGTATTTTTTAGACTTCATATGAAGCTTGAAATATTTAATTATAGTTATGTTTACTTTGGAAACTTCTTAGCTAATATTAATTTGTTAAATGTCTATATGTAGGTATCTTCAAGTCTAATTAGTAAGACATAATTACACATTATATTTAAAAACCTATAAATGCTTATAGTCTATATATAATTTTAGGCATCTTCAAATAACAACTTATGATTTTTTACAAATAAAAAAAATTATTTCATTGAATAAGATAAATAAAGTCTAATTTTATTTAGTCAAATTTTTTAATTGACTTAATTTAATAAGTCAAATTGACAATATATATATATATATATATATATATATATATAGATATAGATATATATATAGATATAGATATATATATATATATATAATGAGATATTTTAAAACTCTTAAATACAAAATAATATTAATTAATTAATATAAATTAATTATTATAAATTATAGTCTAATTTAAGCTATTAATCTATTAATTGATTAAGATTCATACATCCATCCAATCAATACTTATTTAATCTACATTCATCCAATCCATGCAATAGATGTTATATCAAATTTTCATCTATAATACATATTACATCCAAATTGATGATTTTATTTAATTATTATATCTATCTACAATTTTAACTATTAATCTAATTATTTATCTAAATTGATCTCTACTTCTTTTTCAACCTTCTATCCAAGATTTATCCATTAAAATTAACCAATAGACAAAAAACATCACTTAAGTAAAAACCAAAGATATTTGGCACTTCTAAACAAATTACTATATCTACCTTTAAAAATTGATATATTACAATTTATTCTAAATTTAAATTGAATCTAATTGGTTTTTATTGGTAAGAAGACTCAAAAGAATACTTATTCTTTAAATTATGCCTTCAAATTTGGTTGTATGCCTTAAATATTGCCTCTTAAAGTTGATGCTATAATTCACCACAGTAGCAAATTTTCTTCTGTAAAATTAAGAACTATGTCTTGATTCTTGATTTTTTTTTAATAAACCTAAGCTTATTAAAATCTTGACTTTAAATTTCATCTTTTTTAAATATATGGTCTTTATTTTGTGCTATTCTTCCTGATCTTATCCTCCAAAGTTATATCTTCTTTTAGTTGCTTGAAATTAGAGTAAACAAACCATCTCTCACAATAATCAATACTACTATTATGTTATTTTATTGTTATATGGCTATTAAATAAAAGAGAGAATAAATATTACATTATATTAAAAATTTATCTTAAAATTATAGCTAATATTTAAGGAAGTAATAAAACCAATAAGTGTTAATAGTACCTTTTCATAAAAATAACTTTTACTTCTTTTGTAGGACCATAAGTAAGAAGAAAAAAAAAAAGGATATATTAGCAAAATATTTATTATAGGCATCTTTAGGTATACAAAAAAAATAGTAATAAAAAAATTACTTAAATGAATCTTAGATTGATACCTATGCAAGGTTGAATATGAACAAAGGTCAAAATGAGACCTTGAGATATAAAACTATGTACCTACGATAGAAGAGGCTTTTGTTTGTGTCAATAAAAATGTGGCTTTTGAAAAAAAAATTGATAAAGTTTTTTTAAAAATTGATTTTTAGAGATTTAAATACACATATATTTTTTAAAAGCTTTACAAAATTAAGATTGTTTTGGATGACTTTATTTTATGTTAAATTAAAAAGATTTTGTGAACATATTTGTATTAAATAAATGTTTTGAATTTAATCTCAATTAGATGGTTAGATCAAACTTAACATTTTAACAATAAGATATTGAAGCTAGAAGCTTTGCTTTGAGGTTAGAGAATGGAGAGAGCTAACATCCAAACAAATTAAGAGAATGTCTCTTTAATTTTTAAGTTAGATCTTCTTCAAACTTTTTATACTTGTTTTCAACTAGTAAATTGAGATGTGTAATTTTTTTGAATTAAGATCAACTATTAATATAATATTTATTAAAGTTTGAAATTTGATGTCATATTTACATAGGCTTTGACTAGGATTTGTTAAAATTTACTTGAAATTTGATTAAGATTTTTAGGCTTTTTTTAGGAATCTATTAGGATTCAATTAAGATTTCATTACAATTCTATTCAAAGTTGCTTAGAATTTAGTTCAGCTTTATTTTTATAGGAATTAAAATTTTTTAGGATTTATTTTAATTTCTTTAGGATTTTTTAAAATATTTCTTTAATATTTTATTATTATTTAATATTTAAATTTTATTTTAGATTTTTTAAAGATTTTTTGAAGTTGATTATAGTGTAATAAGATTGTTTAAATTGCTTAAGCTTAAAAAGGTGCTTTTAAATACCTCATGCATTACTTTTTTGGATTACAAATTCAACTTCAAGATAAGATTATATCTTTTTATAGCCAAATTTTTAAAGTATATTTAAGCTTATTTTATATAACACAACACCTTTATTTTAAAATAATCAATTTTTATTATTCTAAAAAATTAGACTTTATTATATTTCTTAAAAATAAACTTTTATATTTTTTAGCTTGAGACCAATGAAGAAGAACATTCTAAAATTGAGCTACCAACCTGTAAAGTCCATATATCATCTTTTACTAAACTGGAAGTTTTTTTTTATCTAAATTCTAAATTTTAAGATTGTCATATCAACAAAATGACAAAAAAAATTCTACCTTCACTTTAATATATAAGAATTGATTCTAAAAAACTAAAAGAAAAAAATAAAAAAATATTGGAATCATTTACAAAATCTAATAAATAATTGGCATGGCTTTTCTATTAGTACAAAAAATATTTCAACCAAATGAATCCATGATACCTCTATATATTATTATCCTAAGACCTTAGGATGGTGGCTACATTTATACCTTTGAACTTCAAGGAGTTCAATTGAGATCTACTATCTTCATTTCTTCAAGAATCAAAATCCAAAATTTAGATTAATGGTCATCTAATAAATCCTAAAAATTCTTCTTTGAAAAAACTAACTTCATTATTTAGTTTGATTACATTTTTTAATAAGATTTGACTATTAATATTTCTTTATCCAAAGAATTTTTTTATATTTATGAAAATTAATTTGTATCTTTAGCCAAATCTATTTTTTCCATGCAAAGAAACAAAATCATAGTGCCTATTTGGCTAGCTTAATTTGAAGTGGTGGATGCATGATTATAATCTTTGAAAGTCCTTTGTTTGGTCTTTTTATTAATTTAAAGTGTGCCAATTTAGATTAATTGAATTTATTCCTAAAAGTAATTCTAATTTATTGATAGCTAACTTATGACATCTTTTTTATCTAATTAAATTTTAAATTCTATAATTAGAAAAAAAACTTTAAAAAAATATCAACATTGATTCAATTAGTGATCAATTTATTATGCTTACAAGTGATATCCAATAAGACAAGATATTAATAATTGTAGGTGGTTTCAAAATAAAAATTTATAGTTCTTGTCAACTCTCAATTATACTCTAAATTTTAAATTTTTATTATTTTCCTATTTTACGATAATTAAACATGTTAGATTATGATTTATATAAGTAGAATTCAGTTTTATAGAATTTTTAGGATTACAACCCCTCATGGTATAAATCATAGCCTAATTCCTTGAATTAAGTTAATTAGGACTAAAGTGACAAGAGTTAGAAAATTAAAATCGCAACTTAGTTAGTTTAATAATTTAGATGTTGTTAGTCATTACTATAAGGGTTGACTAAAAGCCAATGAGTATGTCTATAATCATTCGCATGATTTAGGGATTGGAATTATAACTCTCTAAAAGATTTAAGAAAGTTAGCAATGGTAATTTTGGATTTTTCCTCCAAATTTGGCAAATTTAAGTGGCATGGTGGTTCTTCTACTTAATGTGAGTCTCTTTAATGCAATGGTGGCACCGGATTTACCTCGTGGAGTGAAGAAAACAAGATCAGCAACCTCTCCTTCAAAATACAAGAGAAGCAATGAAATTCTCATTTTGAAGAATTTCACAAAAAAATTGCAAAGATCCTTGTAAGTAAAAACTTCTATAGAAATTATAATTGAGCATGGATTGGGGCATAAGAGTAGTCGATCTTAGCTTAAAAAGGTGTTTTGAACACAATAGTGAAGTTAGATTTACAAAAAAATGCCTTCTTGACCACTTACAAGGGCCATCAGCCTTGATAACGAGATTGGCTCTTGGATGAATGAAGGCCGTAGATCTAGATTAGGGATCTGAAAAATCAAGGGTGGAGATGTAGCCACCCTTCTACGAACCTCCACTCAATTGTATAAGAGAGGCTTGGTTTTCCAAGCCCTCTCTCTATCCTCTTTTGATGAAGGATGAAGCCATGCTAAAATTTGGCCAAAAATCCTAATTTTAATTTCATTTAGATTTTAAATCTCATTGTGAATTTTGTGGGTGGGTGTGAATGGATTTCGAGTTGTGGATGATAGTCATTGGGTCTTAAAACACGTTTCATTGTGGTGAATAGCTCCCTTGGCCTCCCAATTACTCCAAGGGTTTCAAGAGCCTCAGATTTCCCTCCATCAGTCATTCAATTGTTTTAGTTCCAATGTGATTTTTTTTGTGGTTGTAGCTTTTGTTGTTAGCTTTCCAACAAGGTAAATCTCGCTCCATTTAGAGTTGAACTGAATTTCTGGTAAAATTTTGAGTGTGAGGGGGTCGACTGCCTTCGCAGTTTGGTTTAATCGAGTTTGGGAAGGCATTTCTCAGTGCCTGATAACTGGATTCGTTTGAAATTTTGGGAGAATCAAGATTTGTAAGCTAAGCTTTGAAGGGCACAAGTTTCGCTGGATTTGAAAACAATTTGAATTTTTAGCAAATTTCTAAATGAAGGGGGTTGGTCTCCGCGGCAGTGTGGATCACTCAACTTCAAAGGAGCAATTCACACGACTGGATCACTAGATTGCAATGAGATTTGTTGGGGCAGGAGCGTCTTTAAGTTAACCTTGCAACAACTTGCTAATCATTAAATTTGGAGATACTTAAAATTTTTTGGCGAATTTTGGAGTAGAAGGGGGTCGCTGCCTTCAATCCTTGGCGTTGTCAAGGTACCTTCGCTTTTACCTCTCTAATTTTATTTTTACTTTTATCTTCACAGTAACTCGTAATCTCCACATTTCAACTTTTGATTAATAAATTTTAACTTTTAACTTTTAACCTTTAATATTCTCACTTAAAATTTTAAACTTTGAACTTTAACTTTTGAATTTAATATTTAACTTTAAATTTTAACTTTTAACTTAACTTTTAACGTCAACTTTTAACTTTTAATTTAAACTTAAGTTTTTATCCTTATTGTGAATTAATAAGAAAAAATTAATTAATTACTTTTATCCTTTTTTTGTGTGGTGAATTTCATCTGATATTTTAATTTAATATCAGTAACCATTGCTTGGAAGGTGTTAATTTTAATTGAATTACAACCACCCACATTTTAATTAACCTAACAATTTCACAATTGGGAGTTCTTCCATTCTACCTCTTGAGCTCATTGTGTAGTACTAAATCCATAGAGTGGTGGATTTTAGGCGCACAGTTCTTAAAAAAAATAATAAAATAGTCAAAGAAGGGAAAAAAAATAAAATAAAATAAAAAATATTGTCAGGGCAATGCAATTTGATAGGTCAAATGATTTTATGCAAGAAATTAGATTTGAAGTTATTGTTGAAATCTTTGTAGAGTTTTTGAAGAAATAGCATTAGATTGTGAAGTAAGTCTCTTTGTTTTTGCACTTGATAATACTTCATGAATGTAATAAAGATATTACTAATGTTATTTAATACTTCATGAATTTAATAAAGGTGTTACTAATGCCACCACAAATTTTGCTTCTACTACTACAACTTATTTTTTATAAAAAATAATTTTTTTTTTACATATTTATATTTATATATATATATATATATATATATAAATGTTTAAGTGACATATCTATTTACTAAATCAACCTACCTTGTTGGGACTATCATTTAAAAAATAGATCATCTCTAGAAACCATTGTTATAATTATAGCCTTCATTCTAACCTATTTTGTTCCTAGCTCCCCCTCCCTTAGTTTTCAACATTTTTTATTCCCACCCCCATGTTCTCCTCCTCCTATTCCCAAATTCTCATTCTAAATCCCCTTGTTCTCTACAATAGAGTGTCTCAATTTAATAAATGGATGGATCATTTTAACATTTCTTTGTATATATTATAAATAGTCACCTAATTTTTAATTAATATAAAAGAAAATAAAAACACATATTAAATGGATGGTAAATCGTAGTGATAATAGCATAAATTGTGATAGCATAGGCAACAATAGGCAACACCCTATAATGAGGTGATTATTTTTATACAATACAAACAAATCATAGCATATGTAAATCACCTTCTACAAATTTTCACTATTATTATTATTATTATTAATTTTTTGTCTCATGAAAAAGGCTTTTAATGCTAAAACCTAAGGTTATAACAATTCAAAGTTCATTTACTTCATTCATGTTTACATTTTTCAAACGAAGTACATTTGTATTTGACAAAAGCAACTTCATCCAAAACAGGACAATTTAACTGACCCAAGATACATGCTTTGTAATACTATGTCTGAAAGTTTGTCAAGAACTTATTCCTCATTATTTGCATGTGATGATCACTAGGTATTGAAGAATAGGTGCCAGTTTTGAGGAATGCAGGAATTATACTATATAAATAACCAAAAAATAATGAACTAACAAATCAATTTGATATATCAAATATTTTCCAATATGTGAACATCATCAGAATCAATTACATAGTAAATATCATCAATTCAAGGAGTTGAGCCTAAGAACAGAGTACAGCAGAGAAGCGGCCCACAAGAAAGGTTGAAATTGATTGATTGGACCTTGCGAACAACATTCACTTTACAATGTGAAATTGACAGTTCAAGCATTTGCCGTGGAGATATCTCTTGGACAATCATTTACTGAGAGGACGATTAACTTATCACAAGGGCATTCCAATCTCACAGGCACCACACTGCACAAAACGGGGAGCCATATTAAGCCTCTCATTTCTAAAACCTTTCTCCCACACGAAGATATAGAGCAACGGAGCCAAAAACAAACAAATGCTGTGGAGCAGCCATGTCAGCGTCAACTGTTGTTCGCCGTTGGTGGGACAGTCGCAATCAACCTGTACAACCTGAAAGCAGAACTATAATTCCAAGCGTCAATGTAACGATGAGGAAACCCACAAAATAGATACTTCTGCTAGTCAGAGAGATCGAATTGCAGAAAGTCAAAGGATCTCGTGAAGTATCAATATGACACTTCACATGCATCATGAGTGTTGACAAATGACTACCAGGACTTACGTTTGCGTTAAATCCCGTATTTAGAGAACATGCAATTCTAAACTCTAAAAAACGTTTTGAAATCCAGTCAAAAAAGTGACCATTAAGGGGTTCTTATCAATATGACAACTAGAAATATATGTGCAAGCATTGTCATTAATTAGGGTTCTTGTCCTTGCTCGTCCGGCTCTCATATCTCAGATATTACGCCTAACCCTAAGTCAACGCGCATGGAGAGCAAGTGGAAAAGAACATTAATACCCCAGCAAGGCAGTTCCGAAATACGAGTCTACTCAACAAAATCCACCAGTGTTGACGATACATCAACCACATAGATTCTCAGCCTGCTTACTATCAAGAGCATCTTTGAAAGGCTAGATGCATGTGTAAGCATTCAGAAAGCCAAAGAAACTATGCATCATATCCGAAATTTACAAGCACCTACTAGTGTCCGATGAAGATGAAGATGGTGCTTGACCTGGATGAATAGCAAAGATCTTCATGTAGACGTATCCACTGGCGTTTTTGGTGTCTTCGGTGCCTTCGGAAAGTGCTCGCTCAGGAGTTTAGCAATCTCCGTAAATCCAACCTTGTCTTTGCCTCCTAAGACTGGCTTTAACTTCTCATCGCAGAGGATTTCTCTTTTGTTCTGCGGATTCTGAAGAACAAAATTGAACATTCATTTTCCAGTCAGATATACTGTTAACAAATCGAGTAGGTGGATAGTACATCATTAATCCTTAAGCATATCTAATATAATAGCCGATTCTTTGTTTACATTTCTGTAAGAGTTAAACTCATTTGTGCTTGATTCCTCATCAGAACAATGCCGTTATACAATAGCTAATACAGACAGTCAGAGCGCATACCCACCAAAAGGAACATACTAAAATCTTGCTGCTAGGGAGACATGCAAAAAATAGGACAGCGCAATCAGCACCAAAACGTGGAATATCCACTGAACAAAACAAACGCACACAACTATTACCTACCTTACACTACCACTAAAGCACTAAAACAATGTACCTGAAGCTTTTGATCCTTGATATAATCCCAGATGCGTTTCATTGACTCGGGACGCGAGCATTCTCCAACGCCGAGAAACTTCTTAAGCGTAGGCGACACTTGGATCGCCCGAGTGAGTGCACCTCCCACTTTCGTGGCAGCCTTTGCTCCCGACGATACAGGCATAGTTCCCCTTTGTTACTTGCTTCCGGCAAACGTCGAAATGATTCGACCTCCTTAAGAACCCTACCTCCTGCTTCTTTCTCCGCTAAACTCCGCCAATATTGAAGCGCAGCCGATCTCCCAAGCCGCACAGCAAACTTAACTCCGACCAGCAAATTTAATACTGGACGATGAATCGAAACACAAAACAACCTACCAAAATTCCAGGAGACAATTCGGAGAGGCGACGAACGAGGCGCCGTACCCCGGCTGCAGGCTTGACATGGATGATCGCGGTCGAGGGACCTCATCCACGGCTATAGAGATCGTCGCGGCTATGGGGCTTGGTTCCTCTCCCGCTCTTGACAGTGGTGGCTCTCATCGCCTTCAAACTTCAAAACAATATGCAGAATGGAGGTTGAGGATTGTGAAGATTGGCGGTGCAAGTGTGATTGGAGTGTATGTTGCATTGATGGTTTAGGAGGAGGAGGAGGAGGAGGTGGTGGTGGTGCGTAGTTTGAATTGAAATTTAGCTGCGCAAGGATTAATTAGCAAGTGGTCAGATAGGTGAGAGGTTGAGTACAAAATGACTGAGGCAATCGGGAGGTGTGGGCATTGTTTATTTTTTAATTTTTGTAAGAGGCTATTTTTTCTCATACTCCGTGGATCGTCGCTAGCTAAGTGTGATGAAAACCTATGGAGTTACGATTCGGTTGCTTTGCACACGGCGGGTTCTTGTATCGGCTTTCGATTTAGAATTTCGTAATGCTGACATTAGCGATGAGCATTTGACACTAGCGCGTGGAGTCTTGATTCTGTTGTAGTCACAGTGGAAAGAATCGAGGATAGTCGAGTCCGTGTGTGAAATGTTTGCGACGTCTATTGGAATACTGACACTTAGCTGGATGATTTCATCATTGCTAGATGTGCGTCGAGGATTCATTCATGAATTCTTGAGTATCGAAATCTGAAGCGTACAATAAAAGTCGATGAGGACGGCCCACACCAGCATGTAGTTCGCTACTCCATTGTAGACGATTTCATGAAGGATATATCTGAGACGACAGAACACGTTCTATAACTTGTTGGTCACTAGCAAAATGAATCTCTCAATTTGCACTTTTGTCAAGTTAGATTAGAGAGATCAACAGTTCCCTTTTGCAATTAACATGTTGCTCTACCGATCTTGACCAAAAATGAACTTGGCAGCTGTAAGTCGACTCTTGTTAGCTTTGGGTTACTAAATACAGTGTACGTTCTTAGGGGCTCCAAACCTCTTTGAGAAGTTGGTATCGTCCTGTGAACACTAGGGAAGCATCTTGTGAGTGCATCTCTGCAATATCCATTTTATCAAGAGAAGGAGAATTGCGTGTGTTGGGACTCTCTTTAAGCCATGCGAAAGGGGTTTGAAAGTGATTGAGTTCATCGTCGCTTCCGTAGCCCTTCCGAAGAAGAGAAGATGGTGCTTTGCCCAATTCTTCTGTTCCTGGAGGTTCGCCAATCCACAACCTAACAAATTCTGACGATGGAGGAACGTAAAAAACAATCGGCACCGGGGCTATGCTGATATCCTCAATATTCATTTCTGCTTCGCCTTGCATCTGCCTCTCTAGGGACACCTGCAACAGGA
Source organism: Physcomitrium patens (assembly GCF_059467195.1). Lineage (NCBI taxonomy): Eukaryota > Viridiplantae > Streptophyta > Bryopsida > Funariales > Funariaceae > Physcomitrium > Physcomitrium patens. Next base: position 2,275,388 of record NC_143424.1, read on the forward strand.
TGTATTTGTACTTAATTTGTGATGCCTAATTACCACCTCACACAAACTCATATCAAGCGCCTAGGTTTAGGGTCAAGGGTATACACAATCGAACTTGCAGTGAATCGGCAACTAACGACCAAGACTGCAGATCAGGACAGTAAGTTCATGCATAAATATCCCAGAACAAAAATTTCGCTAAAAGTTTGATGAATCACTCCAGGATCTACCTCAGCATTAATGGCCGCCACAAGGGACGGCGATACAGGTTCTGGGGCAAATTCGTCGGGAACAAAGTCGTACAATATGCGGCGGATCAAAGGTAGTTGCAATTGTGGGCAAACCTACCCAACCATATTCACAAGTATCCTAATTTTTAGATGATTACCATTCTTCCCCACATATATGCTCTCTGTACAGCTTAGCACATGGTAGCAGATCATCACTTCAATCAATCTGATTTTTCCCGTCAATCCTTATAACAGTGCTTACTAGACCTCTTGAACAAGCATGTTCATCTTTCAAAGTCAGGTGTGAAGTTATGTTTGCAGAGCTTAAGAACATGAGAGCTGATGAACTCGATGACCAAAGAAGAACTGGCAATGGATGAGGTACCTCTTTCCTCACTGACTTATCCGTTAGCATATCTTTCGGCAGCATTAGGAGGTCGCCCGCTGATCTAAGTAGAACAAAATAAGGACTGCGTTTCTCAGCTTCTTTTCTGGCTGCCTGGAATGTCCACCTTTCAGGCACATATATTGATCTCAACAATTATTGATGGGGATCGACAAATATGTATGCTTTTGCAAACATGCAGGCCAGTGTGTGGTTTTAAAAGGATAAGGATTTGCACAATCACAGCCCAATTTCTTTCTAGCGTGTCCAGCCTTTCTCGTGGTCAACAATCGTAAGGCGAAGTGGAGACGAATATCCATTTTCAGTATTGAAGGTGTGGGGTGTTGGTCCCAGTCTCAAATGAATTTAACACTGACATAATCGCGTAACGTAGACAAACGAAGGTCTGTTAACAAACGACATTTCCAGGTAGCACTAAGCAGATTGGTATGTGCAGCTAAGCTCAGAGGTATTTTGCTAACACAGACTACGTATGTCACAGCCCCTAAAAAATGACTGTCAAAGACGTAATTAGCAATTTCAAAGAGATCGGCAGCGTACCTCTCTCCTCATGGCCATCTCGATCATATCTTTGGGAACCATCAGCAGGTCACTCGCAGTTTTGACAATGCTATACCTCTTACGCAACAGCACATTGTCATCTTGTTCATGTTCAGAATGTTCCGACGAATTATCCTTAATATTAGATTCTGTAGGGGCTTTGACGCTAAGTAACGTAGATAGCCAAGTCGACCATGTAACAACCTGCAAAATGTTCATGTAAAATTGAAACGTGCAATTGACATGGTTTGTTTTTCCAGGTTTCGAAAACTACTATTGCAACGAAGTTGTTCGCCTGAACAACCTCAGAAGCTTCAAGCATCCGAACAAGAAGCTGGTCAGTCATATGAGCGGATTGAAGGAATGATTTTGTCTTAAAACAGTTATAAATGGCATACCGCATTCTTCAGCTGAGAACCTGCTCCAAAAGTCAGGGCCCCTACAGGAATTGGAAGGACTGAAAGGTCTGTAACAGGGTCTGCTAGAGGATCGGTAGGAGAATCTTCCCCTGGGTTCCGCATGATACCGTTGAACAGAGCTACATCCAGCCTATCCACGCATTCTGAAATCACCTGCAAAATCAAACACTAAAAACCTCAAACAAACAATCCTCCACACCGCGAGTAAATTTAGTCCTCAACCAGAAGGATATCAATGCCGTACAGGGGAAGAAATCCTGCTGTGCGTGATGCACAAGACACTATGACCATCACGAAGAGGGACTAGGCACTTTACATGAATGTGTCCTTTCCTAGGAATGGAAATTCTTGAGAGTTGGACATGGTCTTGTACCTGTCTGCTCAAAACAGGCAAGCACCCGCATTCTCCCTCGTGGCCTTGAAGGGGACATAGTCTTTTCAATGCGTCTGCGAAGGCATTCTTCCAGATCTCGATGGAGATGATTCCTTGGCGGGCATCTCCAAGCTGCGAAATTTTTCCATCTTGTCGTTCCTTTGTGAAGAACTCCTTTACATCTCCAGCAAATTTGTTGAGTTCACCGAGGCCATCTTTTACCTTCCCTGCGATTCTGTTCAACTCATCTCGCACGTTGATGAAGGTCTCACCTAGGGCGCCTGCTCGTGCCTTCCGATCACTGCCACCAACTTGCATAGGTGGAGCCATAGCCTATGCGCACTTAGTGTTGTCAGAAAGAAAGATTCTTGACAAATTTCATCCTTGCAGATCAGTTCCCAGCCAATAATCAGTTCGTATTCAAAATTTCTCTCAAGGTCTTCACCAGCTTAGCCACTTCTTGTAAAGAGACCGACTAATCAACCGTATAATGCAAGACTGGCTGATAAACCTGAGAGAGACCAAGAGGACACACAGAGCCCCGCAGTGCATTTCGGGATCCGTTCACTAATAAACGAGATAAGCAGTGGTAATGTACCTGCCACCATACACACTCGAGTATTCTTCCATGTATCCACGTCTCAACTTTCAACAGAGCAACGACGAAAGTGTTACAATCCTGCCATTTGTTATTGAAATGCTTAAACCCTAAAATTTCATACGTGCTTCCAGTTCTGGTAGTTCTTGTATGCTGCTGCTGGTACTGTTTGGCACGATCAGCATAGCTACTGTCGATGCCACTAGGTGTGGCAACATCTGGATCTGTAGTAGGCTCCGCATTGCAAGCCTGCATGATTGACTCTCTGAGAACAACTATATTCGACCACCAGTATGTCAACCTAGAGTCCAAGGCAACAGTTAATATTAGGTCCTGCTTGTCTTTGCTCAGAACAAAAACATGCGAGCTATTCTTGGCGGCACCTGCTTTAAAAGCCTATTGGACCAGGTGAAAAGACTGAGATTGCTAAGCAGAGGCAGCCGCACCTTGGGACATCATTGCCACATGCCCGGACAACTACGACCAGGCCCTGAACAGCGTTTCTGGCTGCGCTGGCATGTCTATCCGAGTTACAGTTTTTGTAGGCGTATACGTAGAGTCTTGCCAGGCGGCGAGCGGGAGTGTGCACTTTGTGAGAAGAACTTGTATGCTCAGCCACTATCGAATATAAAGCAACCTCAATAGCAGCCGTATCTCTCAACTCGTCTTCGCGCTTCAGCAGTTGTTGTTTCAAATCTCGAGCTATTTCTTTTCCCTTCTCCTCGTTAGCAACTGCCTTCGCTTCTGCTGCTGCCACTTTAGACCTTAATTCTTCTATGGCTCGTTTCTCAACCAAGGCTATCTTTGCCCTTGCTTCTGAGAGCACACTTTTACTGCCATCACTTTGGTAACCTGCATAAGACCATTTCTTTTCCGGTTGAACCTGACTGGAAGAGCTCGAAGCCGTGGCAGAATCGATTGACCGCGAATACAGCTCGAGCTTGCCTCCAGTATCAATGGGTGAAAAGGTTCCGGGCGTAGACCCTTCTGGAGTAGAGCCCTGAGACAGTCGACTTTCCTTGATCTGAGATACCTTCATTGTGGCATACGCAGCAGCGGCTTGCACCGCTGGTGACTTGCCTATCCCAGCAGAAACTTTTGCTGATGCAGAAGAAACGGATTTTTCTAAAGAAGTAGCTGCCTCCTCAACCATCTTGGTAGCTGATGCTGCGATGTCAGCGGTCTTACTCAATCCAGCCGATGCAACCACTGCTTCAAGATTGGTCCCTGCCGAAGTCGCTTTAACTGCTTCAACGCTCTTTTCAGCAGATTTTCTTGCTGCTTCTACGGTACTCCCAGCCGAGGTCGCTACCCTATCAAGATTTCTCCCCACAGGAAATTGTCTCACTGCTTCAACACTCCTTTCTATGCTCTTCCCAGCTGAGACCGGTGCTGCTTCAAGAGAATTTGCAGCTTTTGCCAAAGCTCTTCCTGGGGGTGCCGTTAAATTAAGACCTAGCAACTTCTTCCGCTTCTCCTCCTCAGACAATTTTGGTGGTTCTAAACTACTTTTTGATGTTTCTGCATCAGCCTAGAATCATCACTCGATATAAGAATGTAACAGAAATTGTCTTGCTGAGAAATACATAACCATCAGCTCAAACCAATCGTACACCAACATACATCACATGCATCCCAGCAGTCAAACCACAACGAATACTGCTCATAGATTTTGTTTTTTAAAAATGCTTCATGAAAGCTACATATATGTGAGACAAATAAGTCATTATTCATTGATATTCGTTCAATAGATGGTGGTGTCATCTGATAGAGTTCCAGTTAATAAGGTCAGCGGCGTGCGAATTTCGCAGGACCATACCTTCGCATCAAAAGAACTGCCAGAACTTTGACCGTTGTCGTCTGACGGTGCAGGAGAAGCAGTCCTTACTCGGGCAATGACGGGGTTTGAGGACATAAATTTGGATGCATCTGAAGAAGCAGAGGCTGTGGCAGAAAACAACTGATCTCGTTTGCTTGCTGGTATTTTTTTCGTGCTCATTGTGTTATCATAAGAGGACCTAGGAGAATCTTCGTCATCAGTGAACGAGTCGATCTCATCACTTTCATTGCCGTCTGAGTCGTCAGTTTCCGGCAAAATATAGCTCGTTCTCTGGCTCATGCTATCTGCTCTACCTCCAGATGAAAGTCTTCCAGAGAATATTGAAGGTGAAGGAAGTCTTCCACTAGAAGAAATCCTCAAGGATAAATAGGGGTCACTTCCCGAATTACTTCCACTTAATGCAATGGTCATTGGAATACTGACACATCGCGGTTCAGTCAAATACACAAACTGTGATAGGTCGATCTCTCCAGTGGCGAGTTGTCTGGAAATTTTTATCGCTTTTGCATTCTCGTCCTCAATTAACGCGAAAGTCACGCACTTCTTCTGTATCTGCCCCGAGCTTCTTTCGAACAATGTGGCAGGAAGTCTGAAGCTCTCGTTGAAAGCTATCCTCCCAACTGACGGAACCACAGTCTTTGTGGTGCCAGAGCGATTGCTGCCCCTTTGCCAAGCCAGCAAAAGGGGAATAGTTGCCCCATCACTCCATGGCTTGATATCCTCTATGAAGATATCAAACTCAAACTTGACGGGCGTACCCTTCAGGCCCCTGAAGAACATGGTTACATCAACTCACTATGCATTTCCCTTCAGTTCAAAATGAGAAAAAAAATTCTTGTATCCTAAGAACAAAAGAATTGAACCGTCGATGCTGTGAAAGCTCCTCACGTAGGTTTTCATCATCTTAGATCCGCTCATGCTTATGAATGGCAACGGCCATATCTCACGGATCCGAGAGAGAGAATCGTATTATTATGGAAACTAAAAACACACCCCTAATGGTGCGAATGTCCAGGAGTAGATTTTGAAACTTGTAACAATTGCTTACTTCGCGACGTTTTGTTTCCCCGCGCGCGACTCTTAAACCCAAATTCTTTTACATATCTCTCTGTTCCACAACCTCCGCCTACGCTATTTATCACGTTAAAAGGAAAAATCAAACCACCTTTCCTAACTGCAATTTTACTCTCGCATTCATAAGAATTGCAGGGCACCCCATAAATCCAGCATCCACATCAGTACTCTGAGAACAGAAATGCTCCGGTGTGAGGAGACGGAAGATTGCGGAGTGACGGGTTGTCGCATTCAATGCCTGTGCACAAGAGCATGAGTGAAAAGACGTACAAAATGTTGGTCGCAGGGCGTGCACGACGCCCTTCCGAATTCCGGCATGGACATGGATATGGACACATGGGATAGGTAAAAAGAAACTCTCAAAAGAGCCGAAGCGTCCCTTAAATGCCACTATGAGCTAACCACTAACGTAACCCTGGGAAAGTTTTCAACTCAGGGCTAACCCTAAACGAAACTGGAGCACCATTCCTGTTCCCAGCCACTCCACACATGCATATTACATGTTGCAGTGCGCTAGGCCAGCAACCCAATTACACGAATGATTAACTTTACAACAAAAATCCGGTGGATTCTGTATTCTGTTCTTAAACAGCGTAATTGCCGTTTCATCTGCATACCACGCAAACTACACTTCTACTGAGATATGCATGAATTTTAGATGATAATACTGAGCCGTGGCCACAATTCCTCTTTCCAAAACCCCTCAAACAAAACTGAAGTTGTGAAATATGCCAGAAAGTCACCCTCGTGTGAAGTGAGTCACTTCTGGGGATCGGTAAATTCTAACAAAAATATGAGGCTGTCGTGGCATTCATCACCAATTCGTTGATCTCACATGATCAAATCCCATCAAGGCAGTGATGCAGTAATCAAGCATTGAAGAGTATCAACCCTACCATGAAAGTAGTGGACCACAAGTTACGCTCCACTGCAAGGTTATCTACTACAAGATATCCCTCGTCTGGGCAAATCTCACAAATTGAGACCTGAAACCCTCTGAATAAAAGTGAGGGAAGAACCAACTGTTCTTACAGTTCAGTAATTTTTACCTTGTTCATCTAAGTACACCTAGCCAGGTATGAAGGAAAGGTCACATAGCGCACGGTTAGAGCTGAATATTCACACCGCAATGCTACGCGTGATGTGAATAGAAAGCACCACACTGAAAGCAACCAACCTCACTACATTGATCCCAGCGACTGGTTTCTTCTAACTTAATCAGCAGCTTTGATTACACGATCATCCATGACCTCTTCAAGATCTTCTGACTCTCCCATCCTGCCGGCTTGCTCCTTCCAGTACATCATTTGTTTCTTCAGTCGTAATATCTCTTTCGTTGTAGTGTTTTTACTGGCCTCATTAATGATGGATCTGACCCTTGTTGCATAGCTACCAATACAACAACAGAAGTCAGAAGTAAGCATTTTCAGGCTGGAAATCAAATCAACTCATACATCTAGAAATCTCCATCTTTGAACCTTTATTAGAATCTAGAGACATCAAAAGTGAAGTGAAAAAATAAAGATAAAAATTGGAAAGGAACACGAGCCAGATCAGTTACTCACCAGAGTGAATTATGGGTCTCATCCAGGTTGGACTCTGCCGGTGAGATATTTACAAACATGAGTGTCTTCGCATTTCCACCAAGAGAATCGCTCATGAGCATTGTTAGCTTGTGGTTACGGTAAGGAATATGCTGTTCCTCTGTTGCAAGGGCGCTGATGACATCACCTAGTGCTGATAACGACTTGTTGATGCTTTGGGCCTCCTTCAGCTGTTCACCACTAGATCCAGATTTCTTCACTCGTTCGGAGCCCGCTAGATCCACAAAGCTGAGCTGCTCGGAGTTCGCAAAAAATAACAAAATAACAAAAAATAAGAAGATCGCCAAAAGGTGGTGGCATTGATAATCACAAAGAAGTGACCAAATTAATAAAGTATAATATTCTGAAAAAAGGTCGGAGAATTTCTTTTTGCATCAGTTTAAGAGTAGCAGCACACCTTGCCCTTCACAAGAACTTGAGACTGTCGGTTGGTACTCTCAACGATTACTGACAAAATGAGATGTGACCGTGAACTCTCTGAATTCATGTGGGTGCCCGACACATGTCGTCTCTCGAGCCCCTTGTGAACAATAGCTTGCAGCTCATCATGTGATGCTATCGGCAGCAATGTAGCATTCTCTACCACAACCATGCCCTACAAAGATACAAAACATTTAAACCGTTTAGAACCTCACAGTACCTCAAGCGTTGCCCTGTATCCTGAATATGCCAATACTTGGAGACGGATCGAGTAGCTGAAATTGATTCCGTTGATCAGAATCAATCAGTTGATATAATTTTCATGAGTCAACCTCCAAACCAAACTTAAGCACGGAGAATTATTCAAAATGTATGAACACTTGTAGCGGACTGAATTAACCTGAACTTGACAGCAGAGGGTTACAATTACCTTCGAATCCTTCTTAATCTCAAGCTTTCGTGGCTTTGCAGCACTCTTTGGCAGAAGTAGATCAATGAGCGAGTCTTGATATATTTCAAGCATGTAAACCTGCAAATACAACGTAGGACATTAAATTCAAGCTAATCAAGAAGTCCACTGCAAGTCAAATCCAAGCAACACGTATGCAAGCAAGTCATTTTCCCAGAAGGCGATAGAACCTTTAGACAGCGTAAATATAACACAAATCAACTTCCAAAACCATACCTAGTTCTACATGCCGCAAACATAACAATGAGCAGCATTTCAGAAATTGAACATATAATTCTTCACAAGAAAGACATGTACCTTGAGACTAAACGAAAACTTATTAGCATCTCGTTTGAGGTAGCCAAAAAGTTCTTTTGTAGCCCGTGGCGTCAGACCTGGGTTATTTTCAGAACCATAAATAGTAAAAGTTTTCCCTGATCCAGTTTGTCCGTATGCAAAAATACAGACATTGTACCCATCAATCGCTGATTGGACCAAATACTGCACACGTTACATTCATGTTAGCTGCGCAGAATACAGAATCATTATTGAATAACAATGAAGTTTTTGAATACCCTAAAACAGCAGGACAACTAGGTGTGTAGTTCAAAACAGTGGGAATAATCAACGTCTTTTAATTGGTCGATTGTGTTTCTTGAGACCAATAATTACGAGCACAGAGACATACCCTGTTAAAATTGCAATAGTTGAATCAATTATTTTGAGATCAGGACGTTTACCTTCGTATCTTCAAAGACCTCCTCTTGGGTTGCATAATGATCGAAAACATGATCAAATTGATGTTGTTTGGGTTTATCATCTTTCCAAGGATGTTCGATGGTGAATTCATCGGGGGCTATCAACACATTTTGTTGCCGCTCTTTGATCTCCTTACTACTAAGTGGTCTCCACCGAGCATACACTCTTATCTTACCCTTCATGTCTGAAATCCATTATACTGTTCTGATAAGCCCCTCTTTTGTTACGATAAGATTGCCAGAGGGAAAAAGAGTACCTTATCGAGAGCTTGCCTCGCAGACAAGTTCTTACATTGTGATATGCGAACATTTAAGTAAAAAGCATATGAAAGGCAGAGAAAATTTGTAAATGAAGTGTACCTTCCATCATGTTGAAGTATCGTTTTCGAAGGACTTGTTCTTCTCTGTACAACGTTTCTAGTTCAGTTATCTGGTCTGCCTGTCGCTTCAATATAGCTGCTGTTTGCTCATTCTTTCTGTCAATGTCCTAAAAACAAAAATAAAATAAAATAAAATAAAAAAGTAATCATAATTCATTATCTTTCAAAGTTAATAATCCTACACAACTCAAGTAGTTATAAAAACTCAATAAACGATGATTTCAATAGGTCACAATAACAAAAAAAAATATATCAATAGTCATGTCAACCATGCATTTTCATCCTAGATACATGTTTTTTTCTCTACCTCTTTCATATCCCGAAGTTCATTAAGCTCCATTAGACTGCTTTGCATGGATTCGAGTTCGCCCTCACGAGTTGCCAACGTTGACTCTGCAAGACTCAAATCTTGCGTACGCTCTGCTAACTTCTTTTCCAGAACTACAAGTCGTCCCCTCAAATCATCTCTTTCGAACTCGAATTTTTCTTCCATAAGGAGGGCCTGAGCTCAGAGAGCAAGAAACCATCAGAACTCCTTCGACGCTAAATGTGGACACGTGTTTGTATTCACCAGATGTAAACCCCATGTAATCTTAGTGCAGCCAAATAATAAAGCTTATTCATAATGGTTCAGAGGATTTTAAAATCTGATGCAGCAATTAGAATCTGCCACCACAATGCGCCTGAAATATATCTGGACCTTGCAAAATTAGCAACAATAACAAGGAAGAACGAGAATTTTCAAGCCGTGAAGAGGTGTTTCAATAACCGACAAATGGTCATTATTACCTCCTCACTCTTGTTTTTCTCAAGACGAGATGCCTTCTGCTCAAGCAGTTGTTTCTCCTTAGTAAGATTCTTGACTCTTTCCTCCTTGTTACGTAATTCCTCCGTTTTCTGTCTCAAATCATTGCGCAACTCCTTAACCTGGAATTCATCAGGTATTTTCACATAAAAAAATTTGAAGACAAACATGTGAAACAAGAGAAGACCACGGCCTACTTTTAGAAAACAAAGGTTTCACATCAACTGTAACAAGTAGCATGATGTTGAAAGGTGTACATTGAAACATGAAATAAAAATAGAAACCAACTCAGCAGCAGACGTAAACATAGGAATAAAGTGTTGACCAGCATATTAGGTGACACACTGAAAATTACCTGAATCTCTAAATTACGAACTGGTTCATTGTTTTTGTCCCTTTGTCCAGGAGGTGGCAAATCCCGCTCCCTACGAATTCCTCGAGGAGTTCCAGGCGCTACTCTTCTAGGTGTATCCATATCTGTACCAAGATCAGATCCTGCATCCTCGACTGCATGGCTGCCTGAACCTGACGCCAAAATTGTCTTTTCCGCTTGCGCAGTCTGTCGTTCCAAATCCAACATGTTAACTCATCAGAGCATATTCTCGACTGTGCTTGACTATTGAAACTACTTCCGCATAAAACTACTACACAGAGTTATCCCTTCATAAAAAGTGTGAAAGGGAAAACCTGCAGAGCAACTTCCAGGTCCCCAAGCTGCTTCGACAGTCGCTCTCTCTCTTCAGAGAGCTCTGCTCTTGTTTGCTCCTCTGCACGCAATGAATCACGTAGTCCGGCTAATTCTTCCATCACCTGTGTTTCTCTTTTCTCTTTTAAACGAAGCTCTTCTGCAAGCTGCAAGTAGAAACAAAGAGAGCATTACAAATCCATAGGAATATCGTATCTGCTGTGTAGCTTAGCACAGTATCCAGACACCTAGCTTTAAAAATCATTGAAAAGCCTGGGTATAAAGGGATCTGCCTGATCAATTTTCTTCTGTGATTCTTCCAGTAACTTGGACATTTCCTGTACGTGTTTCTCGTACACTTCAATGCCTGGAGGCTTCTGAGTTGCCACTACGGCAGCAGCAGGTTCTGTCACTTGCGCCTGCCCATTGGGCACATTGCGTGTTCTTGAATACCTCCTCAACATTACGTCATTTATATGTGTTTGCAGAGCGACACATATGTCCTCTCCCTGTTTCAAAGGGATTTTACATTAAATTGTTGACTCATAACTAAAATTAAATCCACACCGCAGAAGCTTGAGTATGACCATAGACATTAAGAATAGATACCTGCTTTGTTTCGAACTGAAAAATATGTAGGACTCCAGCGACTCGCATTTTAAAAAATACAGCAGTGTTACTACTGCCAAACTGCATGATATCTCGCAACTCTGCAGAGTGTAGATACTCCTTTGGAACCGGTCTAAAAAAGTGCACCTGCCAAGAGTGAAAATAGAAAAAAACAAAGTGAGAATGGAATAGAAAAAATCAGACTACAAGTTACAGAAGACGTGTAGTCTGCTTAACATGACACAAAGCTCTAAAAACACGAAGACCATGCAAACTGACTTGATAATAAGGAATTGCGAAACTCAGCAAAGCTAACCCACTTAGCTACAGGTCCATGAAACTTACTCCTCGCTTGTTTATGCCGAGGATAATCCTCCCGGGCAATAAGCCTATAGGGTCTTCAATTCTTCGCACACTAAAAAAGACAGAATTACCATACGGTAATGAACGTAGCATTCGAAGAAGTTGTTGCTTCGCATCATCCTTGGAAAAATGTGCCTAAGTTTAAATAGCAGAGTATCCCATACCAATGATCAATGCACCGGCTGTTAGGTAACAGCTCAAAGTTTATCCCGCAACATCGGAAGAATTCACAGGAAAGTGGATACTGAAATATATATATTAATGAAATATTTAAAATCTCTGTGTCGGATTCTCATGGTTCCAAAGGATGCAAGGTAGAGTGCTCACCAACGCCCGATACCGGCTCAGTATGTCCTGATCCCAATCACGCTTATTACGAGTTGCGGCTACCTGCTTGGGCAGATAACAATCTAGCATGGAATTCCACTCCCTGCAGAGACCAAAACTAAGTCACACTTTAGTATAGCCCATCTTAGGCGTATACTGCAGATAAGATATTCAGCGAATACCCTCTAAATACAACTAGTTGGCATCCAAAACAACAAAATCTTTCGTAAATCTTACATTGTTCATCAAGAACCACTATGTCCTAACCTGCTCACCGCTCAAGAAAGCATGATCGGGGCAACAATATCAAAACTTACGCGCTTGTTTCAGGATTGGGTATGCTTCCAAGGTCTGCTATTGTCTGTAGTGCAGCCAACTGTGCTGCATCTTCCCTACCAACAGGGTAATTTCCTAGAAGAAAATCATGTTGGGACTGTAGAGAATCACCCAATTCATAAGAATCATAAGCTTATTCCAGTTTGATATGCACTGCAACAATAAATGAGATACTGATACATGAAGGTCCAAGCAACAGAACATACCTGGATATAGCACAACTGTACGAACATGGGCTCTGTGATGGCCTCATCAGATTCTCGAAAAAGCCGTTTCTTAAACAGCAGCTTACTCTGAAAAAGCTCACCCTTGCTACGATCTCGTGACAACTTGAACTCTGCCACAATATCTCCGATGTACTTATTATCATCCAAGCCTATATGCTCCTCTGCAAGCCCCATTTGAAAAGATGAAACGCGTGTTAAAAACAAAAAAGTAACGTAAAAGCAAAAAGTAAAATAAATTTATAAAATTATTAAAATTATTAAAAAACATATAATAACATATAATAAAACATGCAAAAAAAAACATACAAAAATTAATACAACAATCCATGTCGATCCATCAGTGAACAATCCCAATCGTCCTTATATTCCAGACCAGGCTGGATTAATTGTATATAGATTCAAACCAGGCTATAAGTCCAAAACTGTTTCAACAGACGGGAGATTACATGTACATACCAATTGCGGCATCAACTGCTCTCGACCCATTCAAACTTTTCCGACATTCGAAAAGACTGAAAGTATGGAAAGAAGATAATTTGATAATGCCTGCCAATTCCTGAAAAAGAGCAAACAACTCCTAGTCAATTCCGGGTCATTTTTTATCAGGCATTAAGTAAAAGCAATAGTTCAAACCATACGCTTCCATCCAAGAATGTGTACAGAATACTATTGACGCACAAAATCGAGTTTCA